>NW_021703779.1:124721221-124778861 GCF_005190385.1 Monodon monoceros
GGGGGCCTGGGCCCGGGGCCGGCGGGCGGCAGGAGGCCCCCTCGGGTCGTGGGGGCCCCCGCCGCCGGCTCCCGGCAGCCCAGCGTGGAGACCCTGGACAGGTAAGCGGGGCCCGGCCGCCGCGGCCTCCCGGTCCCCGATTCCCGAAGGCCCCGCGCGAGGCCCGGCTGCCCCTTCCCCGCGCGCCGGGCCGAGGCCAAGCTGGGGCGTCCCCCTCCCGCGTCCCCTCCGGAGCCCCGGGAACCCCTGCCTGGTCCCCGGGGCCCGCACCTGGCTCACTTCCGCCTCGCGCCGAAGCTCCCCGCACCCCGAGGGGCTTCACAGCTGTCAAAACGTGTCCCAGGCCGCCTCCTACTGCACCTTGGAGCCACCTCGGCAGCCCTTGCCCCGGCCACGAATCGTTTGGGAGGAAATTTCACCCCGGCGCCCCTTTTTAGCGTGACCTTGCCTCGTGTGGTCTGAAGACCCAAATCCCGCCGCCGCTGCTTGGGGTCTTTGATGCTGGGGTTGGTAGGGGCAGTTGGGGGGCGGCACCCCGTGGGTGTCGGGCTGGCGCACATAGAGGCAAAGATACCCTCATTTGAAAAGCTGGGATGGAAAACTTCCAAACTGCTTCCGATTCGAGAACACATCATCGTTTACTTTCAGTTCTTCACACTTTGAAGGAACCGGTTCATTGTTTTCACAAACACGTAAGGCTACTGCTTCTTTGGCAGTCCGAGAACTAAGATGAATCAGTTAGAAGCACAAACCGACCAGATCCAACCGGGAGGGCCACCCTGACACTCGGGACAAGGGGTGGGTGATCCCATAGCCTGGAATATGCAGCTTTTCCACATCTTGGCCATTTCGCTGACGCTAAAGTGCAATTAGGCGAGACATACTGTTGTAACGCCACTGGGTCAGTTTCAGATGCTGGTTCCTGCCTCTTAGTCACACCCCTGAGCTGAACTTTTGGGAGTTTCCAAAGGCAGAGGAACAACAAGAAACATTCCCTTTGTTTCTACCTCAGTGTAATTACAATGTATTTTAATGAAATAGTTACCCAAGTCGTCAGCTTCACTGAAAACTAATCACAGCCAAGACAGTACGTGGAATGGACAGGGTTTCACTCATGTGCAGACACTCTGCAGTGTATGAGGGCTTGGAGAGTCAGAGAATAATGCCCGACGGCTTTTGCTCTCTGGCTTACCATCTAGTGGAGGATACAAACAAACCAGCCATTGAAATCAAGTGTGATAAGTGCCAGGGCGGAGGTACGCTTGGAAGTGCTCTGGATGTGGTGTGCGTGGGAATCACCTGAGAAGCTTTTTAGGAACTCCAGGTGGCCAGACCCCAGTCCTGAGGCTTCTGATTCAGGAGGTTTGGGTGAGGCCCAGGAGTTAGAATTTTTCAAAAAGACTCCGCAGCCTCAGTTGTGATCCACTGCACTGCGGTACACGGAGGTGGGATATTCGCTTCAGTTTTTAGTGGCGGGACGGGGGCAGGGGACGCTTTTTGGCCACAGGAGTGGAACGTGCAGCCATGTGGGCTGGATGCTGGATGTGGGGAACTGATAATAGAGACGACTTGCGGGAAGGCAGGAGTTAGATCCTGAAGGGGCCTGTGTTCCTTCCAAGGAATTGTGCCCTTGTCTTCTGGGCCGATGCTTCTCTGCTCAGTTCTGTATAACCTGAGTCAGGATCACCTCCAGTGCTTGATTGAAATGCAGACTCTTGGATCCCACCCTAAATCTAATCCACCATCTCCTGGGTAGAGCCTGAAATTCTGCATTTTTAATAACCACCTTAGCTATAAGTAGGTGGGCTTTGTGGTCTCTTTGGCACCAGATGGTACAGGGTACTGGTCGAGCCAGTGTAATTATCAGTAGCACCCTTCTGCAACTCACAGTAGTGTCTTGGTTTGGATGAGAAATTATATGGTCACCCTAGTTATGGGGGGCACGAAAGGATTTCCATCAGGGAAGCTACAGGATGGGGTGGGCGTTTGAGAACAATTGCTGTGCAGTAGTGTGAATGGACTGCAGGTGGGCCGTCTCACTGAGTTGGGTTAAGTTGGTTCTGGAAATGCTAATCTCTCAGTCATTTATTCTGCAGATATGAGTGCCTGCTCTGTGTCCCGCACTGTGTTAGGCCTGAGGATACGGTAGGGAACACACACACACAAATCCCCGCCCTCGTGGAGCATGTTTTTAGTGCGAGAGAGAGACGAAAGAACATGTCAAATGTGTTCTGTGTTAGGTGCTGGGGGAGAAAAGTCAGCTGGGAGCGGGTAGGAAGTGGTGGGGCTGTGCACTCTGGGGAGTGGTTGGAATTTTGTGCCGGGTGGTCAGGGAGAGCTTAGTTGAGAAAGGTGGCCTTTGAGTCACACCCCAGAAGAGGTGAGGGGCCTACTCATGCACATATCCAGGTGGCAGCGCAGGCCTGCGCTCCCTGAGGTGGGAGGGGAGCCAAGGGTTCAAGGGTCAGCCAGGAGACCAGTGTCACCAGCAGGGAGGGAGCTAGGGAGACAGCAGTAGAGGACAAGCTCAGAGAGGTCACAGGGGCAGATGGTGTGGATTTCAGGATGCTCTCCATGGCTGCTGTGTGGACAGCGCACCGGAAGGGGAAGGAGTAGAATCAGAGTTTAGCAGGTGGGAGGCTGTCGCAGTTATCAAGGCAAGAGAGGATGGTGGCTGCGACCGGAGCCGTGGGCTGGAGGAAGGGAGAAGTGATCCGATTCAAGCTACCATTTGAAGAAAATCTGCAGGGTAGAGCCAGTAGGGTTTGTGAAGATTGGTTGTCAGGTAGGAGAGAAGAAGAATCAAGGACAATCCCAATGTCTTCGGCTTGCGGAAAACGATGTTGCTGAGATGGAGAAGCCCCTATGTGGAGCGGGGTTAGGAAGTTAGCAGGCTCTCAGCCCTGGTTATAACAGTAATGAGATGTCAGTTGGATTTCCCAGAGCAGATGTCAAAGAGGCAGTTGGTTTATTTAAGCCTGGAGTTCAGGGGTGGTGTCTGGGCTGGAGTCACCAGCATAGAGGTGGGGCTTAAATTCATAAGGTGGGAGAACACCGACAGATGATGGGCATGTGGAAAAGGTAATTGGAATAGGGATGGGCAAGGTGCTTTCTTACGACATTTAGCAGATAAGAGTGATGAGACTCGGTGAGCATTCAGATGTGAGAGCGAAGTGGGGAGTGGGCTCCAAGGTAAACCGCAGCTTTGGGGCCCGGGGCCCCTGGATGAGGCTGTGCCTTTCCCTGACTTAGGAGACGTGAGGGCTGGGCGGCTGATGCTGGTCTAGACCCGTGGAGCCGGCAGGGTCTCTGGGACCGACTAGTGGAGCTGGCTCATGGGATCCTCGGCGTCCAGATCGGGGCAGTCTGGGCTGGAGAAACAAAGCTGGGAGCTCCCAGACTGCAAGTGATTGTTGCCACCAGGAGTGTGGAGGGAGACTGCACTGACTAAAGAGCAGAGAGGGGAGAGGAGACGTGGCCTTCCTCCTCAGTCCCGTCGTTGTGACCGGCTCTGGTTCACGTTCTTCTTTTAAGAGACCTCCAGAGTAGACCCTGGCTCTGCAGCTGTGGCTCAGCCGTGGACCGTGGGCCCTCCCCTCTCTCCTGAATATCGTACTTCTCTTAATGCTGATGGAGCTGTGGGCCTGCGAGAGGATGTGGCTCGCTCAAGGTCACGGAGCTAGCTGGTGACAGAAACAGGACCCGGAGCCAGGCCTCCTGTCTACCAGCCCACCGTGCCACACTGTTTATAACTCTGTTGACCAGGATGCTTCTGGTTGCAGGTACCAAAAACACAAATCATTCTAGCTCCAGCCAAAAAGGAAGTGTGTTGGCTCCCATCACTGCTGCAGCCAGGGTGAAAGATGGCCGCAGGCACATTCAGAGCCAGAGTTGCAAACAGTGTGGATGAGGCTTCCCATCTCTGTTTTCTTCATGTCTTACTCTCTATCTCTGTGGGTTCCCCGAGGTGGTGGATGTGGAGAGTGGCCTCCGCCAGTGCTGGGGGCGGGTCTACACAGCTCCGGGTCCAAGAGGAAAGCTTGGGGTCACTCCCCTCCAAGTGGAGCAGAATCCTATGAAATGCGGAGGGGCAGCTCCCTACCGTGGAGAGAAGGGTCCTCATTAGAAGGAAGGGGAACAGAAGCTAGAGGATAACAGCAGCCCCCTCCAACCCACCCCCGTCCGCGGTGGGTGAACAGGTGGGTTCCTGCTGTTAGATTTGTGCTCAGGCCCAGGAGCTGGCAGAGGAAAAGGCAGCTTGGCAAGAAAAGTATGGGAGAACCGGACAATAAAGGTGCCTTAGGCTTTAAGAGGAAACTAATATCCCTCCCTTTCCCCTCCTTCTTCCTCTTAGTTATTAATTGTGGTAAATAGAGTCTTGGTGTATGACAGGAATGTCTGCCCATTCAGCGAATGTTTGGACTTACATTTTCGGCCCCACAGATAACTACTATAGGCTGTCCTGGCCAGAGAATGCAATTTAGGTCGCTCGTAGAGCACATCAGATGTCTTTATTTCACTAGTTACGTTATTTCACACACTGCCTAGGGATTCCAGGTTTTTTTTATCCTTCCAGTACACGAGTGTGGATTTAATTAGTGATGAGATTTTCAAAGGTCTGGAACACTGTTTACAGTGAAAGCCACCTGCAAGGTAAACTTTCAAAAGTATCTTTTGCCCTTTTACTTGATTTCTTCAGTGCTTTCATGAGTTGAGAGAGGAGCCTGGCCTCTGGAGGCAATTTTTAATTCCCTCAGTGCTTACTTTGCTTACGTGGTCCTTTAAGTCAGATGAGCACAGCCCGACCACTTACCAGCTGTGTGACCTTAGTCAAACGCTAGAGCCTTAGTTTTCTCCTCTGTAAGGTGGGTCACTGTGAGGCTCGGGTGAGGCTGTGTGCAGAAATGTGTTGAACATTTGAGAGCAGCACACAAGCGCGAGATGCCGTTTTCTCTGCGTCCTTGTGTTCTCGTATAAGGCAGTGGCTAGCATCTGTAGCGCTGGCCTCTGTTTTGCCCTGTGGTTCGGTGAGTTGGTCACCGTTGGTGGTACCATATCCTGGAAGGACAGCCCCACCACTTTCTGATGGGCCATGTCGCCACTGCACCTCAATTTTCTCATCCCAGAAACCTGTTGGCTCGTTCCCGTTCTGCCTTCTTATCACATGTGGTTGTCAGGCTCTGATATCATAATGGACTGGAAAAGCCTTTTGTAAGTTGTCAGAGCACTTACAGAAATGTAAGGCGGCATTACTACTACACACAGGACTTTTCTAGTCTGTTCTTTTTAAAATCATACAATCAGCTTTGCTCCATTAAGAGTCACTTTGATTCACTTGAAATTACATCGTTTTCTAGATTTAAAACCACCAGCATGAAAGTGATAGCATTTTTGAAAAGCATATGCTGTAAGATAAATATTTCACTTTAGAATTAATTTTCTACTTACATTAAGAATATTCACTCTATATAATTGTAATTGAGTGATATTTTATTAAATGCTAGAAAATAACATATTTAACTGTCTGAGGCCTAGAATCTTAACCTTAAAATAAATTGGTTGATTCATTTCAAATCAACCTGGAACCTAATCTTACTTCCTAGTGGTCAGTCGATATTTCAGTTCTTACATTAAATGTAAAGGTAACCAAATAGTCTAATTAAAGTTCATTCTTTAAAAAAAGAAATGTACATATATCCCTAGTCAGTGCTCAGTTTTCTCACTCAGAGGCTATGTCTTAAAATATTTTAATTGCACTATTTCTTTTAGTCCTACAGGATCACATGTTGAATGGTGTAAACAGCTTATAGCTGCTACAATTTCTAGTCAGATTTCAGGTTCAGTGACATCAGAAAATGTATCCAGAGATTACAAGGTAAGCGGAATTGAGTCCTTAATTCATTTTCAATATGCTAAGCAGCCAAGAAGCATTGCAGTTTTAATTCGAGTGAGACTTTGGCCCCTTGAATGCTCACCGGCCATTTGCTTGGGAACAAGGGTGAAATGTTCTCTGTTGTTAGAGATCTGAACTTTAGAAGAGACATTTTTACCAGGATCTAGTATATGTGATCATAGTTTTATAATTGAGAGGAAAAGCTGACTTTCGATTATGATCATTCTTTTAAAAATCCAGATCCATTTTATTATATATTATATTTTCAGATTTGATTATAATAAATGCCTATATTTTCTTTATTAGTATTCTGAATTTCAGAAAATATCTGATAGATAGTATTTCCCTAACTTCACAATTTGTTTCTGTATTTATGTACTACCTATGGGTTTTCAGCATTAATATGTGATACTAGAATGCAAAAAACTTGCAAAATCTCAAGAATGTTGTATGGGCAGCCTCATTTTTTAGTCCTTATTGAATTGAGAAATCTCTTCTTGTTTATTTTAAAAGTTGGATTCCCTGCTTATTCTAAAGTTAAGAGTGATAAGCTCCTTGTCAGCAGAGACTGGGGCTCTTTTTCTCACCACTGCTCCCCCAGCACGATCCTGGAACATAACAGGTGCTCAATAAATTCTTGTTGAATCAATTAACAAATAAAACGCTTGCGTGCTCCATCTTTGTTAAGGCTAAAGACTAACTTTGTTTTAATGTCAAGAAACTATTAACAGGTACATTAAGTGAAACCATGTCTACATTTCAGTAGTACAGTTTGCTTGAATTGAGGATTCAGTTTATTATAGTCATTTTTGCCCACTAGTAAGAGAGAATAGATTTTCACAGGTATGTATGAATTACATTTTAGTATCCTGTCCTACCCTAGGTCAACGGCTCTCAAAATCATAGTCCTTGCCAGGCATCAAATCTTATGAAGAGTTCAAGAGCTACGATAACGATCTTAAGTCATTCTTAATAGCTGTCCGTGTTGAAGGGCTCTAGCCTCACTTCCTCTTTAGCCGTCCTGTAACAAGTGCAGAAACTGACTCCAGAGGCTGTGTAATTGAGATTTGGCTATGGTGCTGGACTTGCTTCGTCCAAGCCATTGGATGCTGTTGCTTATGCCTCCCAGAGGAAAGCATGGCTGGAGATGAACAGAAGTTGGATAATATGGCCAGCCAGAAGAGGGGCAGTATAGTTCTTGATAGTTTTCTCTGCTATCTGGTTTTCATGTTTGCCCACGTAGGAGGAGCTGGGGCTCCTGTTCCTCAGAACCTGACTGGGCAAAACGTGACTGCTGTTTCCAGGTGGGAGAAGCATTTGCTGCATCACCTATGCCTGAGTGGCTGATCACTGGGCAGCTGCTGACCCCACTGGTCCCAGGCGCCCTCTTGCCCCACGTTAGCGGAGAAACTGCCCTACTGAGTGGAGAGGCTCAAGGACCCATACTGGCAGAGAATAGCTCTTAGACCTCGGATTGATTTTCTTTATGGACAATTAGGTGTTAACTGTAAGGTTTTCATTATGGTTGAATAGTTGTTAGTGCTGTGTGGGTTCTAGAAAAGGATGGTGACTGTGTGCATAGCTGTCTAACCTCTACATTAATAGATCAGACTGAATCTATACTTTAACATGAAGCAACTAAGGTTTTTAAAAAAAATTTTTAGTTTATTTACGAATTTTGTATAGCAGAATTAGCTCGTGTTGGAATGGTTTAACAGATGGTATTCAGAGAAAAAGAAGGCTTTTCTATATTTTGTAAATTGAATTTTAAGTACCTACATCAGATCATTGCTAAAGCTTTAGATGAATTATTGTAAGAGAGCATTTTTTAATCATTGTCTTTGTTAGATTCGCCCTGTAACCAAGTCTGCAAATTTGGTGTTAAATTTATAATTCAGTTGTTATGTTTTCTTCAAGGAGAGAGTTCTTTTAAATAATAAAAGAATAAAATGTTTCTAAACCACAGATAATTTTACACGCTATGTATAAAGTAGTTCTTAGAATCAGGGTAACCAGCGTGGGCCTTTGGGACACCTTTTGCATGGGAGCCATGCATGGGGTTTGCCCTGAAGGTCCAGATACAATTCCTTGAGGATTTAATGTGCAGTCATCCGTTGATGATATTTGAAATTATATATTGTGCAAATATCGTATTTGAAATACACACTCAATTTGGGGGTTAATTTATTATAGGTTAAACTCAGCGTCAGTAATGAAATGGGAACAGGTGTTTCTGTGGAGCAGAGCGCTTGCACCTCGATTTGGAGCGCTGTGTTCTCAGTTGTAGGCTGCGGCGGCATCCCCATCAGCCCTCCGGCACGTGCAGCGCTCTATGGTTTTGTAATACTCTTTTGACATATCACCCGTTTACTTCTTAAAACAACCCAGTAAGATGGCTTTTATTATAATCATCATTTAACAGATGAGGAAAGCAAGGCTCAGAGAGGTTAAGTGACTTGCTTAGTATCATGCAGTTAGACTTGGGGTTTGAACCCAAGTCATCCTATTGAAAAGCTAGAGTGATTTTTAAAATTTTGTACTGCCTACCTGTTCACTGTTTTTCAAAATGTGGCCCTTGGGTGTTCCCGCACCAGCACTCCCTGGGGTGCCTGCAGAAATGCAGCTTCCATGGTCCCCGTCCCCTCAGTGAATCAGAATCTCTGAAGGCGGGGAACAGTGCATGCATTTCTTTCTTTCTTTTTTTTTTTTTTTTTTTTGATGGTGTTTTGTTACTTATTTTTACAAGATTGGGATTATATCCTACACATTATTGTTAAATTTGCTTTTTTAAAATTGGAGTGTAATTGTTTTACAATGTTGTGTTGGTTTCTGCTGTACAATGAAGTGAATCAGCTATGTGTACACATATATTCCCTCCCTCTTGGACCTCCCTCCCACCCCCCACCCCATCCTACCCATCTAGGTCATCACAGAGCACCGAGCTGAGCTCCCTGTGCTATACCACAGATTTCCACTAGCTACCTGTTTTACACGTGGTAGTGTATTTATGTTAAACCTAATCTCCCAATTCATCCCCTTCCACCCCTGTGTCCACACGTCCGTTCTCTACATCTGCGTCTCTATTCCTGCCCTGCAAATAGGTTCATCTGTACCTTTTTTCTAGATTCCACATATATGCATTAATATACGATATTTGTTTTTCTCTTTCTGACTTACTTCACTCTGTATGACAGACTCTAGGTCCATCCACATCTCTACAGATGACCCAATTTTGTTCCTTTTTATGGCTGAGTAATATTCCATTGTACATATGTACCACATTTTCTTTATCCATTCATCTGTTGATGGACATTTAGGTTGTTTCCATGTCCTGGCTATTGTAAATAGTGCTGCAATGAACATTGGGGTACATGTGTCTTCTTGAATTATGGTTTTCCCAGGGTATATGCCCAGTAGTGGGATTGCTGGGTCATATGGTAGCTCTATTTTTGCTTTTTTAAGGAACCTCCATACTGTTCTCCACAGTGGCTGTATCACTTTACATTCCTACCAGCAGTGTAAGAGGGTTCCCTTTTTCCCACACCCTCTCCAGCATTTATCGTTTGTAGATTTTTTGAAGATGGCCATTCTGACTGGTGTGAGGTAGATACCTCGTTGTAGTTTTGATTTGCATTTCTCTAATAATTCGTGATGTTGAGCATCTTTTCACATGCTTCTTGGCCATCTGTATGTCTTCTTTGGAGAAATGTCTCTTTAGGTCTTCCATCCTCATGTATTTCATTAATTAATTAATTAATTAATTTAATTTTATTTTATTTCATTTTTGGCTGTGTCGGGTCTTAGTTGCAGCCCGCGAGATCTTTGTTGCGGCATGTGGGATCCTCCACTGTGGTGCACAGGCTCCTCATTGCAGCATGTGGGTTCCAGAGCCCGTGGGCTCTGTAGTTATGGCACGTGGACTCTCTAGTTGTGGCCTGCGTGCTCAGTTGTTGCTGTGGGCGGGCTTAGTTGCCCCGCAGCATGTCGGATCTTAGTTCCCCGACCAGGGATCAAACCTGCGTCCCCTGCATTGGAAGGCAGACTCTTAACCACTGGACCACCAGGGAAGTCCCTATTTATTTTGTACAATAAATTGTAAAAAGTTCAGCTTCCCTAGGTTTGTATCTGTTGAAATTGGTGATGAGACCATACATTTCTGGTACATTCCCACAAACCTGAATAGTTAGCAACTCATGTTAGATTTTAGAGTACAATTGTTTTATTATTTACCTATGTCATAAATTGACAGCTTAGGGTCAGATCACCCAAGGTGTGGTAAGAATATCACTGTCATCACATGAGATGAGTTTAGGTGATATGCCCATGGACATGTTTTAACAGTTATGTAATTATTTTAATGTGTAGTAGGAAACCTGGCACATCAGACCTGTGATTTAATGGGTATTATTGCTTAAAGCCAGGCGAAATATGAAAAAAAGAGTGGATTCAAAGTCAACATAAAGGGTTTCCCTGGTGGCGCAGTGGTTGAAAATCCGCCTGCCAGTGCAGGGGACACGGGTTCGAGCCCTGGTCCGGGAAGATCCCACATGCCACGGAGCAAGTAAGCCCACACACCGCAACGAAGAGTAGCCCCCGCTCGCCGCAACCAGAGAAAAGCCTGCACGCAGCAACGAAGACCCAACGCAGCCAAAAATAAATTTAAAATAAATAAATAAGTCAACATAAAGATAAATACTAATATTAGTACAGGTGATATGCATATAGCAAACCAGACTTATAGAGGTGTTATATAAGATGACAGAAGTTTGGAAAACATTGTCCCTGTTGAAAGAGTAGATAGCTATTATGTGGATTATGGATTAACTAAATTAATAAATGTATGCCTTAATGCCAAGTCATCCTGAAGATTTACCTGATAATTAAGACTACTAGGAGAAATGTAATAAAATGTTTTGTTTGCCCACCCCCCTACTACTAACTCAGTTCCATTTTTAACGGGCTAAGAAAGAGTACAAAACTCTCTTGAATTTGTCAAAACATTTAAGAACAAGATCTGAATGTAATGTTCCAAAGATTAGATGAAAAAATACAGTTATAACTTGTAATGAAACATTTTTAGGAACTACTAGCAGAAGTGACACAGTTGATCAGCTTCCATTGTTTGCAAAGCAGAACTAGGCCAAGAAGAGGGAGCATGGTGTAGTACAGACGGTACTGGTTAGCTTTGTGACCTTGTATAACCTCTGAGTGTCTGTTTCCTTTTGTGTAAGGTTAAGAGAATTTGGATTAGATTTGAAGTCTCTAAATTCCTTTCTTTCTAGAACATTCTTCAATTCTGTTTTGTCCAAAAGGATTTGATTCTGACCAGCCTTCAGGAAATTAGGACACTATAGTTTTAATGTGATCATACTCTTTCCTCTGGCTCCAACATCGTCGTCCTCATCACCATCACCATCACCACCACCACCACCACCACCACCACCACCACCACCACCACCACCCCTCTGTCCCTCTCCCCCTGTTTCTCCTACTCTCATCCCTGCACACACATTAGCTAGATCTCTTCCATAAACATTCTGAAGAAAAAGGAGAAAATGGAGAGAGTCCTATACTAAATTTAATCATTTAATAGGTTAGTACAGTGATTAAACCCTGGATCCTAAACAAAAGTTTCCAGAAGGTCTTTGGAGGGAAGTGGGATGCAGTGTGTGGGAAAGGCTTCATTATGCTTGAGCTTGGTCTTAGTTAATACTTCTTAAATTGAGTACTAGTCTAGAAGGAGGGAAGCTTGAGCACGATCTTTCGAATCCATGACCATAGTCCACTGTTAATAGCTTGGCCTCGTGATCTGTTTATTAAATCAGAGTTTGCAAACACAGATGTCTACAGGGTATAGCTAACAAGCTAAACAGACATGGCTGTGGAGAACTGGAGACTGCAGCATGTCCCCCTAAAAACAATTAAATTACAAAAACAACCCTGCTACTGCCTGTTGGAGCAATAGGCCTCCAGTTTGTAACCACTGTAATGTCAAAGTACTATCCTATCTCTCAGGATTACTTGTGGAGTAGAATTATTTCTTAAAAATATCAAGATTCGGGCTTCTGCTTCTGGAAGGATGGAGCAGATGTACTTTTTTCTTATTTTTCACTCTCAGTACAAATAAAAACCCTGGACATTATCTATAAAATAGACGTAAGAATGCCTTGAAAGGTAGAGAGAAGAAGGCAGACGGGTTAGGTACCTTAGCACCTAAGGAACGACAGGGTGGTGCTATCCCTGGGTTATGTTTTTGCCATATATAACCCAGACTTGTTGCTGAAGAAGCCAGCAACCCAGAAATGCCAACGGGTACAGACAAGAAAAGCCTAGTCTCTCTAGCCAAAGGACAGGAAGGGGGCAGCCGAGTAGAAAGAAAACTTTTAGACACTAACCACTGTGCTCCGGCCCCACACCCACCCCGCCAGCAAGGCCAAGCGGGGAGGCTAGATTCCACTGTTGCCAGGCTGTAGCAAGGCACAGTGACCCCTGCAGCTGTGGTGTCGGAGGCCTGGTGGAGAGTCAGGACTTTCACTACCGCCCACTGCAAGGAGGCCACACCTCCACTGTGGTTACAGTGGTATCAGTCATGAACGCTCCTGCCACTGCCAGCTGGGCAGGTATGGGCGGAAGCCTAACTGGGAGCTAGAGCTCTCACCCCAACCCAGAAGTAACTAGGAGACCCCTGTCCTTGGATGGCAGTGTTGGCCAAGAAGGGAACCTGGACTCGTACCCACACCTGGCTGTAATGAGGCAGTGCTCACCGCCCCTCTTCTCCTGGAGCAGTGGCAGAGAAAGCAGCTGCAACAGGAGGGTTACATAAGACCCACACTCTTATAGTATTCAAAATGGCCAGATTTCCACTGAAAATCACTCATCATACCAAGAGCCAGAAAGATCTCAAACTGAATGAAAAAAGAGAATCAGTAGATGCCAAAACCGAGATGACACGTGTTAGAATTACGTGAAAAAGGTTTTAAAGAAGCCATCATAATAAAACTGCTTCAATAAACAATTACAGCTATGCTTGAAACAATGAAGACGTAGAAAGTGAGAGACAAGAAACAGGAAAGTTTCAGCAAGAAAATATGAGATAAGAACCAAATGGAAATTTAAAAAGTGAAAGATATGATAAAGAAACAAAAAACGAAACTAAACAAACAAACAAAACCACCAAACCCTCAGTGGATGGGTTCAACAGCAAAATAGAGAGGTCAGAGAAAAGAATTGGCTAAATCTTAAGGGAATTACACTGAGTAGAAAATGCCACTCCCAAGAGATCACATACTGTATGATTTCATTTGTGTAACAGTCTTCAAATGACAGAATTAGAGAAATAGAGAACAGATTAGTGATTGCCAGGGGCTAAGAAGGGGAGGGGCTGGGAGGGAAGTGGATGTGGCTATAAAAGGGCAACATTAGGTGGTGAGGAAATTGTTCTGCATCTTGGCTGTGTCAGTGTCCGGGTCCTTGTTCCGGTATTGTTCTATAGTTTTATAATATGCCACCATCGGGGAAATTTGGTGACATGGTACACTTGTACATGGAATCTCTTGTTCTCACAACCACTTGTGAATCAAGTTATCTCAAAATTAGAAATTTAATTTTTAAAAAGTCAAGAGTTTTACAGACTGCTCAACGACTCTATATTGCATGTAGAATACATTTTGATTAATATTCCTAACAACTCATGATATATCAGAAGTATTATTTAAATGGAGCATATAGTTATGCAAATAAAGATGTTAGAAACTGGTTAGTGAAAGGGTATCAGCAATTATCCTGTACTAGTTCAATTGCAAGTATGCTCATCCCTTTTGTACATGGCAGTTGGGGCCAGCATGCTTCATTGAACAGCTCATTGGTCACATTTCCTGGAGGGCTTTAGAGAAGGAGAATGATTGTTTCAGGCTAGGGTTTGACAAAAGAGTCAGGCCAGGTTCAGGTGTGGCTTGTTTCCCAAAGACCAGGGTTGTATTTGGATGACTGGTTGAGATTTGTATCGGCCTGTCCTTGGCCTCTGGCTGCAGCCGGTGGTGAGGAAAAAGTTGCGCAGACTCTTGCTTACTGAGGCTCCTGCAGCAAGTGGAGCCATCTCCTGACCCAACAGGTCAAACTCTTTAACTCATTTTGTAGTGGTCTGATTGCTAAAGCAGAATTACTTTATAGACTTTATGCCTAAAACAGAGAACAGTGGTGTTTTTACTCCGCTATTACAATCTTTTCATGAAAAGAAGCTTCTTAGAGGCATAAGCTCAAAGATAACTCATTTATAAAAAATAAAAAAAAACCTGATATTTATTTCACTTAGAATCATATGGTTTATCAAAAAGATCATAAAATTTGGAGTCGGGGCACTTTGCCTTGAGTCCAGCCCTGTACCTGACTAGCTGCCCAACAAGTTACTTACCTTGCTGAGCCTCAAGTGTCCTCATCTGTGTAGTGGGTGTTACAGCAGAGGTTTAATGTATTAAAAAGGGCAGCATATGTACGAAATGCATACAGTGCTCGTTTACCGTATGCTGTTACTCTATGAAAATGTATATGATATGTAAAAATGACTACAAGAGGAGTGCATTGTAATTGCTGAACACCAGCCCACTTCCATAAATGTGATGTGAGCGCCTAACATGCACAGGAGTGGGGCTGGGCTGGGCTGCCTGGAATTCATAGAAAAGAGACTCCAAAAGATACAGTACGGGGCATTCTGGGCATTAAGCCTTGAGGGTATTTGTCAGCCTCCTCAGAAAGGGAACAGGTTTAGGTGGGGCTGTATGGAGATTAAGAGCGTGGGCACTAAAACCAGTCAGCTTGGGTTTGAATCCGCACCCTCTTAGAACACCTGTGACACCAGATGTGTGGGTTTTTCCCCCACACTGACGAATTCTCCAAAACCAGGTGAGTGTTCTACAATTCAATTCGATTCTGATACTAACCAGAGTTAGTGCAGACCCCACAGGTTAAGGGCTCAGTCCCACAGAAGTTCTCACTTCAGATGCCAGTTTCAAGTAGTGGGTACCCAGGTTACCCACAACTTCTGCTTAGCTTGGCTACAAATCGGGGCTTTCCACAAGTCCCTCCCTGAGTCCGATCATTTGCTAGGAAAACTGACAGAACTCAGGTAAACACTGAGGTTTACCAGTTCATTGTATAATAAAGAATATAAAGAATGATACAGCCTGTGCGGCTGTCTGAGTTCTCGAGGGCTGTCAGCACTGGAGGCCGATTTGCCCCCCACCAAGTTTAGGTTGGGGAGATGTTTTCTGAAGTCTTCCAATGAAGCTTAAATGACTCCTAAGGTTTGAGGGCTGGTCAGGACCTCGCAGCCATTCATGGACTCGTTTCCTTTTGTACGTGTAGAAACTGAGGCCAAGTGCAGGCACACGGAGGCCCCGAGTCTGCCAGTGAGAGCTGGCCCCAGGCCGCCTGACTTCAAACCACCGCTCTCTGGCTTCGATCAGATTCAGATTCAAGAAAAAGGAAATGAACCTCTCTGTGCACCCGAAATGGCTTATTTCAGGAGAGATGAAAACTATAAAGCAGAAGCACATGGGTATCAACTCAGGTGACCTCCATTGACCTTTCCGGCCTCCGACCAAGAGTAGCGGGGACTTACATACAGCAGGTGAAGAATTGTGTGGGTGGCAAAGGGGACCATCATCCTGCCCCTTTCCTTTTGATTTAGTTTCTCCTTCCAGTAGCAAAAGGCGTGTTGACAGCGGCATATCTCCTACATTTAAGGCCCAGTTATGCTGCTTGTGAATGCTGCTTTCTAGTTGTCAATTGTTACTATCACTTTATAGACAAAACTTTACAAAATTAATTGCAGTTACAGAACAAAAGTGAAAATAATAACCTGTTGGAGCAGAGGTTTGGCGGGAGCAAGGAGAAGCGAGGGAAGAGGTCGTGGTATTGCTTTCTTCATCCACCCTTGAGGGAGCTAAGAGAAAGCAGATGAACGTTTGAAGGCTTTAGTTACTGTGGGCTAATTACAGCGGTGCTAGGCTGAGGCGGTGTAGTAGACTCTCTGGGTGTAAGTACTTGCTCTGAAACCTTGAACTTGGCCAGATTACTTAACTGTGCCTTGGTTTTCTCATCAAAAAATGGGGCCAATAATAATTTTTATCTCACAAGGTTGTTCTGAGAATGAAATGAGTTAGTATAGACAAGGTTCTTAGAAGAGTGCCACCAAAAAATTATTTCATGAGCTTTTTTTAAAATGATGCAGCTGCTGCAGAAGGACAACGATAAAAAACTAAAAATTACAATTTCAATCAGCAGAGATTGGGAAGAGGGAGGGAGTAGTTTGAGAAAGCATATTTTCTTTTCTTTTGCAGTACATGGGCCTCTCCCTGCTGTGGCCTCTCCCGTTGCGGAGCACAGGCTCCGGACGCGCAGGCCCAGCGGCCATGGCTCACGGGCCCAGCCGCTCCGCGGCACGTGGGATCTTCCCGGACCGGGGCACGAACCCGCGTCCCCTGCATCGGCAGGCGGGCTCTCAACCACTGCGCCACCAGGGAAGCCAAAGAAAGCATATTTTCTCATCAAGCTAGGTCACTAGGTACTGTTTAAAGCTGACAAATCAAGAAGTAGTGGTGTAAGCATGCTCCTGGTTATGGAGGCAACCCTCAGAATTAGAAAAGAAATCTCGCTAAACGTGGTTATCACTGACAAATGAACCTTGGGAGGGGAGACTATTTTGACTTTTTATTATCATGTAGGTCCCATTTTGAGTTTTTTATGAACATAAGCATGCATTTTATTTATTTTGTACTAACTTTCCTGTTGTAATTAACAAATGATAAACTTCACGTATTTAAAGTATACAGATTGATGAGTTTTGATAGGTGCCCACTTGTGAAACAAGCACCACAATTAAGATGATGAACATATTCATCACCACCACCCCCTCAAAAAAAAAAAAGCTAGGTTTAAGCTTCTTAGTCTAAGTAGTCTATATTAAGGAACTTCTGGGCTTTAATTCCCTTTGAGCTACAGCATCCCTTAATTCAGATACCTTTTTTACTTCAAAGAGTATTTTCTTTTAATGGTAACAGTGATGAACTCTATATTCTCGTATTCATGTGATCTTCTTATCTTTCCTGAGTAAAACCTGTAAAGCTAATAAGAACCTACAGTGATTTTTTTTTTTTAAAAAGTGATCTGTTTTCCATAGAACCTCCAGTGTTTATCGTATGTAACAATGATCAGATTTCAGACTCGAGAGTGGGGAATAGATGATTCATGTCTTCCTCAGACTGTTAGCACTATTCGCTTTTCAAAAGTTCCATCCCTTCTCTGGGCTGTTTCCCCAAACGCTCATGCTGCACATTCAAGTAGGAGTCACAGGAATAACCTCTCTAAAATCAGTGTCCGGATTTAGTAAAGCTTGGCTTTCCTTGCCCGGAGACTGCCCTCCCCGGCCCTCCCCTCCCTGCCAGCTACCCTTTCCTGGGCTGGCGCAAGGAACGGGCACCTTCTCCCTGTGGGGCGGCCGCATCGGGAAGTTTAATTCTGGAGTCCCAAGTGCGAATTGGAAATAGAATTCCTACAGAAACCAGATTAAGATTTGTGCTTAACTAGGCTTTATGATCCCATTAACGCTGTGGCTGAGCTGTGCTCTGCGCCAGCTGTGGGCGCTTTTGTGGTTTCTTGGTTCGGTTTTGTTTTGTTTCTGTGGGCTGGTTTGGGAGCAGAACCGCCTTTTTATATCATTGTTTCTATGCGGAAAATGCGTTCAGTATTCCAAACAGACACACAAATGAATTTTTCACACACGGCCTGTTCACACTGTTTTGTAATAGCCCTTGACAGAAGGGGTTTGTGTTTAAAATAATGTCATTTGTCTTAGCCTAAGGGCAATAAGTTTCTCCAATTCATAGACTTGCCTGCAAACCATAGGACAAACGTGTTAGGATTGATTGGATATCAAATGGAACTTAGAGGGCAAATGTGTTAGGATCGATCTGCTCGGTTTTATTTGGAGTATTATGATGTTTCTTAGGGCATGGGCTGGCGAACTTAATGGCATCTTTCACAGGTCAATAGTGACGTGTCCGTGATGATGATGTTCTGTGTTTTAACTGACAGGTTTTCAGGAGGCCTGATATAAGGGTAAGGATATTTGGCTTTCAGCACATGGGCCTCCTCCTTGTGTGTTTCTGTGCTTTATCGAACACTTAGTCTATTTAGCGTTCTTTGCCTTCTCACTGATTTTATGAGTCACTCAGATCAGTTTGCTCTGCTGTGTCATAGCTTTCAGTGCTCACTAGAAATGCTTTATTTGTTACAGTGTTTCTATGTGCGGAAAAAGCCGATGTGTGTGAGGGCAGGATGCTAAAATTGTTACCACTGTGCAATACTGACTTCTTTTGTGTTACATGAATTCTGACCAAATGGGTATTCATGGCACCGGGTTTATAAGGCTAGGCCTATAGAGTCCTCTTAATTTAACCTCGTTTGTCATGTAGTTCATGCTGAAGTATTTAATAACAACAACAAGAACAACAACAAAGTGGTCAGTTGTCCTCCTTCCTGAGTAGGAGATCTAAGTAAGATTTCAAGTCTTGATTACAAGATCAAGTAAGATTTCCTGTTTGCATGCTGAATCCCAAAAGCAGGAGTGCTAATCTTGAAGATAAATTTAGCAAAATCAGCCCCATTTAGTATTTCTTAAAATATAGAGGTAGCTGTTACAGCTAGTAGATTATAGTTTATAGTTTCCTCATGATTTTCCTTCCCTTTATTTCAGAATATTCATAAAGCAAGACAAAGATTGGTAATGTGCATGCCTTTAAACCTGAGTATCGGACGTTGAAAATTAACCTATTTCCATTAAATGAAAACAATGTGGATTTTGACAGAATCATTTCATGACTTCAGTTTTAAAGTTTTAATCTTATTGAAGCCAATGAAGTAGTACAAAAATAAGCAGGTTAAATCAAATTATTGTTATTCTAGTTGGTTTTTCTTTGTTTAATTTTGTTTTTATCATGTTTTCTTTTGCTCATGGGAATCATTTTCTTTCACTGATTCACATTGTTAAATATTAGTGTTTGGCTTTACACTTGCATGGACTTTGAAATGCTGTGGGGGTTTTTTGTTGTTGTCTAGTCATTCATTCTTCTGTTTTAAAATTTTTATCAAAGAATGATTCCGTTTTCTTTGTCTTTAAAAGAAGAATGTAAATTTTAAAAACCTGGCTGCATTTAAAAAATTGTCCTGCTCTGAAGGGTAGCAGTACCAACTGTGTACTAAATTCAATCTGATGATAAAGTATAAAAATATTTTAAGTAGCTATTTTATTTTATTGACAAAAATGAAAGGTGGGAAAGAGTAAATTCTTTTAAAGCTTTGCTACTTCTTCACTGATTGCCTCTTAAAGAAATGTAGTCGTTAGAACCAAAGTTTCTTGAAGGAAAAATATATTGATGCTAAATTTTAATATTTTCAGCCTCAGAGACTTGATACAACTTTTAAAAGGTGTTATAATCTTGTCATCTTCAATATTCATGCTCATTATACCACCTGCTAAACTAAAAGTCCAAGTTTTTAGAGTTTCATAAGCTGATTCCATAAAGAAATTAAATTAAGAAGAGCATACATGTAAAGGGATTGGAAGAAATTTAGATAAAGATATGTGACGCTTTTCTTCGAAGCACGTTGATACTGTAATTAGAAAGATTTAATATGGTTTTGAGTCATAAATCACAGTATTTAATTAGCAATAAGTAACAGAGTGTATGTATGTATCTGCATATGTATGACCCCAGCATGTGATATGCGCATGCACATGTGTGTGGAAATGTTGTTACTTCCAGTGGTGTTGACCCCTGGGCAGCATAATAGTTCCTTTTGAAAACACATGTCTATGAACTGCCTTTGTATTTTTGGCTTGATTTTGTTCCTTGCCCTCTGTGGTATGTTTTATTTTCTATGAGCATGTTATGCGTCTGTTATTTTGTTTCTTGGCTGTACGCTGCAGTATTGCTTGATTTTAAAAAGACAGTACATTCTTTGAAACCCATGATGTTTGTTTGCTTTTCATTTTTCTACCCCAACACAAACACAGAATAGATACTCCATTTTAGGCTGAGGATACTGTAGATGGCCTACACGTTCTTTCCTTAACTCCAAGGGGGAAAATGTTGGGATATGCAAAGCCATGAAAGGTGTGTCGACTTTTACATGCTTACTGTCTCTTTAAAAAAGAACTTCCGTCCTTTCACCTGTCTGTTTGCACGTGTTTCTCTTTCCCCTCTTTGCCTTTTCTTGTCCATGCACCTGGTGCTGTGCAGGAGATTCAGGAAGAACACAAGGGCTACCCTTCTGAAGCTGAAGCTGATCAGGTGGCAAGTTCTACGTGTTCATCTGTTTGTAGTTACAGATCGTGTATTTAGAAGCCATTTCATACTAGATTTCTAGACAATCAGCAAATGCTTTTTCCACTACAGTAGTACTCTCCTGTCCAAGTTTGGTAGATTCCATTATGACATTATTTGCAAAAATTGGTTTATCCAACATTTCGTCAACCAGAAATTTGTTCATCTCTGCTTCTTGGTTTTCCCAGGTAGATGTACTGATGAGGTTAATGAGCCTTAGTCATGACAGGATTCTGAAGTGCCTTCACAAAGACTTAGAGGGGCAGATGCATACGCTAAGGGTGCTCCTCGAGGGTGCAAACTTTGCTTTATCCAAATTTGCAAGGTCTGTACCCAGCACAGCGCCTGGCACGCTGTAGGTGTTTGTGGAATGAGTCCATGTATTTTATAGAAGAAAAAAAATCGTTCATCGAGGTTTCTTGAGTGCTTACTCTTTGCTCAGTACCTCTGGACTCTCAGGAGTTTTTTAAAGCAGCAGAATTTTCCCCAAAGCTTATGTATGAAACCTCTAGAAGAGCTGCTCTAGGGAAGCATGGCAAATTCCCTGTGCTCAGTTGTGCCTTTGCCCAGCCCACCCTCCTTTGGTGACCCTGGGAGCACCCTGAAGAGCCAGTTTGAAAAGCACTGCTTTCGGCAGGCGGCTGTTACAGAAACTGTCCACCCAGCAGCCTTAGGTTCAGGAGGAGGAGAGAGTAGTGGAGAGGCCAGGAAGTTGATGGGCCTTCAGCTGGACCTTTCTTCCGGGTCGCCGGCACAGGGTTGGGATGAGATCATCAGAGAGAATTCCTCAACTGGGCAGCACCTTGAGCAAAAGCACCAAGAGGGCTGGGTGTGTTCACAAGACACATTTTATCCATAAGGACATTCCTTCTTTGATTATGCTGTACATGGGTTGGATAAATCAAGGGTCAAATCATGTCCTGTGCAACTTGGAAGTTGCAGTTAAAGCTTAATATAGCACAAGTGTGAGTGCTATCTCCTAACACCAGCTTTATAGAGGGAATCTACTGTACTCGCAAAACAGTGAGCCTTTAATAGCCATTCTCTCAAATTCCTATGCTAAAGCTGAGTGCCTTTCCTGTACACAGCGAACCTTTTATGGGGATATCTGAAGCAGTAGGATCAATTGATTTGTTTTATTCTGATAGTTGCTTTTTCATCACCTAAAAAAGCATGTCCTAGATTTAATTATTAGTGAGAGGTTTGTCTCACTCTGTCTCACCAACACGTTCATGCTTCATATAAATGCACAAGTATTTCAAGCCAGATTTAACATGATTATCGGAAGAGAAGAGAAACCTTTGATCTCCAGCCTCTATCTTGAGAGCCTTGTACCATCTCAAAATGGCCCCAATCACTGCACCTCGCATCAACGACATTTTATTAGTTAGTCCTGGGTTGAGGACTTTAAAGTGTTTGACATGACTTGCTATAAAGCTTAAAGTGAATCAGACTTCCCCTCACCTCTTCCAGATTCAATTGATTAGAACAGCTTGCTTTAGTAAATATATTTCAGAATAACCTATTCCCATTTATTTTAAAATATCAGTTAAGGAATTTAAGTCTACATGATAATATTTACCCATTAAAATAAGCTTTAACAGTGTAGCATTTGAAGTTATTTAAAACTTGAATATTGATTAAAATAGCTTTCTGACTTTGTAACTATATTATAAAAATAGCCACTAGTTTAGGCAATAAATTAAAGAAAGCAGACTTTCCAAAAAAAAGGCTTCTATTAAGATTGGTGATTTTTTTAGTGTTTCTAAAACTGGACATTTAAAAGTATAAATATTGGTTTATGCTTTATTGTGTCAAAGATGTATTTCCAAATCAGGTGTGAGTATAAATGCATCCACAAACACTTCTCTGAGTCCCCTTTAACAGTTCTCTATGTCCCTAAAAATGTTGATTGAGAAGTGTCTTAAAAACCAATCTGAAAACTAACACACCATTGTAAAGCAATTATACTCTAATAAAGATGTTAAAAAAATTGAAAAATAAAAACCAACCTGGGCTAAAAAGTTAAACTGCATAAAATTGCTGAGGGGAACCATGAACACTAATCTGTATGATTTTCACCGTGTATCTTGAGGAGGAGGGTGCACTGTGTCATTTTGTGCCCTCCCCGAACGGACATACCTTGACCAACATTTAGCATTGAGTTTGCTCTTTATATTTTGACATTTTCCTTTCTTTATTTTATAAAATTGGATGAACCTACTATATATAGTTTTTTTAATGGACCTTTAAGTCCCTTTATAAAATATATTGAAATATTCTTATAACTGTGAAAAATGATTATTTTGAATTTTCAATAATTTTGATTAGAATTATAAAAGATATCAATTTTTAATATTTTGCTTCACAGAATTATGCTGAAAACTTAGTATTGTCTAATCTGTTTTCCGCTGAACACTAGTGACCTCCTGATGTAGACAGGTATTTTTTGGAGAAAGCCCCTGATGGACTAGGTAGGGAAATGCAGCACACTCCAGCGCCCTCTGGCCGATTTGGCATGCATTAACATGCTAAAGCCTTGCCTCAAAAAAAACAAAAACCAAAAAAAACAACAAAGAAAACCTAGCTAAACTTGTTTCCTTTAACCCAGCATTTCCCAAACTTTTCCCAGAAAGTCCTGTTCACATCCCTTGGGAATTTAATGCTCTATGAAACACAGCTTGGGAATTGCTGGGGTTTCGAACACCTTATTCTTATTCGTGACACGTTATGTCAGAGATGCCCAGGAGAAAGTGGCCAGTTTCCTTGGCAGCATCTCACAGGGTGGCAGTACCTTGGAATAGGCACCGAGTTCAGGCTCTGGTCCCCAGCATTGTAGTTCAAGAACACCATTTTCTCAGCTCCCCTGAGTTATCTGGTACTAACCAACCAAGCTTGCAAGAGACTAGCTACTGGGCCACAGTGCAGATCTGAACATTTAGAAATGTGGGCATGTATCTTTCCAGCCATCCAAGACACCCTTTTCCTAGTGGCATTGTAGCAGGAACCCTGATACCTCATCAGCAATTTGCTTGGTGAGTGTGGAACCAGCACAGAGTGAACCGACTTGCGAGAAGCCTGATGAACACACCCTGCTCCACAGGAGTGGGTGAAATACTCTTGTCTGCCAGATGAGGGCGCATTCTTGTGGCCTGAATGGGATACACACTGACAGGCCCACTCGCCCTTTGTCCCACCTGTACGCTTTGTGCGGACGCAGGTAGCTGGGCTGCAGTACAGAAGCCTAGGGCTTTCCTTAGTAAGAGACCCCTCCCTGGTTTCTTGTTAATTAGACTTTGGGGCTTCGCACGCAGTCTCACAGCTAACTAAGCACCTGCATCTAATGTTGATTTTCTTTGTACTAGTTTCGCGCTCAGAAGGTAACCTTTTTTGACCTTATTTCCCAATTCTGGAGGCACCTTGTAATAGCTGTCTGTGTCATGATCACAGTGTCTATGTGTCACGTCAAGCCATCTCTGTATTAATGCTTTCTAACTGTGAGCTTGAAATACGTGTAACAATTTGCTAGACTCTGCAGCATGGTGTCCTGTGGTACTGAGCTTTGAAACTGTCTTGTACGGGGAGGGGGCATACATTTTGCACGCTTCTGTAGCCTCGTAGCAAGAGCGCAGAGCAGTACCATTCTTCCCAGTTGGAAAGTGAGATTTACTCCTGTTTGGTTTCTTGCCAGGCTCTAAGGGATGGAAATAAGCTGGCACAGATGGAAGAGGCACCCCTTTTCCCAGGAGAATCAATCAAGGCCATTGGTAAGTCTAACAAGTACACTTTGCTTGTAGAGACCCATAAAACGAAATGGCACTTTGCTCGCCAGCACAGATGATATATGTGCTGGAGATCAGCCAGACCAGTTTAATTAGGGGACAGATGGACTAGACCGAGTCATTCTTATCAATGTCATCATGACCTTAAGAGATAAGGGACTGTAGAGGATCCGTTTAAGCTCCGAACGAGCCTTAGGTGGCAGTACCAACAGAAGAGGGGTCCAGCTTTTCCCCATGGACTGAAGGCTGATGAGACTCTCACGGTAACGTCAGTTCGCTGCTTTGTTGGAAGGATTCACTCTAAGGAAAACGTATTGACAGACGATCCATATCATACTTCTAATGACAGTTTTGAGAATTTGGCAAAGACATTTTGGGGGCTTATAAGAGTCCAGAAAGTACAATTTTAGTGCAGGAAAAGGGCATGTGTCGCCACCCTGGATTGTAAGGGCGACGGCCTGAGGCGGACTGCCCGGGGCTGGAGGGGCGGGCAGCCGGCTGTGGCCTCTTCACCTCACGATCGCCGAGGTTAGGTCGGACGGCCTGGTTTGTGAGGCCGAGTGTCGCCTTCTTCCCTCATGGCTCTCTCCCAAAGGCGCGTGCCGGGTCTCGGAGCACGGTCATCTTGTGTTGGGGTAGCTGGGCTCTCCTATCAGGGCCTCCAAACAACTACTCCTGCTGGATAGCCTAGTCTGTGGCTCAGGACTCTGTTCAGCCCGACCTGAATTTCGAAACTTTTTCTCTTTGGCTTCTGGAACTTCATTCACTCCTGGTGCTCCTCTGGCCTCTCTGGGCTTTCCTCCTCTGGGAGCGTTTCTAGCCCTGCCTCCGTGCTGCCCTGGAACAGTCTGACTACAATGCAGAGCTAATTATGTCATGCCTCTTCTTCTCCGGACAACAGACTGCACAGATTTAAAGTGAACGTGAACAGTTCTGACACATTTATACACCTGGGAAATGATCATCACAGTCAAGATAATGAACATATCCATCAGCCCCCAGAAGTTTCCTTAGGCCCCTTTATATCCCTCTCTCCCATGCCTTCTCCCCCTTCCCCAGGCACTATAGGCTAGTTGATATTTTCTAGAGTTTTATAGAAATGGAATCATTGAGTATGTTCTTCTGTCTGCTTATCCCATTCTGCATAATTATTGTGATAGTCCTCCATACTGTGAGTGCCATGGGTCAGCAGTCATGCCTCTTCACTGCTGCGTAGCACTCCACAGTGTGCTTATCCATTCATCTGTCGATGGGCTATTGGGTTGTTTCTGCTGTTCGGCTATTACAGATAAAACTGCTATGAACACTCATGAACACATCTTCTCTGGCCTCATGTCCCATCGTCCTCGTGCACCCTTTGACCCAGCCACACTAACCTCTGGCAGCTCACTGATCTCTCCTCCCTTCCCCTCCCCCGCTTCCCTGCTGAGTTAAGTCATTCCTTTTCTGAGCTCTTATCACATTGAGTCCACATGGTTCTGATAGCATTTATCAGGCTATATGGTAATTTTCTGTGTAGTATCTCTCACGGGTCACCTGGTGGGCAGGAACCTTGTCCAGTTATACCCAGAACCCCAACAATAGGAGCCGCTCGGTATATAATGAGTTACAGAAAAGTTTATGCAAGTGTTTTGAGAGTTTGGCTGAACGACATCTTTAGTACCATTATTCGTCCCCTCGGACTCATCTGTAGCTGTGTCCATTCCCGCCATTTGAATGGAACAGCACTTTGGGAAGATTGGGAAGATGTGGTATCTTTGTGATAGGCGTGAGCCTCTTAACATTCATAGGAGTCATATATGTTGTTGATTTTGATGTGAAAGATACTGATATTAACATTAAGAAAATAAAATTGATATGGAAGCTGATGAAGAATTTGAAGCAGTCTTTTCCCGCTTCATTGATGGGGTTTTGGTTTTTGTCATCTGTAAAGCAGTTTCTTTGGAGGTGCATCAGGGGACAGTGTTTAGCTTTAGTTAGTTTTCATTAGCAGTGATTTATGAAATGGTAGCCCAGGTTCTTCAGAGTTTAATTAATGTGTTTTTGAATGTGATTAATTTATCACTCAGGGAAAATGTGAACCACTTGGAAAAAAATGACAAAATGTAACTTATTATGAGGCCTTTTACTTAAAACCTCAAGTAGCAAATCAAAATTTTGTTTTAAAAAGTGGAATTTTATTAGAAGACTATCCATCTATGCCTTTATTTAAAGTAATGAAAGAATTTAAATTTCTAGAAAACTGGAATCACAAATTTATATATTTGGAAACTCATGTTAAGATTTATTGACACAAGTCAATGGCAGTAGATGATATTTTGGGTTCTTTCTTTCAGTGAAAGATGTCATGTATATCTGCCCATTTGTGGGAGCAGTGAGTGGCACCCTGACAGTGACGGACTTTAAGATGTACTTCAAGAATGTAGAGAGAGTGAGTATTTAAAAGTGTGTTTTATTTTTTAAAATAACTGCAGAAGAAAGTAAACAATAAAGAATACAGTAAATAGTATCCTGAAATCCCATCACCCTGAAAGAAGCAGAGGGTCAGTTTTAAGATGTGCGCATTTGCAAGCAGATTTTGTATCTTAAAAAAAAAAAAAAAGGACCGTTAAAGTAGCACTTTCACCTGCGCTGGGGGTGAGGGGGTTGTTTAATTGTAGTCTCAATGTCTACTTCACAAAGCAGGTTATAAATCAGACTTTGGTGTCTTAGCCAGGACCAAGAGGAAATGCGAAGTAAGCAAAGGTGTTTTAAGCCAGCGAAGACTTAAAATGGGAAAGCTCTGTTAGCCGACACTGATTGGCATTCATGTTAATTTGTGAACCCAGGACCCGCATTTCATCCTCGATGTCCCCCTGGGAGTGATCAGCAGAGTTGAGAAGATAGGAGTGCAGAGCCATGGAGACAACTCTTGTGGCATAGAGATCATGTGCAAGGTATGGTCCAGACATGAGAGAAACTTAGAGGGGGCGAGTAGCTTGGAACTTCTTCACAGCCTTTGGACAGTAAGAGTAATTTGGACATTAGTGACTGAGATGTTTTCAGGACCCAGACCTCTTCAACCTTTCATCAGCCAATTCAGACCATTATATAAGCCGTTGAAGTAAACCGCTTCTTTTCCGTTGAAGTGTTCTAATTAACATGGACCTGTAACCTAGGCGGTGACGATATTTGTTACATTTCAGAGAAATCAAGTGGAAAGCAGAGATCAATATTTTTTCCAGTTTGTCCTGATAAGACTAGTCTTCAGTCAGAGACTTCCTAAAGGGACAACAATATTCATAAATTCTGTGATTAAAAACACAGTTAAGTTTCTTGGCTGTGTTGGAATTTGCACCTGAGCCCTGCTTATTTTTGGGTTTCGCCCCTTCCTCCAAGGGTTAAGTAAAATTTGTGTGACAGCTTTGACGAGGACTAGTCGTTTAAGAACCGCCTTAACTGATGTTTTATTCCCAATGACTTTGCCTCATGGAATACAGTTTATTAACAAACCCACCTGAAATACCAGGCAAGAGATCCTGCCCACAGCGTCATCAAGGTCCCTTCCCAGCTTGGGGTTTGGATTAGATTCCTGGCAGTCTGTTTGCTTTGATCAAATCTCTGAGGAGACCTTCCTCTGCTTGGCCCTAGACTGCAGTTGAATCCACTTTTTCAAATAACCCTTTACTGTGCCAGGTCGGGAATCTGCTGGCTTTTACTAGGCTCACCTTGGGCACCACACGGCAGTCCTCCCCTAGGACCAATCACTGCTGTCCTGATTCTCAGTCCAGGGTGCCGCACGCAGAGCAGTGCGAAGCCGTTGCAGAACTGAAACCAGAGGGGGGGTTTGATCAATTCTGTAATTCTGGAACAGGTCATTTCCCTACTCAGAACTCTTCACTAGCTGCCCATTACCCTTGGGCTGGAGGAAAAGCTTACGGAGACCCCGCGGTGTGAGCCGGACTTCCTTTCCTCGGCAGCTCCCTCTCCAGCCACCCCTCCCCTTGTTCTTGCCATCCAGGTTCCTAGAGTTGTGCACACTTGCCTGTACCCCCAGTCCCCCCCCCCCCCACAAACTCCTGGGGCTTCACACGTGCTGTTTCCTTTGCTTGTAATGCCTTTCCCTCTGAGCAGTCCTAAATAGCAAGTCAGCTCAGTCAGTGAGCTGGCACGTGTGTAGCCACAGAAGCTTGGAGGGAGGGCACAGCAGGAACCTAATGTTACTTAGGCAGATGTCCCGTGGCTGTTTTCCTATGGTATTTCTTGTGGCTGGGGTGAGTTTTTGCTAATAGCTTCTTTAAAATGTTTTCCAGCCTAGAATTACCAGGGCCGTGCTTAAACAGGTGATATGCAATTCAAAAAGTACACAAACTGAGTGTAGTAAAAAGTAAGTTTCCCTCCACCCAACACCCAGCCACCCTGATCTGCTCCCTGCAGCCACCCACTGTTAACCAGTTTCCACAGATGGCCTATGCACACAAGTATGTGATTGAAAATGTGAATGGTTGTATATTATATACGCTGTCCTGCCCCTTTCCCCCCACCCTTAACCATGTACCTTGTGTCTCCTTAAGAGCAGTATGTAACGAGCTGCTTCTTGTTTCTAACAGCTCTGTAGTATTCCATTAGTGGTACTGTGTAGTACATTTAGCCAGACCCTGTTTATTTTTTTACTTATTTATTTTAACATCTTTATTGGAGTATAATTGCTTTACAATGCTGTGTTAGTTTCTGCTTTATAACAAAGTGAATCAGTTATACATATACATATATCCCTATATCTCTTCCCTCTTGCGTCTCCCTCCCTCCCACCCTCCCTATCCCACCCCTCTAGGTGGTCACAAAGCACTGAGCTGGTCTCCCTGTGCTATGTGGCTGCTTCCCACTAGCTATCTGTTTTACATTTGGTGGTGTATATATCTCCATGCCACTCTCTCACTTTGTCCCAGCTTACCCTTCCCCCTCCCCGTGTCCTCAAGTCTATTCTCTAGTAGGTCTGTATCTTTATTCCCGTCTTGCCCCTAGGTTCTTCATGACCATTTTTTTTTCAGGTTCTATATATATGTGTTAGCATACGGTATTTGTTTTTCTCTTTCTGACTTACTTTACTCTGTATGGCAGACTCTAGGTCCATCCACCTCACTACAAATAACTCAATTTCGTTTCTCTTTATGGCTGAGTAATATTTCATTGTATATACGTGCCACATCTTCTTTATCCATTCATCTGTTGATGGACACTTCGGTTGCTTCCATGTCCTGGCTATTGTAAATAGTGCTGCAGTGAACATTGTGGTACATGACTCTTTTTGAATGATGGTTTTCTCAGGGTATGTGCCCAGTAGTGGGATTGCTGGGTCGTATGGTACTTCTATTTTTAGTTTTTTAAGGAACCTCCATACTGTTCTCCATAGTGGCTGTATCATTTTACATTCCCACCAACAGTGCAAGAGGGTCCCCTTTTCTCCACACCCTCTCCAGCATTTATTGTTTCTAGATATTTTGATGATGGCCATTCTGACTGGTGTGAGATGATATCTCATTGTAGTTTTGATTTGCATTTCTCTAATGATTAATGATACTGAGCATTCTTTCATGTGTTTGTTGGCAATCTGTATATCTTCTTTGGAGAAATGTCTCTTTAGGTCTTCTGCCCATTTTTTGGATTGGGCTGTTTGTTTTTTTGATATTGAGCTGCATGAGCTGCTTGTAAATTTTGGAGATTAATCCTTTGTCAGTTGCTTCGTTTGCAAATAGTTTCTCCCATTCTGAGGGTTGTCTTTTGGTCTTGTTTATGGTTTCCTTTGCTGTGCAAAAGCTTTGAAGTTTCATTAGGTCCCATTTGTTTATTTTTGGTTTTATTGCCATTTCTCTGGGAGGTGGGTCAAAAAGGATCTTGCTGTGATTTATGTCATAGAGTGTTCTGCCTATGTTTTCCTCTAAGAGTTTGATAGTGTCTGGCCTTACATTTAGGTCTTTAATCCACTTTGAGCTTATTTTTGTGTATGGTGTTAGGAAGTGTTCTAATTTCATTCTTTTACATGTAGCTGTCCAGTTTTCCCAGCACCACTTATTGAAGAGGCTGTCTTTTCTCCACTGTATATTCTTGCCTCCTTTATCAAAGATAAGGTGACCATATGTGTGTGGGTTTATCTCTGGGCTTTCTATCCTGTTCCATTGATCTATATTTCTGTTTTTGTGCCAGTACCATATTATCTTGATTACTGTAGCTTTGTAGTATAGTCTGAAGTCAGGGAGCCTGATTCCTCCAGCTTCATTTTTCTTTCTCAAGATTGCTTTGGCTATTCGGGGTCTTTTGTGTTTCCATATAAATTGTGAAATTTTTTGTTCTAGTTCTGTGAAAAATGCCATTGGTAGGTTTTTTTTTTAAACAAATTTATTTATTTTACTTATTTATATTTGGCTGCACTGGGTCTTTGTTGCTGCTCACGGGCTTTCTCTAGTTGTGGTGAATGGGGGCTACTGTTGGTTGTGGTTCGCAGGCTTCTCATTGCGGTGGCTTCTCTTGTTGCAGAGCATGGGCTCTAGATGCATGGGCTTCAGTAGTTCTGGCTCACGGGCTCTAGAGTGCAGGCTCAGTAGTTGTGGCGTACAGGCTTAGTTGCTCCGCGGCATGTAGGATCTTCCCAGACCAGGGCTCAAACCCGTGTTCCCTGCATTGGCAGGCATATTCTTAACCGCTGTACCACCAGGGAAGCCCACATTGGTAATTTGATGGGGAGTGCATTGAACCTCAGTCAGAGTAGATTGCTTTGGGGAGTATAATCAATTTCACAGTGTTGATTCTTCCAATCCAAGAACATGGAATATCTCTCCATCTGTTTGTATCATCTTTAATTTCTTTCATCAGTGTCGTATCGTTTTCTGCATACAGGTCTTTCGTCTCCTTAGGTAGGTTTATTCCTAGGTATTTTATTCTTTTTGTTGCAGTAGTAAATGGGAGTGTTTCCTTAATTTCTCTTTCAGATTTTTCATCATTAGTGTATAGGAATGCAAGAGCTTTCTGTGCATTAATTTTGTATCCTGCTACTTTATCAAATTCATTGATTAGCTCTAGTAGTTTTCTGGTAGCATCTTTAGGATTCTCTGTGTATAGTATCATGTCATCTGCAAACAGTGACAGCTTTACTTCTTCTTTTCTGATTTGGGTTCCATTTATTTCTTTTTCTTCTCTGATTGCTGTGGCTAAAACTTCCAAAAGTATGTTGAATAACAGTGGTGAGAGTGGGCAACCTTGTTTTGTTCCTGATCTTAGTGGAAATGCTTTCAGTTTTTCACCACTGAGGATGATGTTGGCTGTGGGCTTGTCATATATGGCCTTTATTATGTTGAGGTGAGTTCCTTCTGTGTCTACTTTCTGGAGAGTTTTTATCATACATGGGTGTTGAATTTTGTCGAAAGCTTTTTCTGCATCTGTTGAGATGATCATATGGTTTTTCTCCTTCAGTTTGTTAATATGGTGTATCACATTGATTGATTTGCGTATATTGAAGAATCCTTGAATTCCTGGGATAAACCCCACTTGATCATGGTGTATGATCCTTTTAATGTGCTGTTGGATTCTGTTTGCTAGTATTTTGTTGAGGATTTTTGCATCTGTGTTCATCAGTGATATTGGCCTGTAGTTTTCTTTCTTTGTGACATCTTTTTCTGGTTTTGGTATCAGGGTGATGGTGGCCTTGTAGAATGAGTTTGGGAGTGTTCCTCCCTCTGCTATATTTTGGAAGAGTTTGAGAAGGATAGGTGTTAGCTCTTCTCTAAATGTTTCACAGTATTCACCTGTGAAGCCATCTGGTCCTGGGCTTTTGTTTGTTGGAAGATTTTTAATCACAGTTTCAATTTCAGTGCTTGTGATTGGTCTGTTTATATTTTCTGTTTCTTCCTGGTTCAGTCTGGAAAGGTTGTGCTTTTCTAAGAATTTTTCCATTTCTTCCAGGTTGTCCATTTTATTGGCATATAGTTGCTTGTAGTGATCTCTCATGATCCTTTCTGCAGTGTCGGTTGTTAACGTCTCCTTTTTCATTTCTAATTCTATTGATTTGAGTCTTCTCCCTTTTTTTCTTGATGAGTCTGGCTAATGGTTTATCAATTTTGTTTATCTTCTCAAAGAACCAGCTTTTAGTTTTATTGATCTTTGCTATTGTTTCCTTCATTTCTTTTTCATTTATTTCTGATCTGATCTTTATGATTTCTTTCCTTCTGCTAACTTTGGGGTTTTTTTTGTTCTTCTTTCTCTAATTGCTTTAGGTGCAAGGTTAGGTTGTTTATTTGAGATGTTTCTTGTGTCTTGAGGTAGGATTGTATAGCTATAAACTTCCCTCTTAGAACTGCTTTTGCTGCATCCCATAGGTTTTCGGTCGTCTTGTTTTCTTTGTCATTTGTTTCTAGGTATTTTTTGATTTCCTCTTTGATTTCTTCAGCGATCTCTTGGTTATTTAGTAGCGTATTGTTTAGTCTCCATGTGTTTGTATTTTTTACAGTTTTTTCCTGTAATTGTTATCTAGCCTTATAGCGTTGTGGTTGGAAAAGATACTTGATACGATTTCAGTTTTCTTAAATTTACCAAGGCTTGATTTGTGTCCCAAGATATGATCTATCCTGGAGAATGTTCTATGAGCACTTGAGAAGAAAGTGTATTCTGTTGTTTTTGGATAGAATGTGCTATAAATATCAATTAAGTCCATTTTGTTTAATGTGTCATTTAAAGCTTGTGTTTCCTTATTTGTTTTCATTTTGGATGATCTGTCCATTGGTGAAAGTGGGGTGTTAAAGCCCTCTACTATTATTGTGTTATTGTCGATTTCCCCTTTTGTGGCTGTTAGCATTTGCCTTATGTATTGAGGTGCCCCTATGTTGGCTGCGTAAATATTTACAATTGTAATATCTTCTTCTTGGATTGATCCCTTGATCATTATGTAGTGTCCTTCTTTGTCTCTTGTAATAGTCTTTATTTTAAAGTCTATTTTGTCTGATATGAGAATTGCTACTCCAACTTTCTTTTGATTTCCATTGGCATGGAATATCTTTTTCCATTCCCTCACTTTCGGTGTGTATGTGTCCCTAGGTCTGAAGTGGATCTTTTGTAGACAGCATATATATGGGTCTTGTTTTTGTATCCATTCAGCCAGTCTATGTCTTTTGGTGGGAACATTTAATCCATTTACATTTAAGGTAATTATCGGATATGTATGTTCATGTTACCATTTCCTTAATTGTTTTGGGTTTGTTATTGTAGGCCCTTTCCTTCTCTTGTGTTTCCTGCCTAGAGAAATTCCTTTGGCATTCATTGTAAAGCTGGTTTGGTGGTGCTGAGTTCTCTTAGCTTTTGCTTGTCTGTAAAGGTTTTAATTTCTCCATCGAATCTGAATGAGATCCTTGCTGGGTAGAGTAATCTTGGTTGTAGGTTTTTCCCTTTCATCACTTTAAATATGTCCTGCCACTCCCTTCTGGTTTGTAGCGTTTCTGCTGAAAGATCAGCTGTTAACCTTATGGGGATTCCCTTGAATGTTATTTGTTGCTTTTCCCTTGCTGCTTTTAATATTTTTTCTTTGTATTTAAGTTTTGATAGTTTGATTAATATGTTTCTTGGAGTGTTTCTCCTTGGATTTTTCCTGTTTGGGACCCTCTGCACTTCCTGTACTTGACTGACTATTTCCTTTCCCATGTTAGGGAAGTTTTCAGCTATAATCTCCTCAAATATTTTCTCAGACCCTTTCTTTTTCTCTTCTTCTTCTGGGACCCCTATATTTCGAATGTTGGTACATTTAATATTGTCCTAGAGGTGTCTGAGACTGTCCTCAATTCTTTTCATTCTTTTTTCTTTATTCTGCTCTGCAGTAGTGATTTCCGCTATTTTATCTTCCAGGTCTCTTGTCTGTTCTTCTGCCTCATTAATTCTGCTATTGATTCCTTCTAGAGAATTTTTAATTTCATTTATTATGTTTTCATCATTGTTTGTTTGCTCTTTAGTTCTTCTAGGTCCTTGTTAAACGTTTCTTATATTTTCTCCATTCTATTTTCAAGATTTGGGATCATCTTTACTATCATTATTCTGAATTCTTTTTCAGGTAGGGTGCCTATTTCCTCTTCATTTGTTTGGTCTGGTGGGTTTCTACCTTGCTCCTTCATCTGCTGTGTATTTCTCTGTCTTCTCATTTTGTTTAACTTACTGTGCTTGGGGTCTCCTTTTGCAGGCTACAGGTTTGTAGTTCCCGTTGTTTCTGCTGTCTGCCCCCTGTGGCTAAGGTTGCTTCAGGGGCTTGTGTAGGCTTCCTGGTGGAGGGGACTGTGCCTGTGTTCTGGTGACTGGGGCTGGATCTTGTCTTTCTGGTGGGCAGGGCCATGTCCAGTAGTGTGTTTTGGGGTGTCTGTGAAGTTAGTATGATTTTAGGCCGCCTCTCTGCTAATGGGTGGGGTTGTGTTCCTGTCTTGCTAGTTGTTTGACATATGGTGTCCAGCACTGGAGCTTGCTGGCCGTTGAGTGGAGCTGGGTCTTAGCGTTGAGGCGGAGATCTCTGGGAGACCTCTCGCCGATTGATATTACGTGGGTCCAGGAGGTCTCTGGTGGTCCAGTGTCCTGAACTCGGCTCTCCCACCTCAGAGGCCCAGTCCTGACAGCCGGCCAGAACACCAAGACCCTGTCAGCCACACGGCTCAGAAGAAAAGGGAGAAAAAAAAGAAAGAAAGAAATTTAAAAATTAAAAGAAACAAAATAAAATAATTATTAAAATAAAATAAATTTTAAGTAATAAAAAAAGAGAGCAGCCAAACCAATAAACAAATCCACCAATGATATCAAGTGCTAAAAACTATACTAAGATAAACATAAAAATCAGGAACCAGTCAGTTGCATACAGTAAACCCCAAGTCTACAGTTGCTCCCAAAGTCCACTGCCTCACTTTTGCGATGATTTGTCGTCTATTCATGTATTCCACAGATGCAGGGTACATCAAGTTGACTGTGGGGATTTAGTCCACTGCTCATGAGGCTTCACTCTCCCCAACTTCTTAATGTTGGGGTGCCCTAGGGCTCAGTCCTCACATCGCTTCTTTTCTTTCTGTATGCTTCATCCCTTACTGATCTCAGCCAGTCCCATGATTTTAAATGCATGTATTTCAAATCTGTCATCTCCTCCCCATTGCCACTCCATCCCCCTTAGTTCAGGCCTGGCCAGCTCCCTCGGGACTATTATGGCAGTCTCCCTGTCTCCTTCCAACCCACTGTCCCCGCTGTAGCAGATGGGACATTACATAAAGCAGATCTGGTGCCGACTCTCCCCAGCACAAACCCCTCTGAGTCTGCCCACGGCCTACTGGGTTGTGGGCAAACTCCTCAGCGCCACGTTTGGGGCCCTTGGTGATCTGGCCCTGGCCCACCTTTCCAACCTCGTCTCACCTCTCTCGCCTTGCCTCAACTGTGCCCTGCTACTTATGGCACCCCTGGTGGCCGCCACCAACCCCCCACCCCCTGAGCCTCCCCACTGCTTCTCACAGAATCTGTCCCTGGCCAGCCAGAAGCAAGTTCCTCCTGGTCCTTCAAGTTCTATCTCAAGTAAGACCTCCTCCATGACTGTGACTCATGACTTTCCCGCCTAGCTTCCTCCTCTAGACCATCCTGGGATGGCTGCTTGTTCCTTTGCAACCCCACCATATGTGTCTCAGACTAGGAAGCCGCAGCGCACTTTATCGCCTCTGTTGTTTACAGGTCTTCTCCTGCGACTAAACCACAAGTGAATTATTCATTGAGCACAGATTCTGGGTCTCATGTATAGTGTACCCCAGGTTCCTAGCCAGGGGCCTGGCCTCCACTGGACCCCATGAAACCACCAGAAATCCTGAGGGCTGGGTGGGGGACGCCTTGCACGCACTGTAAGAGTTCAGTGCGTCTCTATTAAAAGAAAGAATGAATCTTAAGTTGTAAACTGTCAGTGCAAAACTTCCCCTGGTGCCTTAAATACTGAGGAGTAGGTTCCACAAATTATTTTATATAGAAGTACAGAAGTAATGCAATGCATGCAGCCACTCTGGAAAACAGTATGGCAGTGCCTCAGAAACTTAAAAATAGAACTACCATACGATCCAGCAGTTCTGCTTCTGAGTATATACCCCCAAAACAGGGACTCAGACGCTTACTTGCACACCCATGTTCATAGCAGCATGACTCACAGTAGCCCAAAGGTGGAAGTAACCCAGTGTCCATCAACAGGTGAATGGGTAAATAGACTGTGGTCTACCCATACAGTGGGATGTCATTCAGCTTTCAAAGGGAAGAGAATTCTGACACCTGCTACAACACGGATGAATTAAGAGGACGTTATGCTAAATGAAAGAAGCCAGTTGCAAAAGGACAAACAAACTGCATGATTCCACGTGTATGAAGTATCTAGAGCAGTCGAATCTGTAGAGACAGAGGAGGATGAGGGGGTCCAGGGGCTGGCGGAGGGGAATAGGGAGTTACTCTTTCAGTTTGGGAAGTTCTAGAGACGGATGCTGGTGATGCTTGTACAACAGTGTGAATGTACTTAATGCCACTGAACTATACACTTAAAATGGTTATGCTGGTAAATTTGATATGTATATTTCACTATAATTAAATTTTTTTTAAAAAGAAGGCAGTATACTGTTCCTTTGAGGGGTTCATGTTGACTTGATCATTTATTTCTTTTTCTGTCTTTCTTGGTGGCGATTTCATAGGCCCAGTATTTCTTGATCTTCCTGTGTGGTGATCGCCTTGTATCTTCATAACTTTCCTTGTCATCCTTTTGCTTAGGCATCAAATTACTCGAAGTTTTTGTTAGAATGCTCACTCGTGAGCTGTTTTTAACTTGACATTTTCAGTGTTTTTGTCAGTCCTGTTTATGTGTTTGAAATTATCTTTTACCTTTTAATGTGAATCTATTAACATCTTGTAAAATATCAAAAGGTATGATATACAATACTGGATATCAGTTATGTCTTAAAACCGGAAGGAAACCTGGAGATACAATTCCAAACTGCCTTGAAGACTCCCCATTACCATTTCAGCAGTGAGGCTTTGAGGTTCTCTGAGTCATGCAGAATTGGCTAAAACTTGTGGACTGTTAATTGTTGTTTTGATTCTCAGACTTCCTGACATTTCTGAAAAATGGGGGAAAAAAACCACACTTGTGGAGAAAACGGCAGTCGTCATGTGCTTTGTGAGCTGCTAATTGCTGGTCCCACATTGCCACCAAGCACTTGGCGTGGTGGCTGGGGTGGACTGAAAGGTCGGCTGGCCTTTTGCTTATGACTTCTCCATCTCCACTACACTAAAGGGCACTTATAAAGCAATCAACGTGTAAAAACGACGCTGAAATTTTGTTTCCTAAGAGTAATGGCAGTCGGTTCAATGCAGTGAACGTTTTTGAGTGCCTTTTATGTGCCTGGAATTCTGTTAGGCCTTGGGACATATAAATGGGACATGCTTCTTGCCACCAGGCAATTTAAAGTGACTTTTGAGAGGACCATGGCATACATGAAAATGTTTAACCTCTTGACTGTTTTCAGCGAGTGGGCCATGGCAGTGACCACCATGCAGATGCTGACCGATCCCCTATATTTCTCCAGTTTATTGACTGTGTTTGGCAAATGACAAGACAGGTGAGAGATTTCAAGTCTATTCCTGACCTCTATAGTCTGATCTAAGCATATCTTAAAGTTGAAGACAAACTTTAATTTCAGGTTCGTTCAAAGTGAAGATGTGTGTGTGTTAAATATGACCCCTTCTGTTATTTAACTCAGTTTGATTCTAATTACTTAGAAATATAAGCAGAAAATTGGAAACAACCAACTTCACACCTAAAGGTGCTTTTCTCCTGCAAGCGGTTTTTGTCCGTCATGCTGTCCGGCAGCTGTGCAAACCCTGCCCCTCAGTCCTTCTCTTTCTTTCACTTGCCCTCTCTCTGTCAGGGTAAGCAAGCACAGCCCGCTGCTGGGCAGGTACCGGAAGATTCCCAGGAGTTAGAAATGGGGATGTGACTGAACAAAGGGGGTGGAGACCAGGGAATCCAGGACCCTCTACGCCCCACCCCAGGCCACAGCCCCTCCCACCCCAAGGTGAGGAGGAAAAGGACTGTCCCAGGACCGGTGGCAGATATGAAGCTGCTGAGCGTCTTGTCATTTCTTACCCAGCAGTGCGTGGGGCCCTGGTAAGCCAGGTGGCCACGCAGGGGTCGCCCTTCCCTAAGCCAGTTGGCCCGATGGTCAGCAGGCCAGAAGGCATGTGCTGTTTCTTCCCTCATCTCCAGCGTCGAAACCCAAGTTTGGGGTCTTACCCTCATGATAGGACATTGTGCCATGCAAATGGACCTGGAATCAGAGCCAGAGAACAAGCCAGAGTGCCGGAGACAGCCAGAGGGACCAGAGACAGGAGGGAAACCAAAATAGAGGCAGAGATACAGTGAGAGGGACAGAGGCGAGGGAGAGGCAGAAAGAGCAAGCAAAATGCAGAGCCCTTTCCAAAGTGCCTGCTTGGGTGGGACTATGGGGAAGAGAGGATAGAAAAGCATGGCGTGGGCCCTCTCCTTCCTGTTGACCTGGAGGTCTGGCCTTGACTGCCTCGGGCACACGAAGGGGACCATATCATGTTAAAGATGCGCCTGCTTGGGCCCTGCCCCTGGACACCCTTCTTCCTGTGGGCCTGGGGAGAGGCCCAGGTGTGTGTAGTTCTTAAAAGCTCCCCAGGTGGTTCTGATATGAAAATGAGTTACAGGACAAGTGATCCAGACAAGTGGTTCCCAGTGCAGTCCTGGGGCCAGTAGCCTCAGCCTCCCTGGAACTGAGAGATGCAGGTTCTCAGGCCCCGCCCCAGACCTGCTGACCCTGGATGGGGGGCAGCACTCTGTTTCACAAGCCCTCCAGGGATTCTGCTCTACTGGGGTGCTGCTTAAACTTGACTGTGCACACAGATACCCTGGGGATCTTGTCAAAATGCAGTTCTGATTCACGGGTCTGGGGCAGAGCCTGAGAGTCTGCATCTCTAACAAGCTCCCAGGCTGTGCTACTGGTCCACAGATCACACTGGAGTAGGAAGGATCATGAGAGAATAGATAGATATGCCTTCAGAAATTAGAAAATAATTGGGCTGGCGTGGGGTTCTAAGCAGCCAAAGTACATTTCACAGAGTCCTCAGGCCCTCCCTTAGAACTTCCTCGCACTTTTAGACCCAGCTTCCCCAAGCTGATTGGGCTCTTGCATCATCTGAGTGCGTAGTTCACGGCTGATTCAAAGCAGCCAGTTAGGTAGAGGGGTGGGGGTAGAGGAGGGGTGGTCTCAGCATCGGGCACCCGATGGTATGAGTAACAGGGAACAGCAAACACATTCTCAAAAGGCACGGACACTGGCCTCAAGTCTTACTGTTTTGTCGTGCCATGTACTCGCAGTCTGTATTGATTCCAAGCCAGTGACAAGATTAGATGATGATTACGTTCAGGTTAAGACATTTCAGAAAGATTACATGGAAAGGCTGAGCACAGAGAGTAATTCTGATGCTTCTGAAGGGGTAAGCACCATTTTTGTGGATGTGAAGTAGCTTATTCCTCCCAACTGCCTAAAGTGCACGTGTGTGTGCGTGTGTGCGTGCGTGTGTGTAACATCTTCAAACTGACTTCCATTCTTCATATTGCTTAGTGTCTATTTTCATGTCTAATTTATATAATTTTTGTAATGTTTGATTTTTAAGAAAGAAAATGAGGGGTTTGGGTTAGGTTTCAGATGCCTCTTACAAGCTTTAAGATTCTGTCCATGAAATGTGTATAATTAATTTCTTTTAAAATACCATGGTTAATGCATTAGGAGACACACCGGTAATCAGTCTAACTATGAATTAAGTTACAAGTGAATGAGATATGTAGCTTGTCAGAAAAGATGCAGTAATGTGACAAGATTAACTTATTTTTAGGTTTCCTACTGCTAAATCAAATAAGCTAAGTCAGTGTAACGTTGTTAGACATCTCAATGAAATGAACTAGTCTGTGTGCACAAATTGATATCAAAGGAACTGAGGGAAAAAGTCATTGAAGGACTCCAGAGAAGAGTCTCAAAGACATTCTGCAATAACCCCAGTTTAAACAGACTTTTTACCCTTTTGGATCGGTTTAATAGTTGATGTTTCTGTCCATCAAGAGGTGCAGAATTTCATTATGGATTTCTATGGGGTTTTTGAGACCACACTTTTTAAAGTATATGGTATAGTTTCCAGGAGAAAAGGCTAAAAGAAACTGTGAATCACAGAGGCTTAATCTTGTATTTGTATCTAGCGGTTGCTACTTCCTCTGATGAAATGTTTCCTGAACTGAGTTTAACACCACACTGCCCTTCGGATGCGAATAGCAGTCCTGACCTAACATGAATAGATGGAGCCTTTGTGTCCCCGTGTTTCGGGTGCCAACCGGCTTGGGCTGAGCCCCGCCCACCCTGACCTCCCATACCTGCTACCCACTTGGCCGGAGTAAGGCTTGTAGTCAGTGGCGATGCCCCCCTCCACGGCCCGCCCAACCAAGCTCGCAGATCCAGAATGCGGGCTCAGGGTTAGGACTAAAGACTCATGACTTCAAAAATATGTCAATAGAAGCTTTGCTGTCCTGTTGATAAATGTATATTTTTAAACGTTTGAAAATGAAATACAGACCTTCCATTTCTATCCTTGATTTAATTGCTTCAGTATATATGTAACTGTTATATTTTTGCTTAAAATTCATAAATTTCTTGGTGCCAATAACTTATAAATAGAGCATGACTAAGCTGCATAGAAAAATACTAGAAAAAATTGACATAATGTACTTGGCCAGATTTAGTTGATTTCGTTCATCATTGATTGGGTTCATCATTGATTTAGTTCATCTAAGAACAAGATTAAAAAAAAAGTTATGTGTTTCTCTGAGAGCAGTCCTTAAGGTAGACAGAGGCAAATCTTAATCTAGGGCAGCTGAGCAGAATTCCTTAGGTTGGCTAATGTCATAGCCTGGTGAGGAAAATAACAATTTCAGATGGAGTTTGGACAGTCCTGCATTGACCATTGTTTCGAATTGAGAAGCTTGTCTCTGGTCTAGTAAAGTAATAAAGATAAGCTTAAAAAATAAACTTTCCATCAGTGACTCTGGTTGTCACTCTAGAGATGACAGAATTAGTTGTGACAGTCTGCAAACATCTCTGATTAGGGAATAGATCTTTAAAGTACACTGGTGCACAAAAATATGATGGGTAATTCTATTTGGTCTCGTTCTAATTGCCTTTGCTTCATTGAATAGGTGATGAATATTTCACTATGTTTTTACATTAGAATTCTGGTACGTGGTAGGCTCCCAGTACATGCCTGCTGCTAGGATCATGATCATCATTTCCAGATCGTCTCTATCATGGCTACTAAATGTCAGCTACTGGCTAGAAACTCACGGCAATGGTAATTCTTTGCTGGAATTCTGCTGGCCCCATTAAGAATTACCTGAAACAGCAATTGAGAGGATCATGTGGTTTTCCTCCTTATTCTGTTAATATAGCGAATTACAATAATAGTTTTTTTTTGTTTTTTTGTTTTTGGTAACCTTGATCTTCAAATCTGAAAGCAGCCTTGCATTCCCGAGACAAACCCCACTTGGCCATGTGGTGTTACCCCTTTTACATTGTATATTGCCAGGTTCAGTGTGCTTACATATTGGTAAGAATCTGGGGATGTATGTCCATGGAGTTGTCTCTGTGGGAAGGCTTTTAATTTCGAGTTGTTTGTTTAATAGAAAAGGACTTTCTATTTCTTCTTCAGTCACTTACCTGGGAATCCCCCTCCCTTCTCTGTGACTCAGAATGTGCTTCCACAAGGGAAGCTGGGACAATAGTAGGACTTGTCTCATTGGCTTCCATTCTGAGCTGGGGCGGGGTGTGGTTATCACAGTCCTGTGCTCCTGGCTGTTGCCAGTGTCTACAAACAGCTGGGTCATATATTTTGTCCAGCTCTCTAGTTGTTTCTGGCACAAGGATGAATGCAGGCTGTTCTGTCATCGTGGCGAGAAGTGGAAGCTCCATAAGCTTTCTTAGGCACCGAAAAGTACAACAGTTTTTGTTGCTTCAGGTTGTTTCTCAGCCAGATCTATAAGCTTGGCCCGGAACCTAGAGACAATTAAGTTCTACATGGCCTCAGTTTTCCTTTTAATCTTTGACTGTATTCCAAGTTGTAGCTTAGCTGTCTTTCACAAAAAACTTAGTACCAATTTGTTTTAGAAATTGAACTTTAAAACTAAACCTTATTTCTCTCTCCATTTAAGTTTCCTTCAGCATTCGAGTTTAATGAACTATTCTTGATTACAATTTTGGATCACCTTTATAGCTGTCTCTTTGGGACTTTCTTGTGCAACTGTGAACAGCAGCGACTGAAAGAGGTAAGTGTATTATATCCTCTGGCTTTCCTGATTGCTCGAGTGCCTTTCCCATTAAGTGCCACTGCAGAAGGGGGACTGAAATGGAGAGGGGACTTGGGTCTCACCCTGCTGCTGTCTGTAAATGGAGGGGTTGCACGAAATGCCCTCCCAGGGTTCACCAGCCCCAGCGCATGTGTCTAATCTTCCAGCTGAGTTGACGAAAGCCCCTTCCTTTACGGGTGCGGGGGCCCAGGGAGCCCACAGCTCCCTGAGGTCTCTAGTGTGAGGACTAGACTCTGGACCCCCTAATCTCCAAATGCTGTGATGCTGCTCGTCGTTCTCTGTGCTCTTGGGCAGAAGGGTACTGGGAGACCGTGGACAAGGAAGTCTGTAGATGAGCCCAAACCTCTCCCGAGGTAGCAAGCTCAACTTTGTTTCCATCAAGCTGATAAAGGAGCAGTTACCAAGCTTCTCTGTTAGATTTACCTCTTCCTTTTCTCCTCACTTTGGGATAAAAGACAGAAATGATCAAAAGTGAGGAAGCATTGGGAGAAGGCAGCTTAAAGAGTGTCCTCTGGTTCACAGAAAAGGACTTCTGCCAGCGGGTTTAGTGTGCTAGAACATTCGAGAACTTAGGAGAAAACGGCAGGCCCCCAGAGCCCGCCTCCCTCTCTCTCAGCGCACAGCTGACCACTCCCTCACCCTATGCCCTCTCTGGTTCTCCCCCACCTCGCTGGCCTTCCCTGCTCAGTCTGTTTCCTTTTAACCCATCTCTAAACTTGGAGTCGCCCGGGCCCAGGTCCTCTTCTTGTTCTCTCTCCAGGTAGCTTCATCTGTCTTGGGGATCCAAATGCTGTTTTCCTCTTCCTCCCTCACCCTTTTGCATCCCACTCAGTGGCACCTCTGCCCATCTAGATGCTAAGGCCACATACATAGGGGCCATCTTCAATCCCTCCCTCGCCCTCACCTCAGCTGCCACGTTCAGTCCCTCAGTGAGTACTGCCAGCCCTGTCCCAGGATGGATTTGCAATCTGGCCACCCCTCACTACTCCACCACGACAAGCCTAGTTGAAGCCAACCCAGCCCGCAGTCTTGCATCTGGAACTAAGGCAGCTGCCCAGAAACGAGCATTTCTGACCTCCAGTGAATCCAAGCATAGCGACCAGGGCAGCGCTCCCGAACTTCAGACTGGTCACGTGCCTCTCCTCTGCTTGAAACCTCCCTGTGGCTTCCCACTGTGATCAGGGTGAAGTCCACATTCCTGAGGGCCCAGTGTGATGGGGCCCTGTTAACCTCCTAATGAAGAAAAAGAATTTAAATGAGTGAATTTTATGGTATGTGACTTATCTCAATAAAGCTGTTTTTAAAGAAAATGTCAACAGAACAATATGGTTCATATGTAGAATTTAAATCCTTATGGTCTTATCTTTTTTTTAAAATCAAAATGTACTCTAAAAAATCAGCTCTCTTGAGATATAATTTACATACCATACAATTAACCCTTTTAAAGTGGACTGTTCAGTGGTTTTTAGTATATTCAGGGTGCAACCATCCCCACCATCTAATTTCATAAAGTTCTCATCACCCCAAAAAGAAACCCCATACCCGTTAGCAGTCACTCCCGATTCCTCCCTCCGCCCAGCCCCCGGCAGCCATTAATCTACTTTCCGTCTCTATGAACTCACCTCTTCTGGACATTTTGTATAAATAGAATCATACAGTATTTGTCCTCTTGTGTCTGGCTGATTTCACTAAGCATACTGTTTTCAAGGCTCATCCATGTTTGGCATATACCAGTGTGTCATTCCTTTTTCACGACTGAATAATATTCCATTGTATGGACAGACCATAATTTGTTTATCCAGTCATCAGCAGATGGACATTTGGGTTGTTTCTACTTTGGGCTCTTATGAATACTGCTGCTATGAACATTCATGTTCAAGGTTTTGTGAGGACATATGCTTTCACTTCTCTTGGAGACACCTAGGAGTCGAATTGCTGGGTTCATATGGTAGCTCTATGTTTAACCCTTTGAGGAACCACCAGACTGTTTTCCAAAGCAGTTGCAACATTTAACATTTTTACCAGCAATGTCTTAGGGTCCCATTTTCTTCACATCTTTGTAGACACTTGTTATTGTTTATCTTTTTGATTCTAGCCATCCCAGTTGGGTGTGAAGTGGTATTTCATTGTGATTTTTGTGTGCATTTCTCTGATGACTAATGATGCTGAGCATCTCTTCAGGTGCTTATTGGCCAGCTGTATATGTCTGTGGACAAATGTTTATTCAGATCCTTTGCCCATTTTTATTTGGGTTATCTTGTTATTATTGAGTGAAAGAGTTCCTTATGTATTCTTTACATACATAAGTCCCTTATCAGATACGATTTGCAAATATTTTCTTCCATTCTGTGCACTGTATTTTCACTTCTTTGATGGTGTCATTTGAAACACACGTCTTTAATTTTGATGAAGTCCAAGTTATCTGGGTTTTTTTTGTTCTTATTGTTGCTTGTGCTTTTGTTGTCATATCTAAGAAACCATTGCCTAACTCAAGGTCATGAAAGTTTAAGCCTATGTTTTCTTCTAAGAGTTTAGCTCTTATGTTTAGGCCTGTTGTCCATTTTGAGTTACTTTTTGTATGTGGCGTGAGGTAACGGTTCAACTTCATTTTTTTGCACGTGGTTATCTAGTTGTCTCAGCACTGTTTGTTGAAAACATTGTCTTTCTCCCATTGAGTTTTCTTGGCATCCTTGTTGAAAATCAGTTGACCATAAATGTGAAGGTTCATTTCTGTACTCTATTCTATTTCATTGATGTGTATGTCTATGTCTGTCCATCCTATGCCAGTACCACCTGTATTGATTACTGCAACTTTGTAGTTAAGTCTTGAAATTGGGAAGTGTGAGACTTCCAAATTTGTTCTTTTTTCCCGAGATTGTTTTGGCTATTTGGGGTCCCTTGAATTATTGCTGGTGTTTCTCTTGTAAATATGAAATACAAAATATGAAGAGATCCTAATCTCTTGTGTCTAGATAACTTGGGGAGAAGTCAGCTGGCTTGGGAGCAGCAGAATGGTGGAAAACACTCCTGGCCTCACTGTTTTCTCACTTTGGCTTTGTACTTGATCCACGTTTAATGTCGATCTGCCCCATCATGCCTGTGGGTTTGGGTGCCTGCATTCCGATGAGCAATGCAAAGTTACAGTGTACTGTAAAATTGGGAGGTGGGGAATCTATAATTTAATGATATATTCTCTATATAAGGCTTCTTCAGCCTGCCACCCCACAGGTTTTCCCCCAGATAGCCATGATTTTCCAGTGAAAGGAATCTTATCTGTAAATTCTACCTATGGTCCTTAATATTAAGGGTCACACAAGCAAGGTGCAAAAAAGAATAAAAAATGTATTTGTTAAATACGGGCCCCATCGTCCTGGGATTGTTAGAAGGTTCTCATTCTGCCTTCAAACAGACACAGTCGCCAGATGTCATCTAACTCAGCGGTACGTTTTTCTAGGACAGTAACTAGTTTGTTTTTGGGTCATGTGTGCAGAGGGATGGGGTGGGACTTAGTAAATGTTCCTGGTTTTTATCAGTTGAACCCCCTTCATTATTCAAGTCCTTTTCTCCACGTGGTACAAATTCTTGAGGCTGTGAAGTTGAATTTATTTCAGTGTGTTCCTTTTTTGTTTTTCAGGATGTCTATACAAAGACTATATCTCTGTGGTCTTATGTCAATAGCCAGCTGGATGAGTTTTCTAATCCCTTCTTTGTGAATTATGAAAACCACGTCCTATATCCTGTTACTAGTCTGAGTCATTTGGAATTATGGGTAAACTATTACGTGCGATGGAATCCACGAATGAGGCCTCAGGTATCTTTTTGTTTTTCTTTTCAAAAAAAGCATATCTTTCTGCCCAAGGAAAGGTGGTGGTGTAGAATTAAGTGAAGGTACACAGCTGATGAAGTGTTGTAAATTACTGCATTTGTCAGTCCTTCCGATGACTCGACTCGGTCACAGCTTATAGACTCTGGTAGCACAACAGAAAGAGGGCACGTGCCGAGTCACAGAGCACGCACCCCCTTGAGGAAGGGGTCGTTTCCCCCTCCCTTTTCACTGTAACATCTCCTGAGATTGAAAAAATATTACAGAACAGTGCACAGCAGGGCCAGGCAACCGAGCTGTGGTCGCCCTTGGTGTTCAGTGGCTGAGCTCTTCCAGCTGGGTGGCTGGGACATGGTGGGTGTGGTTGAGGAGAACAAGGCAGCCAGCCCTCACCTCCACGGGCACATGGCTTTTTACTGAGGGTTCTGGGCTTTTTTTTTTTTTTTTTTTTTTTTAAGTTGAATTATCTTCGGGTTTACTGGCCGTGCACCAGGAGCACGTCTCCAGGGCCCAGTTTGACCTCATCACTTCTCTTGGCCCCGGATGTGCAGATACATCTTTCCTCTCTGCCCCCCTCCTGCCTGATCCCTCCCTCTTGCTCTGCACCTTCAGAGCCTCTCCAGGCATGTTTCATCTGTCTCCTCCTGCTTGGGCAGCCGTGACAAAGTCCCACAGACTGGGTGGGTCAAACAACAGAAATGTATTGTCCCCCAGTTCTGGAGCCCGGAAGTCCAAAATCAAGGTGTCTCAGGGTTGGTTCCTTCTGGGGGCCGTGAGGGCAGGATCCGTTCCAGGCCTCTTTCCTTGGCTTGTAGACGGCCATCTGCTCCCTGTGCCTTTTCACATCATCTTCCCTCTATGTGTATCTGTGTCCAGATTTCCCCTTTTCATAGGGACACCAGTCATACTGGATTAGGGCCACCCTACTGACCTCATTTTAACTTCATTACCTCTGTAAAGACTCTCTCTGCAAATAAGGTCACATTCTTTGGTACTGAGGGTTGGAATTTCAACTTATGAATTTAGGGGGGACACCTGTAATAGTCCCCAAGCCCCACTAACCACGGGGAGGACTGAACTGTTCATGTCCCTCTCAGTTGCGTGGCATGTGAACGTTGACAAGGCCGTCACTTCACTAACCTTCCCTCCATGCTAGAAATTCGCTTGCTGTAGCCTTGGCTTCGGGCTCTGTCCTGACAGTGCAGCCTGCCGCCTGGGGCACCACTTCCTGCTTGTGCGCGGCTCACCACTCCCCTCTCCTCGCCTCGCCACTCGCCTCCTCTTTCCCTTACTCTGCTTCCTTGCTCCATGCACCAGTTCCGCGAAGCTTCAGCTATGGAAGCCCTTTTGTCCTCTAACCCTCTGAGTTGGCTGCGCTGCCCTGGAGACCTGAGGACTGTTCTCCAGAAGGCCACTATCAGGGCCTGTTCAGCACAGTACTTGTCCTTCTCCCGGAGCAGCCCCTGAACCGGGCCTCCCGTCGCCCCCCACCTATGCCCGTCTCCTGGCCTGAGATGGATGCCGCATCCCGCCAGGGGCCCCTCAAACCCTCTGACCTCAGAATGCCTTCCCTGCCCTCGGCCTCACACCATGCCAACAGGGGATGCTCAGAGAACCTTTTCTTAGGAAACCTTCCCTGACCTGACCCGCCCCTGCACTTACTCTGAGGGCCCTTCTGTCACCGCATATGAGGCAAATGTCTAACGCGGGCATGGGCCACTAGCTGCTTCCCGTGTTGAAGTGGCCAGGGCAGCGGGCACGGCCTCACCGGCGCAGACATGCTGGGCGCCAGCAGGGCCAGAGCACGTTTCTACCTACCGAACACCAGGGTTCTGGATGGAATGTGTGTTTTGAGTCGCAAGAATGCCAACTTCTTTTAGGGGTTGTAAAATGTTCCCTTTATTGAACAACATCGGAAGTAGCTGAGGCACAGTCTCAGCTCTTTTCCCATGAAACCAAACAGTATACGGTTAGGCAACTTCTTTGGTCAGTGGTCAGCACTCAAAATACAGGTTTTCAGTTTCGTGGCCAGCGAGCCATCAGTCACCAACTTCAGGTGTCCTGTGCTCACGCCTGTGCCGACGAGCACCCCTCCTGTTAGTTCCGTGGCATCTGGACAGTTAAGAATCGGCCGTGGCCTTCAAAAGGCCACCTCACAAGCATGGTCCCCAAACCTGTCCCCTTCCCTCTTGTAACCCACATGTCTTGCCTTGTGACTCTGGAGTCGTGCAGCCAAAGTCAGTCCTGCGACGGCCCCTTTGGTGCCTGGCGGCCTCCTGTCACCCGCCCCGCCCCAGGCCTCTGGGTCTGTCATCTCAGCTCCCGGATTCCCTTCTCCAGGCCACGGGGACAAGGTGGTGTTCGTCGCCTTTTCCCTCTCCTCTTAGATTTGGCATTCTGCAAGGCTGGCCCCTGACCCAAGCAAGCGCTGTGATGAGATTGAATCACCCCCAGGCGAGCTCCCGGAGCGGTGCTCTGCCCTGACCCGGTGCCCTGACCCGGCTCGTGGCCCTAGGCTGCCAAATCCAGGGCCCCTGGAGCGCTGCTTTCCAGTCTTGAGTCACTTGGGCACCCAAGCCTCTGGCAGCTTCTCCTACGTGTTGTGTTGTTAGAAATACACCAGGGCTGAGGTCTCCTGCCGCCCCGCCTCCCTCTGCTGGCGCTACCAGCGTGGCCCTGTGCTGGTCACGAACTTGGTGAGGACAGGGCCCAACTCCTTCTTCAAGCCTGCATGCTGCATGCTCCTCTGTTCTCGAAAGCACGCGAATTCGTGCTCATCTGAGCACACTCAGCTCAGGACGATCACGAGAAGCGCAGGCATCGCTGCTCCGGGATGAGGCTGGCGGGCGCCCCGGCCAGGGCCAGACCCCGACCCTGGCGGTGAGTCAGTGCCCGCTGCGGGGAAGGTCCCCAGCCTCCTGAGACCTCGCGGGGGTGCGAGTGGCAAATGGATCCCTACAGAGCCCGGCACGGTGCTTGGAGGGCGGTCAGGGGGTGGTCTAGCTCTGTGCGTCCCCCCTGCATCTTCAAGTGAGGCCTTGATCGCAGGGGCTGTGGGCCACCACAGCGTTGCAGGAAGCTCACGGTAGCAGCGCAGCACAGGCACGGGGAGGGCAGCAGCGGGGCCTGGCCAGGGGATCAGCATGAAGCCTGGTGTCCAGTGATGGGGCAGAGAGCCGGGCTGGCCAGAGCAGAGGCGGGGGGCAGAAAAGAAAAGCAGGGACACGAGGTGGCTGGCCTCTTTGAGGAGGGGGAGCTAGGATAGCTGCGTGGAGGGGGCCGCCTGCGCCTCCATCAGAGGACGGCTGTGTGGGACTCTTGTGGCGTTCTGTGTCACACATGCTAGCGCTGGGCGACTGGCCCCCGAGATGGGCATTTTCTCAAACAAGCATGCCTTTGGTCTATTGTAAATGAAGATAACGTGTGAGAAAAGATAACGAAGGCTGCGTGGAGACTAAGATGAGAGTCTCGGGCCTGGGTGGGTGTGAAGTCGCGTGTTACCCGCGTGGCTCGCCTCTCTCTGACCCCACGGCCTGGCTGTTAGTAATGGTAGCTTGATCGCAAAGCGACTGGAATCAAGTCCCACAAAACAAGAAAATACCCAGTAGGTCCAAGGCTAAGAGGGGAGCTGTTCTCCACCTCCCAGCGGCCTCTGGAATCAGCAACAAACAAGGCAGCTTCCCTTGTTCTGGGGGCCTTTGCCATCGGACCCCCACACTGCCGCCTTCTCTCTCCTTCCTGGGGCCAGTCAGGAGTGTGTTCTGAGCCGCTTCTGTGTGGGTTACCGAGCACCCTCGCGTGTTGCAGACACCTGGCTGCCTCCCCCCGCCGCCCCTGCCTTGTCTGACTCTGTCGTCCCTGTCCCTCTGTCCCTCGTCCCTCGCATGTGCTCACCTCTCTGGTCACTCACTCTCAGGTCTCGTCTCTCTCTCACCTGTCTCCTACCTTCCCTCTTTGCGCACTGGGGTGGTCACCACTGGCACCCCTGATGGGACGGCTCCCAGACTTCGTGGGGAGGTCATGATGAAACACGCAGGCGTGGCAGGAGTGCAGAGTCTCCAAAAGTCCCCCGCCCAGAGCAAGTGCCCTTCCAGCCAGTCCCTGTAGGATGAAGCCCAGCCTGTGAGTGAAAAGGGTCGGGGGATAGTGCCCCAGGCAGAAGGGACAGCACATGTGTGGCATCTTCCAAAACCTGGAATGTTCGGGAATGCAGGAGGGGAGAAGAGGCAGGACTTGGAGAGGGGTGACCAGGGGAGGCAGGACTTGGTGAGGGGTGACCAGGGGAGGCAGGCTGGGGTTAGACCACACAGGGCCTTGAAGCCAAGGTCAGGATCTTACCTCCAGGCCGGTGGGAAGAAGCCACTGGGGGCTGTTCAGTGGCGTCTCGGAGCCTGGCTGGGGCTCAGGACCCAGGCTGGTGGCTGCTGTGCAGAAGCTGGACGGGGGCCGAGGGGAAGCAGGGGGAGCTCCCCACACCCCACCCCATACCCCCTTCGCCCCTCAGGTGGCGACTTCCCTCCCCTGTCTGCTTCGCTCCACGAGGGCAATGCCAGGTCTGGGCTGTCTGGGCTGCAGCAGGTGCCCAGGGCAGCTTGTGAGCTGAGCACGGGAGGGAGTGGGTGCTGTGGCCAGAAGAGTCAGGCTGGGAGGCCCCACGGCCCGGGAGCACCCTTCGCACCTCTCTGCTCCGCGCATCGACGGGTGCAGGAATCGGCTGAGGCGGGGGGGCGGCGCTGGCGTGGCCGGCAGAGGCTTTGTGAACAGGGACGGGAGCCAGTGGCCCGGCCCCCTCCCCCCGCACTGCCCCCTCCAGGGCCTTCTGCCCGCGCCCGTCCTGGCTGATGGAGACACGTGGCTGCAAGGTGCTGGAAGTGCCAGTTTAACAGAAGGGTTTTCAGTTAGCAGCGCGACGTACGGAGGTGCAGGAACGGAGGTGCAGGGGGTGTGCGGGGCCATGGCCATCGATGCTGCTGGGTGGTGGCCTCAGCCGAGGCGCGCGTTGGGAGCACCCGCTGGGGAGGATGGCCAGGCCACGGCTCGCGCGGAGGGGCCCCTGTGCCCGCGGCGGCGGCGCTGACCCGTGTCTCTGCCCGCAGACGCCCATCCACCAGAACCTCAAGGAGTTGCTGGCTGTCCGCGCGGAGCTGCAGAAGCGGGTGGAGGACCTGCAGCGGGAGGTGGCCGCACGCGCCTCGGCCTCGTCTGAGCGGGGCTCCTCGCCGTCACACTCGGTCACGCCCGTGCACACGTCGGTCTGACGCCGCTGTCCCTGCGGCCCGGGCGGGGCGCCTGCGACTTGTCCGATTAAGGCCCGTGCCCGCCGCGTCTCGACGGCGCTTTCCACCAGTGACCGACCGTGTGCTAGGGAACAGCGTAAGTGCTGTTGTGTCGTCAACACCCTTTTCCCTCCTGCCAGCGCTTTTCCAGGGCCGAGTGGGGGACACTCAAGCGAGCGGAACGCAGGGCTCAGGCTCAAGGTGGGGAATCCTCGTGAAAAGCCACCCCACTCCCCTAGAGGCCGTGGCCAGCCCCATGGCTCCTTCCTGCTCTCTGCTCCCCTCCAGGGTTTCTCAGTTAACTGTGCCGGGGAAGACAGGCCGTTACCGTCTTCCCCAGGGTCTCCTCGCGCCAGGGGTCCTCCGGTACCACCTCCTGTTGTGTACATATAAGGTATTTTTAAAAGAGAGAAACATGCCTTTATTTTCCTACGTCCTTTTTTTATGTTTAGACTAGTCACCCAAGGAGGCATCTGCTTGACGGGACTGGGTGAGGAATTTTCAAACCAAGCTCATGCTAACTTTTACGTGGTACATTTGAAGCACAATTTGAATGTGGCCACTTAAGGCCACGTGTTCTGTCCTCACCCGACTCTGGGACCTGCCACTTCCCACTGCTGACAGCTCTCTGTCACAGCGGGTCTGCTCTCGCCTGTTATCTGCTGTCTGAAATAATCGTTCTCGTTTTATCGAGATCCCTTCAACGTGGTTTATTCCCGTCACTGCACGTCGGTGTTTTAAAGCAACAACTGTGCTGTGATTTCGGATGCCGAAAGCAGAGCGCTCGCCTCCCCCCGTTTCCTCATCTCAGAGCCGCTCGGGCCTCTCCTCCCCATCTCACACCTTCACTCACTGGCTGGGCTCTGGGACTCCATCAGTCTGGGCAGGAATTAATTGACCGTCAGCTGGTCCATCCACTAGAGCTAGAGCTCTGAGCTGCTCCGCGTGGCGCGCCACGCAGAATCTTGCACATTTGCGCCCCGCCCTCCTCCTCCTGGTGCCCAGGGCCGCGTCCATTCCTGCCAGCCCCGCCCGGGACCCCAGCGCTGCAGGAATGAAGCTTGCCTTTGAGTGGGGGGAGCTCATCGGGTCAGACCTGCATGCAACTGCCTCGTAGTATCTGGTTGGTTTCAAATTCCTGGATACTACCCAAAGCCCTACACAGGGACCTGATTTTTGAAAACATCATCCTTAAAGGTTTTTTACACTCAAATACTTAGAGAGTAGATGTTTTTTCAACTTGGAACCTTCTGATTCTTACAGAAAATTATCTGGTATCTATAAGGTATCAAATATTTATTCGAGGTAATTTGATAACCTAAAATCAATTCTCCATTTTTATCATCTGGGGGATTTGCTTCTAAACTGTGTTTTAATTGATGTAACTTTTGATTCATGCTTCCCACATAGCTGAAACCTTATTTACGAAGGGATAAACTGGATTATACATTGACATACTGATTTTTTAAAAATGGGGACCCATTTTTTCCCCAGAAATATCACATAATCCCCAGCTGCACTAAGACTGCCAACCTTGGTGTGGACTGGGGGATGCTTTTGACAGAGCCAGAGAGGCCGAGTGGGTCGTTCTTGCCAATGTCAACGTCCTGGGCCCTAGGAGGACCCCTAGAAGCTCCCATTCCGTTTGAAAGCAGCACAACAGATCATTTTCCTTTGTGTGTTCCTAGCACAAAACTGTTTCTAAAACAACTTGAAGTACAGTTTTGTTACCTAAGCACTTCTTTTTTCGGTTTTATTTAAGTGTATTTGCGTCATCTGATGCGCAGTATTTCAGTCTAATTAAAATAATGTTTGCTCTGTGGTCTCGTTTTTTGTTGTCCTTTTAAGTTTTCTTTTGGTGATTCTTCCCTTGTGGAAAATTAGGACGCATTCAATACATGTCATTATATTATATGCCAAGCACAGTTAGTACATGTAAAGTACCCTTACATGATTTAATTCATTTACTAAGTTGTAAGTGCAATTTATCATAAGAGTTGAGTGTTTTGGCTGAAATGGGTAACTATTCTGATTTTAAAATCTGAAACGCCCCTGCACCTTAACCTTGAGAAAATGCTGAAGATGTGAGGAAAGGACTGGACCCCCTGAGAGGCAGGTGTGGCCCCGAGGAAGCAGGGCCAGCTTTCCAGCCCATGAGTCCTAGATCTTAAGTGGGACAGACTTCTGAGAAGCCCTGGGGTCCCCCTCCCCCTGCCCCAGAGTCTCCGGAGGGAATGCTGGCCTTTACGGGGCTGTAAGAGGCCTGGACGAAACCACACCAGCCCCTGCGGACCACCCTTCTTCTAAGGCCTGGTGTCCCCTTTCCTTCTCCACGCAGCAGTCACTGCAGCCGTGGGCCCCGGCAGCGACGCCCGAGAGCGGCAAGGCCGGGAGGGCCGCAACTTCTGCACGGCAGTCACGTGGGGGCTGGGTTTGAGGACTCGGTGCTATTTTACTACAAGGCCGCTCCGGCAGGAAGGCGCCACCCACCGCAGTGTGAAGCCCAGCCAGCGGCCCCGCATCTTCCTCACGCTCTCCTCTCAGTTTGCAAGGCGCACCGTGTGACAAGCGCACGCCTTGTCCGCAGCAGAGCTCGCTGCATGCGCGGCCCCGGCCCCGCTGCGCTTTCTCGGGCCCAGACAGCCACACGTCACCCAAGTCGACCCCGGCTACTGGCTTTCTTCGAAGAAGGGAGAGCAGTGGGCTTAGCAGTCGCGAGTTGGGGGCCTGCCTCTGCCCCTCCCTACCCCCGTGACGTGGGGCACGGCCTTAGCTCCCTGTGCCACACAGGGGACCGCCCCGGGGAAGCCCGACACGAAGCCGCACAGCAAGAGGGGAAGTGCAAGAGCCCTAACCCTCTTGAGAAAGGCCCTTGGCTGGCGGGGAGGGGAAGGAGGTCGCCTCCATATAATTAATTAGGAAAAAACAGCATCGCTTAACAAAGGGAGTGCCTTCACACCGTCAGAATACAGGGATCCGTTAGGTTCCCTTTTGTTTAATGTGAACACGAGAGAGCTTACAATTCACAATTAAACACGAGCACAGAGAAAGTACCGGGGATCCTGAGGTCAGTGTCAGCCTCTTCTTCCTCAGAGAACTGGTACTGACCCCCACACCCCAAGCAGCCGAGGCAGTGGGCCTGGCGCTGCTCTCTGGGTGCCACGGGGGGAGGGTGCCCAAGCCGGCTAGGCTGCCCTGCCTCCTTCCCCCAGGGGCTCGGAGTTGCTATTGTAAACACTGAGCCCCCTCTCCCCGCCCCCAGTTAAGCTGACAGTGATCAGATACTGTCAGCTGGCCTTTCTAGCTCACTCACTGTCTCCACTACCACCTGGGACGGGCCCAAGCTGGTCGATGCAGCCTCCAGGTGGACACAGCTACAAGAGCCCCCGGGTGTCAGCCAGTGTCGGTCCCCCACACCCCGTCCCCAGGACGTGAGCCCTGCAAACGGGGGGGTGGGTGAGTGACTTTCAAGGCTTCTCCGGTCACTGGCACAGGGCTGGGTGCTGGGCTCTGGGCTTGCCACAGAGGGCACCGAGATAGACAAGAGCGTGGTGGGTCTCTCTTAACCAAAGTCAGTGCTACTGAGAAAATGGATTTGCAGAGGGCGCTGACTTCACATCACAGGTAGGATTTCAGGGTCTTCACCTCAGATGAGCCTCGCCGCAGAGCTGAGGTGGCCCACCGGGGGCGCCATGCCTGGCCATGCCCAGAATCACACGGGCCACGTCACTTCCTAGTCACTGCCGTGACTGTGACTTCTCTATAAATGTCCAGACTTCCCAGTGGCTGGGAGAGAAGCATCTTACCACATACAAGTGCTGCCTCGTCTCCGTCTTTAAAATGCCTGGAAACGTTGGTGAGCAGCCCTCCTAACGCAATGAGCTTCCGAGCGCCGCCCTGATCCCTCCCCAGCTCCTGTTACTCGGGACACGGGCCCTCCCTGGGCCCTGAGGTCACCCTGTTTTGCATTCATAGCTTGCTGTCACCTAAAGTCCCTCAGGGCCCCCTCCAGCCCAGCAGCAGAGGGGTGGGGACATCAGCCCTGGCCAGCCTGGAAGGGACGAGCCTGGCAAAGCTGACAACAGCCTGTCCCACGAGGGCAGGGCGGGGAGGTCCTGGGGACAGGCTGACCTCACCGGCGACCCCTCTGCTGCTCACTTCCGGGAGCCGCACACGATCCAGCCTGCCCGGCGTGAGCCTGCAGGCGGGGGTGTCGGGGTGCCCACGGCATGCCCTGTATAACACCAACACACGAGGCCATCTAAGCTGCGGGGTCTGTTCAGATGTCAACTGTCTCCCTAAGAAGTCGGAGTTGCCTCATCCCAACCTAGCGGACGTGGAGGGGCTGACACAGCAGTCCTGCAGCACGTGAAGCCGGATTAACAGGACCCCGCCTTCCTGCTGGCTCACACGACGCTCCCAGAAGTGCTCTCTGACACCGCAAACTCGTTATCCATAGACGTGGCTCTAGACTCTAGCTCGGCCCGACAGCAGCGCTCCCAGGATCAGGACCACACGTGGGCCCGACAAATGTTCCAGGAAGGCAGCTCTGCTCCAGCCAAACACGACGGCGGCCGCCGGTGTGGGTGCCCGCGGGCCCCCACGCGCTGTCCGTCAGAGGACAGGCAGGGTGACTAGAGACTCACCGAGTCAGGTGAGCTCCCACACCAAGCCAACGTCCCTTTCCCCTCCCCTCCCCACTACGTACATCTTTAGGCAACCAACGGGCATGCTTCAGGCTCTGATGCTCATTCTTGACGTCTGTAGCTTTTGCTACCAAAATAAGCACACACGCCCCCAGCCCCAGTAGGAAACTCACTGAACTAATCGTGTCAGCCTGGAGACCACGTCCGGTCCCACGGCATCATACGGGAATTAGGCCTGAGAGCCACAGCCTCCTACACATCCAGAAGATTCCTGAACTCTCAAGGCAGGGATACTGTGACATGCACGTTTTCACTTAAATGAAAAGCCACCACTTGCGCCAGCGCTTAGGAAGCCCAGCGGCATAAGGGCTGGAGCTGGAAAGAAGGACAGAAATAAAAACACCCCTGGGTGTGGCACGTGAGCGGTGTCACCCCGGCGCTCACCGGTGTGGCTCCTGCGGCTGAAAGCCGCCCAGCGAGGCAGTGCAGCGTGCAGGGGATGGCAGGGCCCCGGGTTCAGACTCTTGCCCTGCAGCACGCGTGTCCTCTGGCCGCCCTCCGCTCGGTCTCCCCCTCCCCAGCTCGCTAAGGATTTCCACAGCAAGGCTCTCCGGAGGCACTGCAGCAGGGCGGGCGCACGAGCCAAACTCACGAACACCCAGAGCTCGTCCGGAAAACTGAGAACGACAAGAAGCCAGTGACATCGAAGGAGCAGCGTGGCAGCCGTGGGTCCAAACGAAACAAGGAGCTGGGTCCCAAGCAGCGGCCCTGTGTGCCCACAGCCTGCCTGGCGGGGCAGGGCCTCGCATCCTCAGCCCCTTAGATCCGGGGCGGCTCCGGCGGCGGCGGCTCCGCGGACTGCGTCTGCAGTGCTGAGTATTTCACTAGGGACAGGAGAGACCCGTCAGGACAGGAAGGAGTCATGTCCACCCCACACGAAGACACAGAGACACGACCATGTCCTTTCCTGGGCACAGAAATCCAGTTCCCTGTGTGTCTGTCCCAGACAACTGGCCCCTGGCACCCGCTGTGGCCCTGGAGACGAGCTCGGCCTCTACTTCCTCATCTGTAAAGTGGGAATGGTCCCGGCACAGTGGCTGGGAGGAGTTCTTTCGATTTTTGTCTATTTTTTGGCCACGCCGCGTGGCTTGTGGGATCTCCGTTTCCTGACCAGGGATTGAACCCGGGACCCGGCAGTGAAAGCACCGAATCCTGACCACTGGACCACCAGGGGATTCCCAAGGGAGGAATACTTTAAATAAAGCACGTAACACAGCACCTGGCCCGTGGTAGGTACCAACACGGTGGTGGCCAAGACTTGAAAACATGAGTACAGTGACTGCAACTGTAGAGTCCCTTTTCCCACGTTTGAAACCCAGGGCTAGTGAATCCATCCGGCATCCTATCCTAAG
>NW_021703779.1:124788861-124826426 GCF_005190385.1 Monodon monoceros
ACACACTTGAAAGAAAATGTTGGTAGCACAGCGGGCGGACACAGAAGCAACGGGGGGCTTTTTCAAATGTGGGGATGCGCCGCACTCAGTTCCCTTCTAAGGAAACTGGGGGTGATGGTGGTACTCGCGCGAGTGTCCAGCTGAGGGGCTCAGGACAGTGTGGGTTTAGCAATGACAAGGACATCACCGACAGACTAAGGGGAAAGGACCGGGGGGAGGGTCACCCACCCTCAGACGGAACAGGCGGCTGGGAGAGGCCCTCAGGTTCCGTGAGCTTCCTGGGAGCCCGTGGGAGCCCCCATCAGCCCTGCAAGCACGCCGGGCCCCCTGGCCTGGGCCCCCGGCACCCAGCCCAGCAACATAACACCCTCACCTCCAGGCCAGCCCCGAGAGAGAGAGGTCACATGCACGTCCTCCAGCCTTGCTGCCACAGGGCTTTTCACTGTCAGCTACGCCCCTTCTTTTTCGTTTGTTCTCTCCCAAACACCACACCAATCGCTCAACTCTATGTACCAAGGCCTTCATGTTCTCACATTTTATTGGGTTTTGCCCGCTAATCCAGTTTGCAAAACCTCACATCTGTTTGTTTCAGGAAGCAAGTGTGAAAATAATGTACTTTCACCTGAGTGCCCCCACCAGGACAGACACACAGTCCAGAATCCATCTATTGTTGGCTTTGGACATCAACCTCTTTCTCCCTCCTTGTTCCCATCTACTGGCACCCCTTCCCTTCTAGACTCACCGCTTCCCGTCTTGAGTGAGTTCCTTCAACAGTCCCCTCAGCCTCTGTCTCCTCAGCTATAAAATGAGGGTTCCCGGCACGGCTGCCCCATCGGGCTGTGGGAGTGCTCAGGGTGGTGACCCACACTCAGTGTCGGGCGCTGGCAAGCGTGGAGCGCCTGGGAAGCCATGCTTACTATAAGTTTAGGCCCAGCTTTTAGTTTCTCGTTTACCCAACATGCATTTTAAAGTCTCAAAAGCCATCCCGTGGCACACAAGCCACTGGCCCAGCTCTGCAGTGGGCATGTATTTGACAACCGTGGATTGCACTCATGTCACTGTTAGGGTTACAATGCTGAACTGGGGTGAATGGTGGCCCCTAAAGACTATGTTCATGTTCTCACCCCTGGAACCTGGGGACGTGACCTTCTTTGGAAAAAGGGTCTTTGCAGATGTGACGAAGTTAAGGATCTCAAGATGGGATCATCCTGGATTTAGGGTGGGGCCCACACCTAAATGACAAGTGCCCTTTAAGAGACAGAAGATGACACAGACACAGAGGAAAAGGCCACCTGAAGACAGACGCAGAGATTGGAGTGATGCAGCCATAAGCCAAGGGATGCTCGGGGCCACAAAAGCCAGAAGAGGAAGGAAGGATCCTCCCCTAGAGCCTCCAGAAGGAACCAGCACTGCTGCCACCTTGATCTTGGATTTCTGGCCTCCAGAACCATGAGAGAATAGATCTGTTGTTTTAAGTCTTTTGAGCTGGGAAAAGTGATAGCTCTAAGGCCAACCCAGCCTCCAGCTCTGCACTGCCTCTCACTCTTCCTGTTCACACCACTCTACAGCCAAGCTTTTGGCACAATAGCAAGTGGGTGGGAACTCAAGCAGGGCAGCCATGAACAGCTGTGCACGTCGTGCGCTGAGATGTGAACGCTGTCCCTGGAGCACTGCTATGCACAGCCTGTGGCGCACCAAACACAATGGAGACGGCAGCAATATCACACACCAAGCATTCTGGGACCCAAGTCGTTTCCTGGGAAGCTCAGGTCCAGGCTAGAATTAAGTGCAGAGGCCCAGAGCAAGGGAAGGGGAAGCCTCACAGGGGATGGTCCTGAGCTGCAGGAAAGAGGAAAACTATGGCTGAGTCAGGGTCTCTCACTTGAACTAAAAATCGCCTGTCTTCAACCAGAGACACTCTTGGCAAACAGCGACACATCGACACTGTGCTTATGAAACCATCGATAATGGCGTCCCCACGGGGCTCCCCCCGACACGGGCTCCCCCCGACACGGGGCTCCCGTGGGTGGGCGTCTCAGACACATTCCATCTGTAACTATTCAGTTCACACACCTCGGATAGAGTCACAGCTACAGCCTAAAATGAAAGCCGCCTATGTTACGAAGCTGGTGTGTAACGTGGTGGGGGGGGACCACACTCTCCTCTTCCTTTAAAACAATTCATGATTCTCTGGCTCACGGGGAGAAGCGGGGGCGCCCAGGCAGCGGGCAGCGGCTCCTCGGGATCTGAGAGGGAGGGGAGGGCTGCCAGGACCTCCGAGGTCCCGGGGATGCCTGCCTTCTGCCTCCGAAGGGCCCACATCCCCTTGGGTGAGGTCTGAAGCCACGTGGATATCCAGGGGCTCTCCTGTTCTACGAGAAACCCAGGGCTCACCCTTGGAAGATCAAGGTCATTGGGCCCAGCCCAGTCCTCTCTTCCAGGCCGCTTTACACTTCAGTTTGGCCGAGGTCTGTCCCCAAGGGTTTTAAAAAGTGCAGCACCACCTCCACCTCAGCCCGGGGAGATCTGCTGAGGAGGTGTCTTGGGCAGGCTGTGGAAGGTTCCTGAATCTTAACTTGCTCGGGGTTCTGCCCCTTCCCCTCCAAAGCCCTGGCCCCTCTGTTCACGTCGAGCAGCGGGAGGGTGCAGCCGCAGGCGGCCGCAGGGCAGGTCCACTTACGCTGAATGCTGAAGCAGAACTTCTTCTGCTGGTAGGAGATGTAGCTGGAGACAGCGCCGATCAGGGCCATGGCCAGAGCGCTGGCCACGCCGGCAATGGTGCCGGTCTCTGCTGACATGCCTGGGGAATGCAGAGAGGCGGGGTCAAGCCCATGACGCCACAGGGATTGGCTCAGGCACCTGGCTCTCCTCTACCCGGCGAGCTAAGCTTGTTCTAGGGCCTGTGACCCCCAAGCCAGTGTGCGGGACTGTGCCACTTATACCGAAGGGTGGAAAATGACACAGTGTGCCCATGGGTCTACCAAGTACTTCCCGTTTTCCGTAAGGATTTCCATTTTGAGCGGCTTGAAAGGTGGCCGTGGAGGCGCTGCAGCCTCCACCCCGCCAGCTGAGGCTCAGATAGGCCAGCGGGCTGCCCCTGGGGCCACCTCCCCGGGATCCAGAGCTTCACGCTCAATCCCTTTAAATGGCTGCATTCCTCTGCTGGTGGCCTCACTGACGGGTCTCTACCAGGAACCGTCACGGGAGGGTCGGGAAGACCAGCTCTGAGACGAAAGCGGGCCAGTTTGTGGTTTCCAGCGGAAACCTCGGGACTCAAACTCACCGGATCCTGAGTCGTCCCCGCTGCCATACTGGCCATCACCTGCAGAAAGAACAAAAGCCGTCAGTGTCCTCCGTGACCACCAGCTCGGCGTCGGGGTCCACCTCTGCCCCAGGCCCTGCCAGCACAGCCCCTGTGGGCTCTGCCCTGACTGTAGCAAGACCTGCTTCCTTATGCCTGTCACCTGCCAAAGCCCAGGTGGGACGTTTTATTTTTGAAGTGACAGCGACTGTGCACTGAGAACGTGTTACATCCTGGCTCTTCACACGCAGTCCGCTGGGGCAGGTGCGCCCAGCAACCATCCCCAGCGATAGCGCAGGGAGCAGAGGTGCGCAGGTGGGGGACTTGCCGGCAGGTGGCGGAGCTGAGCCCACGCCAGGCGAGCCTGCCTCTGAAGGATAACACCGCGTGGGTCCCATGCATCTAGTGTCCCCTCTAAAATATATTTATCGTTTACCTAATTATAGAAACACGGTGATGTAAAACTTTGTTTTAAAAAAGGACGAAAGACCAGCATAGAAATATTTCATCATCCTACTACCCAAAGAGATTTACAGTTAATATTTCAATTTCTTTTCCTCCTGTCCTTCGCCCTTTACCTGGTTTTCTTCAAATCCAGATGCTTCTGCTCATGTAACGTAGGTGCACATACGGTGCCCTTACGATATGCTACAGAATTCAGTGGTAATCGGGAGTTTTTTAAGGGCCATCCACTTCTGGCTTGGCCTAGACTTTGAGTTGTTCTTGGAACATAAACCAATGCAGGCTGACAATCGCCTATCTAGGATTTTGAAATTCAAAAGGCTCTGAAATACCACAGAGATGGAGAACAGATTAGTGGTTGACAGGGGTTAGTGAGGGTGAAGACGGAGGGAGTTGGCTGTGATGAAAAGAGGGAAAGCGGAAGGATCCTTGTGGTGACAGAAGTGTTCTTTTCTTAACTGCAGTGGTGGTCACACAAACCTACATGTGATAAAATTTCATAGAACGAAACAGACACTCTCTCTCTCACACACACACACACCCTGCCCAGACAGCAGCTCCCTAACAAGCCACCGGTGCCATTTAGGACATTAACATTAACAAGCACCCTCTTCTTCTCAGGACATAATGCTCGTTAATGGAGGGAGCCCGTGTTCCCAGAGCCCAGGGTTCTTGGGGGAAACTGCTCTAGTATGCTGGGGGGATGTAGGTGCATGAATTGTAACAAATGTACCCCCTCCGGTGGGGCATGCTGCTAATGGGTAGGCTGGGGGCATGGGGAACTCTCTGTACAATGTGCTCAATTTTGCTGTGAACCTAAAATTGCTCTAAAAACTAAAGTCTTTTTTTAAAAATAAGAGTCTTGGGGGAGAAAATGAGGTCTGCTATGTTCCCACCTGGGACTGAATCCTTGAGTTAAATGCATTTTACAGACATCCATGATTGGAAATGAATGGTTATTTACAAAACAAGGAGCAGTGGCATTTTCAAAAACACAATCACTGCTGTCGGAGGAAGCAGAGCAGAGAGGAGGACGTGAGTCACCCTGTGCATTAACGTGTGCACAGCAAGGTCACTTGTGAGGACTGGCCCATCACTGGTCCCTTCTGCTGCGCCAGACGCGGCTGTCGTCAAGGGTAGCGGCTACCCCTCACAGGCGTCCTCTGCTGACGTGTTCATGTCACTAGATTTCCAGATAGGAATGAGCAATTCAACCCACTCTTTGGTTCACCTTGAGCTGGAACGAAGCTGAGTGTTCCCAAGTCTCCCTTTCCTGATTAATTCTTGATCATGAGGATTCACAACAACTTGAACCTCACAATCTGTATGGCCAGGAGCTATGAGGGTGTTACATGAAATGTAAACAGGAAGGCCCCCTGATCTCCAGGGGCATCTGGAGAGCTCTGGCTCCCCCTGGCCGTCAAAAATATTCAAATGCTCAATTCTTCAGTCTCTAGGAATCCCTGACTATCTGACCATCTGTGATTGGACAAAAGCGTTTTTCTAAGAAGACGACAAATAAATGTTACTCCCTCCTCAAAAAGAAATGTGATCCCATCCTGTGGGTCACTCACTGCTCAGATGGGCACGTGGGCTGAGATACTAAGAGGTTAAAGAACAATTGGAAAATAAGACCCCAGTCATTCTAGATCCTTCCATCCCTTCTAGTTGCATGAGCCTGAAGTAGAGTTGGCCACCAAGGCTTGCCACTGGAGTTAGCCAAGCCAATGTCACAGTTTTGATCCCTATTTGGCTACTGAGCTCCATTCACTTCCTCTGAGCACAGGCTGAACCCAGCTCCTTTACGAAATGCATGCCATGCAAAAAGTGGTATTGGGACAACTGATGACCCACTGGCATAACAAATTTATCCAAACCAACACCACCAATGGGAGTAAGTTTCCAATAAATATAAAATGGATGAAGCCATAAAAGCACTACAAGAAAATGCAGGACAACATTTATATTGTCTTGGGGTAATGAATGACGTCCTAAACCTGGCCCTCAAGCCAGGAGCCTGAAATGGAAAAGATTATATCAAAAGTCAAAACTTCCATACTAAAAGCACAAGAAACGAAAGGGAAAAATGGATAAATTGGACTCTGTCAAAATTAAAAACCTTTGTGCTTCACAGAACATCATCAAGAAAGTGGAAAGACAGCCCACAGAATGGAAGAAAACATTGGCAAATTCTATATCTGACAAGGGATGAGTATTGAGAATAAAGAACTTCTACTACTCAATAAAAAGGCAAATAATTCAATTTTAAAATGGACACAGGATAGGAAGACACTTCTCCAGAGAGATATACAAATGGACAATAAGCACACGAAAAGAGCTCAGCATCCTTAGTCACCAGGGAAATGCAAATCAAACCCACAATGAGATACCACTTCACTCGCATTAGGATGGCTACAGTCCAAAAAAGGTAAATAGGTGTTAGTGAGGATGTGAAGAAATTGGATCTTTCAGACAATGCTGATGAGAATGTAAAATGCTACAGCTGCTATGGAAAACAGGTTGGTGGTTACTCCCAAAGGTAAACACAGAGTTACCACAAGACTGAACAATTCCACTTCTAGGTATATATACCCAAGAGAACTGAAAACACCTGACCACACAAAAACTGGTACACTGATTTCATTGCCGCACATTAGTTGTAAAAGCCAAAAAGTGGAAACCACCTAAAGGTTCATCAACTGGTGAATGGGTAACTAAAATGTCTTTGGAAGGTATGAAAAGAGATTAATAATCCCTAATGTAAAAGGAGCCCTTACACATAAATGAGTAGAAAACGGGACAATGGGCATGAATAGTCAATTCACACAATATATTAAGAGTGTCTAATAAGACAGAGGTGAAAAGTGTTTCACTTCTTGGATGCAAAGACATGGAAAATTTAAACAGGATAGCATTTTGTACTAATCAAATCTGCGAAGATTACAAAACTAAAATACCCAGTGAAAGTGAGTGTATGAGCAAACAGGCAGTACACTCAGAGAGCGGCATCTTTAAAACTTTACACCTCCTGTGACTCTGCAGTTCAAGTTCTAGGAATTTGTCTGACAATTAAGGTTTTATACATTTGGCGATGAGGAAGTTCATCCCAGCACTGTGTACAGTAGTAAAAAGCTGGAGGAAAAACCCTCTCTGTACAAATATAGGCCCTGGTTAAGGAAGTCGCAGTGAAACGTAATATTATGCAGTGGTTGACATGATTTTTTAAAGGACTCCCTAATACAGAAAAAGATATTCAGGGTATTATCGAATTTAGAAACCTGGTTTTAAAAAGGTAACACGATCCCATTTTTGTAAAAATATTTACGAATATATACCTTATGCATAGAAAGAGTACTCCCTAGATGGTAAAACAATAAACAACTATTTTTCATAGAATTTTTCAAAGAATGTTTAAAATATGCAAGCCTCACGCAAATCTATCCACATCTACTTTCCCACAACTGGAGAAATAATTCAAAGAGGTTATTTCACAGGTCACTGGCAGGACCTTCATTTTCATGGACAATATGTTTTGTATCCTCGCCTGCCTTCTGAGTTCACAATTATACATCACAGCTACATACCAAAGAGCCTAGAGTCGCCTTCTATCGTACTAGAAATTCCCTAGTACAGCATATCTCAGATTACAATTTGCTTTGAGTATAGACACCTATACATGTAGATAGTTATGGAATGCCAGAGCTCTAGGGACCACTGTCATAGCGATAGTGACTGCCATAGCTGTAGGGACTGCCACCATAGCTCAAGGGACCCCATAGCTATAGTGCCCACCATAACTATAAGGGCTCCTATAGCCATAGTGACCACTGTAGCTACAGAGAACACTGTAGAACAGGAGGCATTACCCTGTTGTCAACAGAAATGTTACCTCAGCATCTTCCAACATAAAAGACAACAATGCACACACACTGATACGTACAGACATATCAACCTTGAGTCACAACAGCCGCATGCCTGTCAGACAGGGATGCAATGCACTGACGTGTCCCTCACTGACAACAGTGCAATTCCAGGCTCACAGCCAGTGCCTGACACGTCTGATTTGCCATGGGCATGGAGAGCCACGTGACAGTGGTAGATAACAGCTAGAACGGCCGAGGGGGGACGTTCAAGTGCTTCAGGACCTTTGTAAGTATGCTAGACTTCCAGCAGCCACAGCTAGGAGTTTGAGATATTTTTAAAAATTATCTTCATTATTAAAAAAGTGGCAGCAGAAATGCAAAGTAAAATTTAAAAAAAACTGAAAAATGAATAAACAAAGAGGGACAAACACTTGCTTCAAATGACCCATGGTTACAAAGTCAAATCGAACTGAAAAGAGTCAGCCAGAACGTGGCTCGCTGAAAGTCTCCAAAGCCCAGATCTCCTCCATCCCCCACCTCAGGGAAGAGAACGGTCACCCTACCCTCTAGATAACGTGACAGGTGCCCCAACCCAACACTGAGCTGTACACCCCACCTACCTATGGCAAGCTCCCAAGACACCAGAAGTTATCTCAGAGAAAAGCCCTGTGTTCACGCTGCCCTCGTGCGTGCGTGCATGCGTGTGTGTGTACATGCACGTGTGTTGGGAGCAGGGGCTCTGAGGGAGCATGTGGGTTTTTTTCACATTCTAGAACACTAGAACCAGAGAGCTGTTCTTCACATCTGGAACATCCTATTTCTTCATGTTATGAAAGCTGAAAAAAAACCAGAAATGGGTCCATAGAGAGACATGGAAAGGGCTGTCTGGCGGCAAGTCCCTAACTTTTTTCAGCTCCCAATAGAAGGCAATGTTTCTGGGGTAAGCCCTTCCACTTAAGCTCTTTTGCCATGATTATGTTCCCATCGAGACCCAATTCCCTGTTGCATGAGATCAACTTAATGGCTTGGAAGGGACCATGACAGCGCCCAGATATTTTGAGATAGTGACTGTAAATACAGTCAAAATGGAAGAGGAACGATTTCTTTAGACTCGGGAGGGAAAGTAGATAAACACAACGTGGTATATCTACACAAGGGAATATTATTCAGCCGTAAGAGGAAATGAAGTACTGAGCCATGCTATAACAGGGATGAACCTTGAATACATGCCAAGTAAAAGAAGCAATGCTATACGATTCCACTTAAATGAGGTACCTAGAGTAGTGAAATTCACAGAGGCAGAAGGTAGACTAGTGGCTACTAGGGGCTGCCGGGAGGGGAGAATGGGGCATAACTGCTTAACAGGTACAGTTTCCCTTTGGGAAGGTTCTGGAGATGGATGATGGTGATGGTTGTACACTTTCAATGATTAAAATGGTAAATGTTATGTATATCTTACTACAATAAAAAAAAATTAAACTCAGTAAGGAACCCCGGGGGCCTGGAAGACTCTAGAAGACTGGAGGTTCCAGGTGGGGAGCAAGCAGAGGCCTCAGCAAGGCTTCCCATGCGTGGTATTAGAAGAGAAACAAATGGAATGAAAATTCAAAGGCAGGAAGCAGTCTGCTGAGTCTGTCCAGGCACCTGCGAGACGAGAGGGGAGAGCAGAGGAAGCTGTCCGTGCAAAGCCCTGGAAGGCAATCCAAGACGGAGGCTCCTGGGCACCAGAAGGCTGCAGTTGGAGGGAAAGAACACTGGAAGCTACAGCCAAAAACAGCTTCTCATTTAACTCTGGGAAGTAAAGGTGATGGGCTCCCACTTCACACATGGGGACACCTTCGCACACCTGGAGGGGAACGTCTATATCTCTTTAGAGGTATGGGTTTTGACTCTTGCCTCTGGTTTTAAGAACTACATGCTTTGGCCTTAAAAACTACCATCTGGGAGTGAAAAGAGTGCTCAATCTGTTTCTAATATGAAATTTTCTTTTTTGACTAAAAACAATGATGCAGTATTTTCTGCTAATGACATCCCTGCTCCCCTCCACGCTCTTTCCCAACTGAGGACAGACACCAGGAGCCAGAGGAAGATCAGGTAAGGCGTTCGCTTCATGAACAGGGCTTCCAAGTACTTCTCCGCTCCGCCACCCCCCCCCCCCGCCCCTCACAAAACCACCTGGGGGAGAGCTGGGTTCACAGATCAGATTTATAGAGTTCACCTCCCGTAAGAGTGCACACTTACCCACCAGTTACATGAGGGGCACAGCCTCCCTCATCGCTCCCTTTGGGGTCCAAAAGAAAGCATTTCATGCCACGATGCCATCACTCATGTGGCCCAGAGGGTCGTCAGCCTAGCCAATCAAATGTGTCACTCTTCATGGGAAAGCGTGGGCGGGAGGGTAGAGAGCAAAGCCAGGTGTTTGGTCCATCCTGGTCCCCTTCATTTCAGGAAACTTTTATCGGGGGTGTCAGGGATACACAAGGGAAAAGGTGCCTGCCTTCAGAAGCCCAATATAGCAGGAGTGAAAAAGCTACACGTGACTCGGTGTGACTCAGTAATGACAGGGGCTATGCTGTACCAGCAGGATGACAGAAGTTCTATGAGAACCGAAGGCACGAGATGGGCGCTGTGCCACAGGGCCACAGAGGGGAGGGGCCTCCAGAGAGGAGGGGATCTTTGAGGTGTCCCTTAAGGGATCAGTGACTGAGCATTTGCTGGACATGAGTGGGAATTCATCTGGTGGAAGAAAGGCATTTAAACAGAGGAACAGCATGTGAAGGCACAAAGATAGGCATGGACCAGCTCGTTCACATGTTTGGAGGCGAAATGAAGTTGACGGTCTAGGGCAGAAAGATATGTCAGCAGGATAAGGGGCTTGAACTTATCCTATAGGCATTAGCGAGCCACTCAAGAGACTTGTTGTTGTTTTGGCTTAAAAAATGTTTCCCAACAATTAAGAAAAAGTTCAAACATTCAAAAAAGTTGAAAACACTGTACAGTTAACACTCATATACCCACCATCTGGATTCTATAATTAACAGTTTACATTATTCACTTTATCATATGTCCATCCATCCCTCTATCCATCCGATCTTATTTTTGTGATGCATTTCAAAGTAAGTCTCAGACATCTGTATGCTTCACCCATACACATATTATAACCTAGAATTCCATGTTTGCTTGTGATTCCTTTTTTAAGGTAAAATTTACATATAATAAAATACTAACCTTACATGTACCAGAAAGTTCTCTCATGTCCCCGTCCAACTAATCTCCATTCTCACCCCAATCCACAGCAGCCGTGGATCTCATTTGTAACATTAGAAATTAGTTTTACAAATATTAGAACTTCACATGACTGGGCTCATATAGTATGTACTGTTTTTTTCACTGGCTTCTTTCACTCAGCATAATATTTTTGACATTTATTCATGTTATCCTGTATATCAGTAAGTCATTCCACTGTATGAATATATATCACAATTTGTCTATCCATTCTCCTATTGACAATTAGGCTGTTTACAGTTTCTTTTGTTGTTGTTTTGCTATTATAAATAAAGTCGTTTTTAGAATTCTGTTATAAGTCTTTTTTGGACATAAGCTCTCATTTTTCTTAAAAATAAGTGAAATTGCTGGGTTACTGGGGAGGTCTATGTTCAGTTTTATAAGAAACTTTACATTCACACCAACAACCTACGAGCATTCCAGTTGCTCCACTTACGCACTAACATTCGGTATCTGTCAGTCTTTCCGATTTTAGCCATTCTGGTGGCTGTGTTGTGATAACTCATCATGGTTTTCATTCGCATTTCCCCAATAAAGATTTTGAGCATCTTCATATAACTTCTTTTATGAAGTGTCTCTTAGGCTCGTTTTTTGTTTGTTTGTTTGTTTTTGTTTTTGTTTTTCTGTGGTACGCGGGCCTCTCACTGTTGTGGCCTCTCCCGTTGCGGAGCACAGGCTCCGGACGCGCAGGCTCAGCGGCCATGGCTCACGGGCCCAGCCGCTCCGAGGCATGTGGGATCTTCCCGGACCGGGGCACGAACCCGCGTCCCCTGCATCGGCAGGCGGACTCTCAACCACTGCGCCACCAGGGAAGCCCTAGGCTCGTTTTTTAATTGGGCTGTTTGTCTTTTCATTATTACACAATAGTTTTAAACAGAGGACTGACAAGATCATGTTCCTGGTGATTCTCTCTGGCAGCTGCATGGAGGACAGGCTGGAACCAGGAGACCAGTTAAGAGATTAAGGTAATGACCCAAGGGTAGGTGATATGGGCCTGGGCTTGAGGGAAGGAAAAGAGAAAGAATATTCCAAATTCCAGAGATACTAGCAGAGAGGATGTCTGGCATGAGGGGTTGAGGAGGTCAACAAATCCTCTTCTCAAAAAGCAACTATAACCCTGGACAATCAAAGACAGCCATTTCAGGAAATAGATTTAGTTCCTGTGAGAACACCTGGAATCTGAGGCCTTTTCCCCCAGGGTTGCTCTCATTTCCCTTTCTCCCAGGTCTTTCAGCAGCTAGTTTAACTGGGGAGAGGTGGACAGGCCATGGAAATCAGCAACTGCCCTACAGCTGCCAAACGGGACCCACATGACTTGGAGAGCCAGCAGCTCCTTTAGCCTGAGCAAGCTAACCGGTCAACTAGCCAGGGATTGAACAGAGACGTGAGACGACCATAGGGGGCTTGATACACTCTCCACGTAGCCTTGGTTGCCCCGAAGCTGAGGACGTGCCCAGCAGAGACAGCACTGGTATTGGCTGAAGGCCAGCTACGGACAACAATGGAGCAGAATTGAGAGTCCAGAAACAAACTCTTACATCTATGGTCAATTGATTTTCCATAGGAGCCAAGACAGTTTAGTAGGGAAAGGAAAATCTTGTCAACAAGTGGTGCAAAAGAATAAAGTTGGACTCCTATTTCACACCATATACAGATGAACTAAAAGATGGAACAAAGGCATAAATGTAAAAGCGAAAACAATAAAACTCTTAGAAGAGGACATAAGAAAACATCTTCATGAACTTAGTTCTTAAAACACCAAAGCATGATCCGTAAAAGAAAAAAGATTGATAAATCAAACTTTATAAAAAAATAAATTTTATTATTTGATAAACAACACTATGAAGAAAAGGAGGAGACAAGCCACAGACTGGGAAAAAATATTTTTAAAATCATATACCTGAAAAAGGATTTGTATCCAGGTTAAAAATAGAACTAATAAAAGCAAACTGAATTTTTCACATGGGCAAAAAATCTGAACAGACTTCAAAGAACAGTATAAAATAGGAATATAAAAAGATGCTCAACATCACTTCCCATTAGGAAAATACAATGAAAAAACAATTAGATACCCCTACACAAGTATTAGAATGCCTAAAATGAAAAAAAAAACAAAAAACATACCCTGACAGAACCCTCTTACACTGCTGGTGGGAATGTAAAGTGGTGCAGCCATTATGGAAAACAGTATGGAGGTTCCTCAGAAAACTAAAAATAGAACTATATGATCCAGTAATCCCACTCCTGGGCGTATATACAGACAAAACTACAATTCAAAAAGATACATGCACCCCAATGTTCACTGCAGCACTATTTACAAAAGCCAAGACTTGGAAGCAACCTAAGTGTTCACTGAAAGATGAATGGATAAAGAAGTTGTGGTACATATATACAATGGAGTATTACTCAGCCATGAAAAAAGGAATGAAATAATGCCATCTGCAGCTACATGGATGGACCTAGAGATTATCATGCTAAGCAAAGTAAGTCAGACAGAGAAAGACAAATACCGTATGATATCACTTACATGTGGAATTTAAAATATGACACAAATGAACATATCCATGAAACAGACTCACAGACACAGAGAATAGACTTGTGGTTGCCAAGGGGGGAGGGAGGGAAGGAAGGATTGGGAGTTGGAGATTAGCAGATGCAAACTAGTATGTATAGGATGGATAAACAACAAGGTCTTACTGTTGTAGCATGGGGAACTATATTCAATATCCTGAGATAAACCATAATGAAAAGGTACACACACATATATATATATATATATATATATATATATATATACACACATATATATATATGTATAACTGAGTTATTTGCTATACAGCAGAAATTAATACAACATTGTAAATCAAATATACTTCAAAAAAATTTTTTTTAAACCCTGACGATATCAATTGCTGATGAGGATGTAGAGCAACTGGAACTCTCATTCATTGCTCATGGAAAAGTATTGGGTTGGCCAAAAAGTTCGTTCGGCTATTCCCATAAGATGTAAGAGGTCGGGTTTCCCAAACGAACTTTTTGGCCAACCCAATATAATGGTACAGCCACTTCAGAAGACAGCTGGGAAGTTTACTGTAAAGCTAAACATAGATTTACCATATGACCCAGAAATTATATACCTAGGTATTTACCCATGTGGATTGAAAACTTATGCCTGTACAAAAACCTGTATGTAAATATTTAGAGCAGCTTTATTTATAATCACCAAAAGCTAAATGCAACCAAGATGTCCTTCAATAGGTGAATGGACAAATTGTGGTACATCTAGACAATGAAATATTATAAAGAAATGACTTACCAAGCCATGAATAAACATATAGGAATCTTTAATGCACATTGCTAAGTGAAAGAAGCCAGTCTGGAAAGGCTACATACTGTATGATTCTAACCATATGACATTCTGCAAAAGGCAAAAGCTATGGAGATGATAAACAGATTAGTGGTTGCACGAAGAGAAAATGGATTAGGGTTGAGGAAACAGAGAGTGGCTGAGTACCAAAGGGGTATATACAGAAGAACTTTTATGGTGACAGGCTGTTCTGTATGGGACTTGGGTGGTGGACACATGACTATACGCATTTGTAAAAACCCATACAAATGTATATCACAAGGAGTGACCTTTAATGTATGCAAGCAAAACATCAACCACGTTGGTGGGGGATCTCAGGATGGAATGTAGACTGTGACAAATGAACGTATCTGCATTATAAATGTATGTCAGAACTGCACTGAATGGAGGGGTCATAAGGGAGCTATGCAAGTAACTTTAGAAAGACGGTACTTTGACTGAAACTGTAAGGTAAAGACAAAAGAAGAAAAACAAACACTGGACTGTAGTTGGTAAAGCTGCATCTCACAGGGGTATGGGTTAACAATTACGATTGCGCTATACACGTATAATACCAGAATTGAGCAAGTAAGCAAACAGTTGATGGATGGTAGGTTTCTCACTCTCAGAGAGAGAAGTTAGGTTAATACAGATGCTGATGAATAGATACAGAAATAATTATAGATACATATATACACACGGTTTATTAATAAAATACATCCATGTACTTCCTGTTTCCTAGTTGTGCCCACTTAAAGGGTTTAGAAGTAGCAACATCCCACTAATGAATACACTCAGCACCCAGATCTTGGTTTCTAATACCCTTCCCTTTCAGTGGGGAAGAGAATGACATACCACTGGATGCTCAAGGAAAGAGACCCACCAGGCAACAGTGTTCAGGAAGAAGAAGTGAATGAGAACAAGAAAGTGGGAGAGTGCCAGGTAGGGCCCAGGAGGAAAGAATGTGAAAGAGGAGGTGGTCATCAAAGTGAAATGCTGCAGAGGTCACATGGGACAGAGGGCTGTGACCACCAAGAGATGACTGGGGACCAAATAGCAACTCCGGGGGAATGGGAGGAGAGGCTTGCATACACTAAGGTGTAGACCACAGAGGGGACAATGACGAGATGAAACTGACTGGCTCAAGCTTCTCAGTCAGTGAAAATGCTAGGGAATGGAGGAGGCTGACGGGACCTGTTGATGAGAGACAGTCGCTACTACCTACAGACAAAATACGGGGCACCTACAGGGCCACTAGAAATGTTTTCTTGAGAAAAAATATACAACAGATAACATACTATCTCAGAAATACACTCCAAAACTATAGTTGAGTCTGTGTGCCTAAAATCCACAGTTAGAAAATGCATTAATTAGGACTGTTTTTATGCTGAAGATCGTCATTTATTTAAATGTGGTGTTTTATCTTCATACATGGCATTAGCACGTTTGCATAGAGAAGACTGTCTGAGAACTTCATCGTGCGCTTATCATAACCTAAGGTTCAGTTTCACACTCGTACTTTTTGCCGGGACCCTCTACTTTCTTTTACTGACACCTATAATGACAGAAAGTACATCTTATGCTAACAATTGATTATTCTTTACAAGAGAAATTCAAATATGAGCCTAATTAATGAAGTTCCTAACACTTCTTCCTTGTTAAAACATGTACTTTTAATAAGGAAGCCCCTCTCTTCTCACCATCTGGAAATACCATTTGTCACCCGGGAGTAATTGGCTAATTTGCTGGGTTTGCCCTTTAAATGTTCCATGTTCTCCTGACACCTGTGAGTTTCATTTAGAGGTTTTTGGAGCTTTTTACTCAAAATGACACTGTTTGGAAAGGTGGTTTGAAGGACAGATTTGACTACAGTATCCTTTAATCAGAACAACACTGTTCCCATACGAAAGGTGAGCTTCCAAGGGGCTGCGAGTCCCCTAAAATTTTATGTCAAGTTTTGTACATAGCGCATCTTTCAGGGGATGAGACACCCTAATTTACGCCGTATCACCAAAGGAATCCACGACTCCAAACAGATGCTAGTGCCACAGCCTAGACTGCGGGGAGTACAGCAGGCTGACACTGGAAACACGACATGTTACACTCGGAACTTGCTGTTACACCCACAACCACAAATCACAACCACAACAGGGAATCACCAAAAAATGCTACACCCACAACTTAGCATCACAACAGGTTACCATCACAATAGTTACAATCATAAAAACTTACCACCAGAACTACAAGTTATAATCACAACATACCATCAGAACAGGTTACAACCACAAGTACCAACCACAAATTACAACCCTAACTTATTTTGCCACATCAACTCTGGCTAACATTGTCTCCATACTAGGATCAGATCTTGCCAACATATTAAGATAAAAGGTTTAAATCTTTGGGTGATTTGTGGGGGAACTAAAACTACCTGCCTTGGGGGAGGGTGTGACTATGAAGGGCTGACACATCTGATACAATTTCATCGACCCAGACCCATGAGTGTATGTGTCCATGTGTACAGACACACACACACACACACACACACACACACACACACACACACAAGTGCATGCAAAATCTGATGAAATCTGAATAAGGTCTGTATGTGACTTAATAACAATATTGAACCACTGTCAGCTTCCTGGTTTTGACAATGTAACTATAGCTTTGTCAAGATATCAGGGGAAGCCGAGTGAAGGGTACACAGGAATTTTCCTAAACAATTTGTTTATTTTTACAACTTCTTGTGACTCAAACTACTGCAAAATAAAAAGATTTTAAAAGATATCTGACTTGCTACGGGTGTCTTAAAAAAGCTCTTGTCATGATGAGTTTTGCTCCCCCCATCCCAAGAGTGACAGGCCCCCCAGGTTGCGAAGGCTGTTCCCAATGAGTCCTCTGACCTTCAGTTACTGTAACTGGTGCTGCCTTGGCAAACAGCTTCTGCTAGTATGGACACATTAACCCATGCAGCAACTTGGCTTAAGGAACATCAGGGAAAATGTGTGGCTTTTCCAAACTAGCTCATAAATCCCCCCTTGAGCTGCACAGTCTCTGTATCATTCCAAGTCAACCCCAAAATGCAAGCAGGGATGTCTAGGAACTAACTACCTTTGATTTCCCAGAGTCTGAGTAAGAACACCTCCAATCAACCTGGTTGCTGTATAATCCTGTCTTTAACAAGAATAAGGCATTTGGACAAATCAGTGTTCCTACCTTTACCCTTGTCAGGTTTGTATTCACCACCCCCTACTATGTCTTCAAGATCCTTGTCTGAAAAACCTGGAGAAAACAAAACACACATCTCAATGCCAAAAACATTTCTCAGAGACAAGAAATTTGTTACTTAATGTTGTCCAACATCCCCAGAAAGTGATTGCCACTTAAGAGGATCCTTGATGAATGCGTAGGCAAAACTCTAAAGGGGCCCCCAAGATTCCCTCCCATCAGTGTACACACCCCAGTATGCCATGACTGGGTGCGAGTGGAACCATGCATAGGATGGCTATCAACCCGTGATTAGGTTATATTACATGCCGAGGTGAACGGACTTTGCAGATGTAATTAAGTTACCACATCAGTTTGACTTGGCATTAATCAAAAGGCAGATTTTCCTGGGTGAGCCTGAAATTAATCAAGTGAGCCCTTTAAAACAGGGTTGAGGCCCTCCTGAGCTCAAACCCTAGAAGCAGTAGACTTAGCCTTCCTCTCCCCCTCCCTGCTCTTCTCTACTCCCCCCCCCCCCCCCCCCCCCCCCCTTCTCTCCCCTTCCGTCTAGTCTCTGTTTTTTCTCCTGGTGGTCTTAAAGAAGCAAGCAGCCACTTGTTCTAGAACTGCAAGGAAACGGTTCTCTGCCAACGAGCACATGAGCTTGGAAGACAACCCAACCTCAGCTGAGACTGCAGACCTGGCTGACACTGTGACTGAAGGTGTATGAGGTTCTGAAGAGAAAAACTCAGCTGAGCTGTTCCTGAACTCCTCACCAAAAGAAACAAACAGCCTGTGATCATTTGTTATGGTGGTAACAGAAAACTAATACAAGGAAACCGAAAAATTAATTTTATTATAGCTCAACCACTGAGTACACATCTTTTAATATTCTGTGATGAAGTGGGGAGCATGCTTACAGCATTTCTGTTCCACTCCAAAGTCCTATAGTTGACTCAAAAAAGCACATGTGTGACTGTTTCAATTCTGCTTTGTATCAGCTGCTTTCTGTCATGAAAGACTACTTTTACTAGAAAGGAAGAATGATGGGCTAACTATGGTTATGGCAGCTTGAGTATTTGGAAGGTGTTTTCTTGAAAATGAATAAAATGGGGCTGTCACTTTAAAGAAAACCACTGGCAGTACTTGTTGCCAGTAATAATATTTCAAACAAAAAAGAGAATTTTGAAAAATCTACATCTACCACTGCGAGCTTAACAACTTTCCGTTACTTAAAGACTTTTTCTAATGAGATGGTGGTGATACTAACAGATGTGAATTTGGGGCACTGCATAATGAAATATGGCATTATTTGGAAGGTCAAAGGACTTAAGAACATCAATATTTTCCAAATGACCAATGCGTAATGCACAAAACCATGAATGGGTAAAAGTTCCACTAAAAAGTACATGAGGATCCCTGGGGAGTTTAATGAACTCAACGATGGAAAATTCATTGATATGGTTTCACATTCTACACTGCACTTAACCTATAAGAAACAACCAGTGGTCGAGTTTGGGTGTCTTACCAAAGAAAAATGATGTGAATCAATGATCTGAAAAGTCTATTAAAATATTCTTCCCCTTTTCAATGGCATATCTCTTATAAGGCCAGATCTCCTTCATATACATCAACTGTAACAACGTATCACAACTTGAGTCCAGAAGGAGATGGAGATGTGAGAGTCTAGCTCTTCTTTTTTTGGCCGCACCACAGCATGCGGGATCTTAGTTCCCCAACCAGGAAGTGCGGAGTCTTAACCACTGGACCGCCAGGGAAGTCCCCTAGCTTTCCTACTAAGATAGACATTACAGAAATTTGCAAAAATGTACAATGACACCACTTTTCTCACTAAATCGCCTTTATCTTGCCATAGTTATTTCTCATAAACTCTGCTATTTATGTTATTAACATGTGTGTGTTTGCTGTTGTTCATTTTAATTTTTTTCCAGTTTTAGATTCAAAGATGATAAATATCAATAGATGTGACCCACATCTCAATAGAGATTCTCAATAATTTGGGGAGTCCTGAGACCAAAACGCTTGAGAACCACTGTTGTAGGCTTCTCCTGGGCTTTGAAGTGCCCCCAGCTCTGCCAGGCCAGGAGTGGCTCTGTGGGCTGTTGTAGTTAATGAGCTACACCCTGACCGGGGAGCTACAGCACTGGCCTGTGCCTTCAACCAGCTGTGACTTACCTCCTCCTCCTGCACTCGGCTTCCTGTGGTCATGATCCTGATCATTTCGATCATCCAAGGCATCGGCCAAGTCAAATTCTTTTTCGTCAGGGGGCCCTAAAACATAAAAGACAAAGTCAGTTGGTTAAATTACAGGTAGCTCATTTGGACATGGCCCCAGAGAGCTCCACGGGGTCCCTTCTTAGTGCCCTCCTCAGAACAGCCGTGTTACCTGCAGGCTTTGCTGGAGCTCTGGTCGCTCCCGGTCTCCTGGTTGTGGTGGTGACACGGTCCCATCTCTCTAAAAGGGGGAAGGGGGACAGCAAGGGGAGCACAATTAGTAACACACACAGCAGCCACTGCACGGCTCAGGGAAGTCACAGCATGAGCACAGCACTCCTGTCCTGGTCCTGAGGTCCCTCTAATGCCTCTGAAGAACCACCTTGAGGATGACAAAGAGATGTAAGAGGGTTTACATGAGACGAGTTCTGCTTGCTTTTCTTCACAGGATGGGTGGTGAGGTGGACATGATCCCACATTTGATCTGGTGATTAGTGGAGCTGGGACTTGAGCCCAGATCTACAGGAGATGACCACATGCTTCAGGGGGTCCCAGAGCTTGAGCACAACCCCTGAGAGCTCCAAGCCTTGGCTGTCACCACTCTCAACCCGGCACCGTAATCACAGGTAATACTGCCCAGGGATGAAGTGACGTTATGTTCCCAGGAGAGTATGGGAGTGTCTCATCAGCTGAAAGTGGCTACAACACCGACAAAATATTGTATATAAGTGTGGTTACTGCTGTTAATACTAGGTCTTTCAGCTCAACCATATTCCTTTAAAATTGTGGACTTCTTGCACATCAATTACTAGCATGCCACACAGGAGTTTTCCAGTAGTTTTTCTTGAACTTCAAGACTCCCATAACTGTTCCTATAATTGGAGGTAGCAGAGGGACAGGAAACTTAAGGGAAGGGAAAGGCATAGACAGTGCTGTATACAGTAAGCACTTAGAATAGAAGCAGCAATGTTTGTGGGGACAAAAACCTCAATGACTTTTACAGATCAATAACGTAATCCTCAAACCGCCCAGGTAATTTACAATGCATTACCTATCTTTTTTGGATAGAGCCTTGGGGTTGCCTATGGATCAAAGAATTATAAGTCTGAATCTTCTGGAAAGAGTGTTAAAAACACAGTAAGACATGACCTGCCAGTTCTCACTAGCAATAAAGGGGGATGTCACATAATGATAAAGGATCAATCCACCAAGAACACATAACAATCGTAAATGTGTATGCACCAAACAAGAGTCTCAAAACACATGAAGCTAAAATTCACAGAGCTGAGAAAAGAAATAAACAAATCCACAAGTATAGTTGGGGACATCAATACTCTACTCTCAGCAACTGACAGAACTACTAGAATGAAAACCAGCAAGGATATAGAAGAACTAAACAACACAATCAACTAACAGGATGTAACTGGCATAATGGACACTACCCAATCGCAGCAGAGTAAGTAACTGTTTAAGCACCCATGGAATATTCACCAACAGATCACACCCTGAGCCAGAAAGCAAACCTCAACAAATTTAAAAGTATTAAAGTGATAGAGAGTGGTATCTCTGACTATAATGGAATCAAACTAGAAACAACCAAACCAAAAACAAATAAGAGAAAACAAGAAAATCTCTCAACACTTGGAAATAAACAACACACTTCTAAATAAAACAACGGTCAATGAGAAAGTCTCAAAATGAAATGTTAAGAATAAATAGCCCTAATGAAAATGAAAATACAGCATATCAAAATATGGGAGGTGTAACTAAAGTAATGCTGAGAGGGAAGTTTATAGCACTAAATGCTTAAATTAGAAACAAAGAAAGGTCTCAAATCAATAATCCAAGTTCCTAACCCAAGATACTAGAAAATGACGAGCTAGATACTAGAAAAACAAACCCAAAGCAAGCAGGCAGAAGGAAATAATGTAAGAGCAGAAATCAATGAAATTGAAAATAGAAAAGTAAAATAGATCAACCAAACGGCTTGTTCTTTGAAAAAGTCAGTAAAATTGATACACCTCTAGCCTTACTAACAAATATAATTGAAGAAAAAAACCCCAAAATACTAATATAAGGAATGAAACAGCAAATATCATTATAGATTCTGCACTATTAAAAGGATAATAAGAAAACGCTATGAACAACTTTATGTACTTGACAACTTAGAAGAAATGGACCAATTCCTTGAAATCCACAAACTATCACAACTCAACTCAATCCCGTGTTCATGTAACATAAGACTAATATTGTTAAGATGACAATACTACCCAAAGTAATCTACAGATTCAGTGCAATCTCTACCAAAATCCAAAACAGTTTTTTGGGCAGACTTAGAAAACCCCATCCTAAAATTCATATGGAGTCTCAAGAGAACCCAAATAGACAAAAGAATCTTGAAAAAGAAGAACTCACTTTCCTGATTTCAAAACTTACTACAAAGCTACAGCAATCAAAACAGTGTGGTACTGGCATAAGAACAGACATATAGACTAACGGAACAGAACAGAAAGCCCAGACATAACACTATGGTCAATATGTTCTTGACAAGGGTACCAAGAAACTGAATATCCACATGCCAAAGAATGAAGTTGGACCCTTACCTTACACCATATATAAAAATTAATTCAAAATGGATCAAAGTCCTAAACATAAGAGCTAAAACTATAAAACTCTTAGGCAAAAACATAGGGGAAAATCTTCATGATATTGGATTTGGTAATGACTTCTTGGATATGACACCAAAAGCATAGGCAACAAAAGGAATAATAGATAAATTGGCCCTCATCAAAAGTAAAGCCTTTTGTGCAAAGGACACTATGAAGAGAATCAAAAAACAATCCCAGAATGAGAGAATATATTCATAAATCATATATCCAGTAAGAGATTAAAATCCAGACTATATAAAGGACTCCTATAACAATTAAAAAAATGAGATTTAAAGATGGGCAAAGAACTTGAATAGACATATCTTCAAAGAAGATATATAAATGGTCAATAAGCACATGAAAAATGCTCAAAGTATTGGTCATTAGGGAAATATAAATCAAATCCACAAGGAGATACCACTTCACACTCATTAGGATGGCTATTATCAAAAGAAAAATGAAAAATAACAAATGTTGGTGAGGATGTGGAGAAATTGGAACCCTGGTATGTTGCTGGTGGGAATGTATAAAATGGTGCAGCTGCTGTGGAGAACACTTTGGTGATTACTCAAAAATTTAAACGTAGAATTACTACCTGATCCTTCGATTCCACCTCTAGGTATAAGCCCAAAAGGACTGAAGGCAGGGACTCAAACGGATACCTGCACAATGTTCAATACAGCACTATTCACAACAGACAAAGGGTAGAAACAACTCAAACGTCTGCCAATTTATAAACAGATAAAATATGGTACATACACACAATGGAATATTACTCAGCCTTATAAAGGAATGAAATTCTGATACATGCAACAACGTGGACAAACTTTGAAAACATTATGCTAAGTGAAATAAGCCAGACATAAAAGGACATATCTTGTATGATTCCACTTATTTCAGGTACCTAGAATGGGAAAATTCTTAGAGACAGAAAGTAGAACAGAGGTTAGCAGGGGTTCAGGGTAGAGGAAAATGAGGAGTTACTGTTTACTGGGTACAGAGTTTCTGTTTGGGATGAGGAGAAAGTTCTGGAAATGGATAGTGGTGATGGTTGTACAACACTGGGAATGTACTTAATGCCAGTGAATTGTACATTTAAAATGGTTAAAATGGGGCTTCCCTGGTGGCGCAGTGGTTGAGAGTCCGCCTGCCGATGCAGGGGACACGGGTTCGTGCCCCGGTCTGGGAAGATCCCACATGCCGCGGAGCAGCTGGGCCCGTGAGCCATGGCCGCTGAGCCTGCGCGTCCAGAGCCTGTGCTCCGCAACGGGAGAGGCCACAACAGTGAGAGGCCCGCGTACCGCAAAAAAAAAAAAAAAAAAATGGTTAAAATGGTAAATTCTATGTTAGTATGTTTACCACAATAAAAAAATAATTCAACCTAGATGAAAACACAATCTGAATATTTCTATAACCATTAATGAAACAGAATTTTTAATTGAAAAGCTCCTAAAAAAAGAAATTTCCAGGCTTTTTGATGGTTTCACTGGTAAATTTTACCAAGCATTTAAAGAGGAATTAACACCAATTTTATAAAACCTCTTCCAGAAAATAAAGAGGAGGGATATTTCCCAACTTATTTTATGAGGCCAGCATTAACCTGATAATAAACACAGAAAAAGACTGTATTAAGAAAAAACTACAGCCCAATCTCTCTCATGAACTAATATATAAAATCCTCAACAAAATATTAGCAAACTAAACCGAATGTATAGAAAGAATTATACATCATGAAAAAATGGGACTTGTTCTGGTTATGCAAGGCTGGATCAACATTTGAAAAACAATGTGCCCTACAATATCAGTGGCCTAAAGGAGAATAAAATCATATACAGGCATACCTCGGAGATACTGTGGGGATGGTTCCAGACCACTGCAATAAAGTGAATATTAATAAAGCAAGTCACATGATTTTTTTTTTTGGTTTCCCAGTGCACATAAAATTATGTTTACGGGCTTCCCTGGTGGCGCAGTGGTTGAGAGTCCGCCTGCTGGTGCAGGGAACGCGGGTTCGTGCCCCGGTCCGGGAAGATCCCACATGCCACGGAGCGCCTGGGCCCGTGAGCCATGGCCGCCGAGCCTGCGCGTCCGGAGCCTGTGCTCCACAACGGGAGAGGCCACAGCAGTGAGAGGCCCGTGTACCGCAAAAAAAAAAAAAAAATTATGTTTACACTATACTGTAGTCTATTAAAGTGCAACAGCATTATGCCCCCCAAAAAATGTATGTACCTTAATTAAAAAATATTTTATTACTAAAAAATGCTATCCATAATCTGAGCCTTCAGGGAGTAGTAATCTTTTTGCAACAGGAACATCAAAGATCACTTATCACAGACCACAGCAAATATAATAATAATGAAAAAGTTTCAAATAGTTTTGAATTACCAACATGTGACACAGAGACACGAAGCAAGCAAATGCGGTTGGAAAAATGGCACCGATAGACTGGCTCAACGCAGGGTCACCACAAAACTTCAATCTGTAAAAACGCAATATCCGCAAAGCGCAATAAAGTGAGGCGCAATAAAACGAGGTCTGCCTGCAATCTTATCAACACGGAAAATCCAATACCCATTTATGAAAAAAATTCAGCAAATTAGGAACAGAGGGAAGTACCTCAACTTCATAGAGAGCATCTAGAAAACACCCATAGCTCTTGTCAGACTTAATGGTGAGAGACTGAACACTCTCTCCTGAAGATCAGGAACAGGCCAAGGACACTGTTCTCACCACTCTTATTTAACATAGCATGGCAGGTTCAACATTGCAATGAGAAATAAAAGACATACAGATTGGGAAGGAAGAAATAAACCTATCCCTATTTGCCGATGACATGATCATCTATGTAGAAAATTCCAAGGAACCTACAAAAAACGCTTCCTAGAATCAGTAAGTGACTTCAGCAAGGTCTAACGATACAGGAGCAACAAATATCAAAATCAATCATATGATAGCAATGAACATACGGAATCTAAAATTAAAACACATAACCATTTAAAATTGCTCCAGAGAAAATGAAATACTTAGCTGTACACTTGAAAAACATGTACAGGACCTGCAGGCTGAAAATTACAATATGCTTATGAGCGAAATCAAAGAAGACATAAATAAATGGAGAGACATACTGTGTTCATGGATTTGAAGACTCCCTTAAAGACATCAACTCTCCCCAAATTCATCTACATATTTAACACAAGTCCTATCAAAATCCCAGCCAGCTTTCTCTAGACATAAATAAACTTATTCTAAAACTTGTATAGAAAAGCACAGGCCCTAGAATAGCTAAAACAACCTTGAGAAAGAAGAATAAAGTGGGGGGAAATCAGCCTACCCAGTATTAAGGCTTACTTTATGGTTACAGTAATCAAGACAGTGGCAGAAGGGTAGACACATAGAACAGTACAACAGAATGAACTACCTAGAAAGACCTGCCCAAATATGCTCAAGAGATTTCTGTTAAAGGTGCAGAAGCCACTCAATGGAGGAAGGACAGCCTTTCCAACAAAAAGGTGCTGGAGCAACTAGGCATCTATAGGCAAAAATAATGAACCTTGATCTAATCCTCACACACCTCATACAAACCCTAACTCAAAATTGATGACTTTTTTGGGTCTTAAATGTAAATCTATAGAACTTTCAGAAGGAATGATATGAGAAAAATCTTCAGGATAGTAAGGGCTTGGGAAGAGTTCATAGACTTGACCATGAAACCATGATCCACAAAAGAAAAAAATGGATAAATCAGACGTCATCAAAATTAAAAATTTCCTTTTGTGAAAGACTCTATTAAGAAGATGAAAAGACAAGCTATAGAGTAAAAGAAAATATTTGCAAAACACATACCCATCTAAGGACTAGTGTCTAGAATATATGAAGAGCTCTCAAAATTGAACAGTAAAATCAAACAATCCGATTAAAATGGGCAAAAGACATGAAGAGGCATTTCACTGAAGGGTTTACATGAATGGCCAATAAGCACATGCAATCAGGGAAATGCAAACTAAAACCACAATGAGGTATCACTACACACCAATCAGAATGACTAAAAAAAATAATGATAACACTAAGTGCTGACAAGGATGCAGAGAAAGTGGATCACTCATTTATTGCTGGTGGGAATATAAAATGGTACAGCTAGTCTGGGACACAGGTTGGCAATATTCTTAAAAAACGAACCCTATGACTACCATAGAACCCAGCAATTACCCACCTGGGCATTTATCCCAGAGAAATGAAAACTCATGTTCATACAAAAACCTAGAGCCCAAAACTGGAAACAACCCAGATGATCTTCATAAATAAACTATAGTACATCTACATCATGGAATACTATTCAGCAAGGAAAAGCAACAAACTATTGATACACGCAATGCCTTGGATGGACCTCAAGGGAATTATGCTGAGTGAAAAAAAGCCAATCCCCAAACATTACATACTACGTGATTCCATTTACATAACATTTTCTAAATTGCCAAATCCTATAGATGGAGAAAAGATTAGTGCTTAGGGACAGGAAATGGGGGTGGGCACAGCAGAAGGGAGACAGTTGTTTTTATAAAGCACAGCACGAGGGTCTTTGTGATCATGGAACTGTTCTCTGTCTGGACTACCGTGGTGGATATATGAACCTACAAGGTGATAAAACTGCACAGACGTGAAGACACACGCACAGACATGAGTACAAGTAAAACGGAACATCTGAATAAGATCACTAGATTATATCAATGTCAAGATCCTGGTTGTGACACTGTACTATAATTTTTCAGGTGTTACCACTGGGGAACTGGTATAGTGTGATGGGATCTCTCTGGAGTATTTCTTACACCTTGATGTGAATTTTACAGTTAGCTCTGAAGAAAATGTCAATCCGAAAACAGTTAAAGATTGATTTGAGCATCGTAGTCATTTCTGATAGGGGAAAAAAAAAAGGTCTGACACGTAAATAGCTGGTCTTCAGGGGTGCACAAATGTCTATTATCGACCTTAAAAACTAAGGAGCGAATCGTGTAGACCTCACCTTAGGGGAAAAGAGGAGCGGGAAGAACATCGAGAAGGGAGGCGGTGCGTACAAGGACGTTCTCCAGACAAATGAAGCCGATTCCTTCCTGATCCCAGTGGTTCATACAACACTGAAAATCTTCCAGAGAGAATATCTTTACAGAGCAAACAGCACAGCTCTTTTCCTCTTTGAAATGAAGATACAACGTACACGCTTCCTAGAGGGGCCGGGTCACTATTTTTCTGTTATCACACCGTGCCTACCTCTTAGAGACCAGTCCCCTTTTCAGCTTTCCAGATCACTGGAGCGAATCTTCCACGGACTAGGAAACTGCCCAGCAGACCAGCGCGCACAGCAAGCTGAAGCTCGGACTTCGGGCTCTGAGGGACCGTGACAGGCCTCGGGGACAGGCCGACCTGGGGATGAGGAGGCCTGTGCCGGCGCCTCTACGGCCAGGTGACGAGCTGACCCTACGCTCACCTTCAGGTCATCACCACCTTCCTGGGCAAACACTTCTAAGAGCCACACACACAGAGGAAGAGGCCCTTGGGGTGAAGCCAGAATGTCTGGGCCCAGGCCAGCTACACTGCTGGCTTATTATAAACGTTAATATATGCTCAGTAGAAAAACGAATCCAATGGTGTAGAATCCTAAGAAAGAAAATATAAAAGGCAGCCAAATCTATCCCCACAGGTAGCTACTCTCAATCTTTTCAGGTCTGCATGTGTCTGTCTCGCTCTCTCGCCATGTCTCTGTGTGTGTGTGTGCCCCTCTCTCTGTGTCTCTGTCTCTTTCATGTCTCTCTCCGTGTCTGTGTCTCCCCGTCCTTCTTTCCCTGTGTCTCTCTCCCCGTCTGTGTGTGTGTGCGTCCGTGTCTCTGTTCGCATCTCTGTGTGTCTCTCTGTGCGTGTCTCTCTTTCTGTGTCTCTCTCTGCCCATATGTCTCTCTGCATGTCCGTGTCTTTCTGCGTGCGTGTCTGTGTTCACATACACTTAAATTTGATAGAAATTAATTCGTACTATATATATCCTGTTCTGTAACTTGCTTTTCTTATGCCAGTTCCAGAGATCTACCTTATTCTTTGAAATGGCTGCAGACTATGAATGGTTTAGAATTTATGTATTCAACTGTGTTATTTAAGAGTGTTTTAATTTTTGGCTGATACGAAACGCAAGAAAGCTGCAAACACCATTTCAAATATACCTCTGCACGTGTGCATAACTCTGCACCCAGACGGAAAATGCTTTGAAGCAGAACTGCTCAAAGATTTTATCAAATTGCCCTCTGAAAAGGTTGAACTAATTTATACAACTGTCTAGAGAAGTGAAACTGTAAAGGTATGGCTCAGTACAACAGAAGACATATAAAACCATCTTCCTGCTCGCCCCAACTCCACAAATACATGTTCACTGCACATTGACGAGATCATGGATTCGAACGAAAACACACTGATGCCACATAAATATGTAAGGGCATCTTCTCAGTCAGTAGTTCACAAAGAGTGTTCCATGGACCCCAGGGGTCTGTTAGGTCATAACTATTTTCATAATCGTCCTCAAGTGTCCTTTGCCCTTTTTACCGGGTTGACATTTGCACTGTGATACAAATGCAATGGTGAATAAACCTCCTGGCCCTTTGCCTGAACCAAGGAAGTAAGGAGCACTAAACGCTATGAGAAGTCATTAGATCCTTCGCTACTCGAAGATAGCTGTCGAGACTCCCGCCCCCTGGTGTACACACCATGTATAATCCCAGCCTGCTGAGTGTGGGAGGGACTGAGCTACTTCCATGACCAGGTTATGACATGGCAGAGGTGAAGGGATTTTGCAGATACAATTAAGATGCCCAATCCGTATGACTGAATTACTCATAAGGCAGAATATTCTGGGTGATTTGGACATAATCAAGTGAGTCCTTGAAAAGAGGGCTGTAGGCCTTCCCTGAGCTAACATTAGAGGTAGCAGACTCTCATTCTTTTGCTGACCTTGAAGAAGCAAGTGGCCATGAGTTCTATAGCTGCACAGAATGGAATTCTGCCAACAATCCCAACCTGTGGATATGTCACCTTATGTGGGAAAAGAGACTTGGCAGATGTGAGTAAGCTAAGCACCTTGAGATGGGGAGACTGTTCTGGATCATCTAGGCAGGCCCAATGTGATCACAGGAATACTAGTAAGAGAACGAGACCAGCAGGAGAGTCAAGGAAGGAGACGTGATGATGGAAGCAGGGGTGAGAGTGAGAGAGAAATCTGAGGTTGCTATTCTGTTGGCTTTGCAGATGGAGGAGGTATCCAACAAGGCAAAACTGCAGGCAAAGGCGAGGAAACAGGCTAGAGCTTCCAAAAGGAAGACAGCCCTGCCCATACCTTCACTGTAGCCCAGTGAAAGCCAAATCATATTTCTCACCTCTAGAACTATAAGATAATCAATTTGTGCTGTTTTAAGCCAGCACATTCTTGTAATTTATTACAACAGCAATAGGAAATCCCTAAATAAATACCTAAGACTGTGGAAGCAACTTTGGAATCGAGTGATAGACAAAAGCTGGAAGAATTTTGAGAAGCATGATAGAAAAAGCCTGATTACCTTGAGCCGACTTAGTGGAAATACGGATGTGAACAACTAGTAACAGCTAGTGAGGATTCAGAAGGAGGTCAGGAACACGGTAGAGGAAACCTATATCATACTAGGGAACGCCTAAATCATCAGGAACAGACTGTTGACAGAAACGTGGATGTTAAAGGCTTTGCCAGTGAGGTCTCAGATGGAACCAAGGGAAACGTTATTGGACGCTAGAGGAAAGCAGATCCTTACCAGGTAGTGGCAGAAAACTCGGCTGAATTGTGCATCCTGTAGTTACGTGGAAAGCAGGACTTCTAAACAATGAACTTGGATGTTTGAGCTGAGGAGATTTCCAAGTAAAGTGTTAGGGCTATGGCCTATTTTCTTCTTGCTGCTCATAGTAAAATGCAAGAGGAAAGGAAGAGATTGAAGGAAGAACTCTTGAGCAAAAAGGAATCAGGACTTGATGATTTGGAAAAATTTCAACCTATCCTAACTGCCAAAAAATGCTAAAATTAGGGGACTCGCTGTCAAGAAAGCATGCTCTGGGGAGAAAGTCAATGGTGTGGCGGGAAAACATTATATGAGTACCTTGGAAGGGTCAAAAGGTCAGATTAAACATAAGATTATTCATGGATCCCCTTTGCCATCTCAGCAGAAGCCAGAAGTATAGACGGCATCATTCAAGAAAGATCTGTGGAAGAGCCTCTTTCCCAGTGGGGCGATCACCAGTATATACGTGGGAAACCCATAGAGTTCTTGAGAATTTTAGAACAGCAGGAACACTGCCAGCCTGCAATTAAAAGGGACAGAAAGAGAAAAAAAATGTAAGAAGGCTGTTAGACTCCCCAAATTCTACAGGCAGAAAATACGCTGATATAACTACTCAGTTGCAAACATGTGCTATTTTTCCTGAACAAGGGAGGCTGATTCTGAGGGCAGAGCTGCAAACTCAGAACGTAGAGCTGTGAAACACAGTGCATCATCCCTAGGCCTGGAACCTAAAGGACTTGGATTTGGGAATTTCTTGAGACTGGTGAAGTCTTTTTTTTTTTTTTCCACTTAAAGCTTGAAATCTTTTTGCCTGATGTTTTCTCACTTTTGTAAACGGAATGCCTATAACCATTATTTTATGCCTGCCCGTTGTATTTTGGGGAGCAGATAACTTGTTTCTTGACTTTCATAGGTTTGTAGATGGAGAAGTGTTATAGCCAAAGCTTCACCCATGCCTGACTTATATAATTTAGATGATGAGATTTGGGACGTTTCTGCTTATGAAATTACGATGAGATTTTGCAATTTGAGTTGATGATGTAATGGGATGAAATTTTTTTTTTTGCGATATGCGGGCCTCTCACTGTTGTGGCCTCTCCCGTTGCGGAGCACAGACTCCGGAGGCGCAGGCTCAGCGGCCATGGCTCACGGGCCCATGGATCCTCCCAGACCGGAGCACGAACCCGTGTCCCCTGCATCGGCAGGCAGACTCTCAACCACTGCGCCACCAGGGAAGCCCAGGATGAAACTTTTAAAGAAGTTGGAATGGACAATGTATTTTGCAGGTGGAAGGGACATGAAGGTTTGTGAGCCAGACGACAGATGTGTTAGCATTAAAATGTCGCCCCCAGGGGCTTCCCTGGTGGCGCAGTGGTTGAGAGTCCGCCTGCCGATGCAGGGGACACGGCTTCGTGCCCCGGTCCGGGAAGATCCCACATGCCGCGGAGCGGCTGGGCCCGTGAGCCATGGCCGCTGAGCCTGCGCGTCAGAAGCCTGTGCTCCGCAGCGGGAGAGGCCACAGCGGTGGGAGGCCCGCGTGCCTCAAAAAAAAAAAAAAAAAAAAATGTCGCCCCCAAGATGTCAATGTCCTAATTCCCAGAACCTGTGAATATGTTACCTTATATGGCAAAAGGTCTTGCAGATGTTTCTAAATCAAGGACACTGAGATGGGGAGACTATCCTGGATTATCTGGGTGGGTCTGGTGTAATCACAACAGTCCTTAAAAGAGAAATAGAGAAGCAGGAGGGTCACAGTCCAAGTAAAGATGTGATGACAAAAGTAGGGGTGAGAGAGAGAAAGATCTGAAGATGCTACCCTACACTGCTGGCTCTGAAGATGGAGAGAGAGGGCCAGGAGCCAAAAAATACAGGCATCCTGAAGAAGCTGGAAAAGACAAGGAGACAACAGACTCTACAGACTCTCTGCTAATTCTGTAGAGCCTCCAGAAAAAGAAACAGCCCTGCTGACACATGCATTTTAGCTCACTGTGATCCATTTTGGGTTTCTGACCTCAATAATTATAAGATAATAAATGTGTGTTTTTTAAGCCACCAAGTTGCCGGTAATTCGTTAGAGCAGCAACAGGAAACTAACACAACCTCAAACCTCAGATGAGACTCTAGCCCCAGCTGACACCTGCATGGCAGCCTCGTAGGACTCATAGAGCAGAGGAACCAGCTAAACAGAACCCAAACTCCTGACCCAGGAAAATAAGAGAATGAATGGAAATTGTTTTAACTCAATAATTTATGCTACCTGATTATGAGGCAATATAAAATTAATAGGAGGGAGTAGCAAAAATATTTCATTAGCGCTCAACCTTGAGTATATCAACATTTTAACATTCTGTGTTATGAAATGGGAAGGATTATTAAAGCATTTTTGTTGCACACCAAAGCATCACAGGTGACTTGAGGAAGGTCACTTGTGTGGTTGTTTCAGTTTTCAGCTGAATTAGCTGCTTTTCTCATGGAAGAACAAATTTATTTCAAAGAGTAAATTACAGCAAACTGTGTCTATTCATATTTGAATATTTGCCAAAAATTTTTTTGAAAATGAATTAAATGAGCCTGTCAATTCAAGGAAATCAACCGACAGTATCAGCTGACAATAAGAAAATTTAGCTTTCAAAAATATATACACAACTTTGGAAAATGTGTAAATGGCACCATGAGCCTGTCAGCTTCCCAATAAAGACTCTTCCTATCAGATCACTGGTGATATTAACAAATATGACATTTGAATATTGCATAAGGAAAGGTGTCATCATTTAAAAGCTCAACACAACTCAGGACACTAGTGTTTTCCAGAAAATGTATGTAGGACGTTACAAAATCATGAATGGGCAAAAGATTCATTCAAAGGGTAAGAAAGTCCAATAAGGTTCAATGAAAACAAATAAGGAAAGTTTACTGATATGCCACTTAGCCTTAAGAAACCACAGCTTCTCCAGTCCTGGTGTCTAAATGTGCATGTGAACAGTAATAATAAAAAACAACAACAACACCCACTTAGGATAAAAACCCTGCAGAAAGTAGGCATAGAGGGAACTTTCCTCAACATAATAAAGGCCATATATGACAAACCCACAGCCAACATTGTCCTCAATGGTGAAAAACTGAGAGAATTTCCACTAAGATCAGGAACAAGACAAGGCTGCCCACTCTCACCACTCTTATTCAACATAGTTATGGAAGTGTTAGCCACAGCAATCAGAGAAGAAAAGGAAATAAAAGGAATCCAAATTGGAAAAGAAGAAGTAAAGCTGTCACTGTTTGCAGATGACATGATACTATATATAGAGAATCCTAAAGATGCTACCAGAAAACTACTACAGCTAATCAATGAATTTGGTGAAGTAGCAGGATACAAAATTAATGCACAGAAATCCCCTGCATTCCTATACAATAATGATGAAAAATCTGAAAGTGAAATTAAGAAAACACTCCCATTTACCATTGCAAAAAAATAAAATATCTAGGAATAAACCTACCTAAGGAGACAAAAGACCTGTATGCAGAAAATTATAAGATGCTGATGAAAGAAATTAAAGATGATACAAATAGATGGAGAGATATACCATGTTCTTGGATTGGAAGAATCAACATTGTGAAAATGACTCTACTACCCAAAGCAATCTACAGATTCAATGCAATTCCTATCAAACTACCACTGGCATTTTTCACAGAACTAGAAAAAAAAATGTCACAATTTGTATGGAAACACAAAAGACCCCGAATAGCCAAAGCAATCTTGAGAACGAAAAATGGAGCTGGAGGAATCAGGCTCCCTGACTTCAGACTATACTACAAAGCTACAGTAATCAAGACAGTGTGGTACTGGCACAAAAACAGAAATGTAGATCAATGGAACAGGATAGAAAGCCCAGAGATAAACCCACGCACATATGGTCACCTTATCTTTGATAAAGGAGGTAAGAATATACAGTGGAGAAAAGACAGCCTCTTCAATAAGTGGTGCTGGGAAAACTGGACAGGTACATGTAAAAGAATGAGATTAGAACACTCCCTAACACCATACACAAAAATAAGCTCAAAATGGATTAAAGACCTATATGTAAGGCCAGAAACCATCAACTCTTAGAGGAAAACATAGGCAGAACACTCTACGACATAAATCACAGCAAGATCCTTTTTGACCCACCTCTTAGAGAATTGGAAATAAAAACAAAAATAAACAAATGGGACCTAATGAAACTTAAAAGCTTTTGCACAGCAAAGGAAACCGTAAACAAGACCAAAAGACAACCCTCAGAATGGGAGAAAATATTTGCAAATGAAGCAACTGACAAAGGATTAATCTCCAAAATTTACAAGCAGCTCATGCAGCTCAATAACAAAAAAAAACAAACAGCCCAATCCAAAAATGGGTAGAAGACCTACATAGATATTTCTCCAAAGAAGATATACAGATTGCCAACAAACACATGAAAGAATGCTCAACATCATTAATCATTAGAGAAATGCAAATCAAAACTACAATGAGATATCATCTCACACCGGTCAGAATGGCCATCATCAAAAAATCTAGAAACAGTAAATGCTGGAGAGGGTGTGGAGAAAAGGGAACACTCTTGCACTGCTGGTGGGAATGTAAATTGATACAGCCACTATGGAGAACAGTATGGAGGCTCCTTAAGAAACTACCAATAGAACTACCATACGACCCAGCAATCCCACTACTGGGCACATACCCTGAGAAAACCATAATTCAAAAAGAGTCATGTACCAAAATGTTCATTGCAGCTCTATTTACAATAGCCCGGAGATGGAACCAACCTAAGTGTCCTTCATCGGATGAATGGATAAAGAAGATGTGGCACACATATACAATGTAATATTACTCAGCCATAAAAAGAAACGAAATTGAGTTATTTGTAGTGAGGTGGATGGACCTAGATTCTGTCATACAGAGTGAAGTAAGTCAGAAAGAGAAAAACAAATACCATATGCTAACACATATATATGGAATCTAAGGGGAAAAAAAGGTCATGAAGAACCTAGGGGTAAGACGGGAATGGAGACACAGACCTACTAGAGAATGGACTTGAGGATGTGGAGAGGGGGAAGGGTAGGCTATGACAAAGTGAGAGAGTGGCATGGACATATATATACTACCAAATGTAGAATATATAGCTAGTGTGAAGCAGCCACATAGCACAGGGAGATCAGCTCGGTGCTTTGTGACCACCTAGAGGGGTGGGATAGGGAGGGTGGGAGGGAGGGAGATGCAAGAGGGAAGAGATATGGGAACATGTGTATATGTATAACTGATTCACTTTGTTATAAAGCAGAAACTAACACACCATTGTAAAGCAATGGTACTCCAATAAAGATGTTAAAAAAATAAAATAAAGTAGAGCTGATAAATACTAAAAAAAAAAAAAAAAGAATAAGCAGAAGTGGCTATATTAATAGTGGATAAGGGAAACTTCAGAGCAAGGAAAGTGCTAGAGAAGAAAAAAGGGACATAATGATAAGAGGATAAGCCTATCAGGAAGACATCATGATCCTAAATTTGGATGCACCAAAAAAGCAGACTTAAAATACATGAGGCGGAAACAGAGAGCTAAGAGGAGGTACAAATCCACAGCTACAGTTGGGGAATTCAACACCCTACTCACAGCAATTGACAGAACTATTAGACAAAAAATCATCAAGGATGCAGAAGAACCAGTAAACACAACCAACCATCAAGATCTAAGTGACATATAGAGAACAGTTCACCCAACAACAATAGTTATAATGATGGAACTGTTCTGTGCCTGCCTATCATGGCAAATACACAAACCTGCACATGTGATAAAACTGCAAAAAACTAAGCACACACGCACACAGAAGTGAGTACAAGTAAAAACTGGGAAACCTGAATAAAATGGTTGTGACAAACAAAAACAAACACACAGATACAGAGAACAGAATAGTCATTACCAGAGTGGGGGCGGGGTGTGAAATGGGTAAAGGGGATCAACTCTATGGTCATGGAGGAAACTAAATTTTTGGTGGTGAGCACCCTGTAGTGTATACAGAAGTAGAAATATAAGGTTGTACACATGAAACTTATATAATGTTATAAGCCAATGTTGCCTCAATAAAAATCAAATTTTAAAAAATACATGAGTTTTTTTAAAAAACAAACAAACAAAATGTTTGTGATATTATAGTACAATTTGCAACATGTTACCACTGGGGAAAACTAGGTGAAGGGAATAACGGCTCTTTCTGTAGTATTTCCTACAACTACATGTAAATCTGTAATTATCTAAAAATAAATTTGTTAAAAGTAGGCAAAGGGGACATCCCTGGTGGCGCAGTGGTTAAGAATCCGCCTGCCAATGCAGGGGACACGGGTTTGAGCCCTGGTCTAGGAAGATCCCACATGCTGCAGAGCAACTAAGCCCGTGTGCCACAACTACTGAGCCTGCACTCTAGAGCCCGCAAGCCACAACTACTGAAGCCCGTGTGCCTAGAGCCCATGTTCCGCAACAAGAGAAGCCACTGCAGTGAGAAGCCCATGCACCACCATGAAGAGTAGCCCCCGCTCACCACAACTAGAGAAAGCCCACGTGCAGCAACGAAGACCCAACACAGCCAAAAATAAATAAATAAAAACAAATAAAGTACAAAAAATAAAAGTAGGCAAAGGGAAAGTTGAGAATCAAGGTTATTTTGTCAAAAAAGGTTTGACAGTTAAACATCTGGACTTCAGCAGCACAGAGAAACTTAGAAAATATAGGGTTGGACTCTTCCACTGTTGGTGGGAATGTAAACTGATACAGCCACTATGGAGAACAGTATGGAGGTTCCTTAAAAAACAGAAAATAGAACTACCATATGACCCAGCAATCCCACTACTGGGCATATACCCTGAGAAAACCATAATTCAAAAAGAGTCATGTACCAAAATGTTCATTGCAGCTCTATTTACAATAGCCAGGACACGGAACCAACCTAAGTGTCCATCGACAATGAATGGATAAAGAAGATGTGGCACATATATACAATGGAATATTACTGAGCCATAAAAAGAAACGAAATTGAGTTATTTGTAGTGAGGTGGATGGACCTAGAGTCTGTCATACAGAGTGCAAGTCAGAAAGGGAAAAACAAATACAGTATGCTAACACATATATATAGAATCTAAAAAAAAAAAAAAGGGTTCTGAAGAGCCTGGGGGCAGGACAGGAATAAAGACGCAGACTTTATTTAAGACGCAGAGAATGGACTTGAGGACACGGGGAGGGGGAAGGGTAAGCTGGGACGAAGTGAGAGAGTGGCATGGACTTATAAATACTACCAAATATAAAATAGCTAGCTAGTGGGAAGCAGCCACATAGCACAGGGAGATCAGCTCGGTGC
>NW_021703779.1:124826526-124885644 GCF_005190385.1 Monodon monoceros
GGGGGGGGGGGAGGGAGACGCAAGAGGGAGGGGATGTGGGGATATATGTATACGTATAGCTGATTCACTTTGTTATACAGCAGAAACTAACACACCATTGTAAAGCAATTATACTCCAGTAAAGATGCTAAAAAAAAAAAAAAAAGAAAGAAAATATAGGATTGGCCCAAAAAAAAAAAAAAAAACACCAAAAACCCCGAACGAACTTTTTGGCCAACCCAATAATTGAAAATTGTTTTAAACCAGCAAGTTTGTGGTAATACGTTAGGCAGCACTGGAAAACGAATATGAGCAGAAAAATTATTACTTTCATGAAAATGTGCCCTTTTAATATTCTGATAAAACAGCAAGTATGCTTAAAGCTTTTCTGTGGCACCTCAAAATACAGAGGTTGACACAGGAAAAGCATTTGCGCGACTATCAGTTCTAAGCAGTGCTAGCCACTTCTCTCATACAAGATTCTTCCTTGAAGGATTCAGTAGTACGACTACGGTTATACTGACTTGAATATCTGACAGACATTTTCTTGCAAATGAATGAAGTGAGCCCTTCATTTCAAGGGAAACAACTAACAGTATTTTTTGCCAATGGTAAAATTTAAGATTTCAAGCAACGCTAAGAATTTTGAGAAACTACTACTGTGAGCTTGACAGCTTCCCAATACTTAAAGGCTTTTTCCAATGAGATGGGTGGTGATAGTAACATATGTGATGTTCTGATGTAGAATGGAATGCGTCAACACAGGGAAGGTCTGCATAAGGCAGGGCACCGACATTTTCCCAGGGACCAGTGCACGATGCTCCCAAACCACGACCAGTAAAAGATCCATTCAAAGGATAAGAGAGGGGGGTTCACTGGGGTCAAGGACGGAAGATTCACTCATGCGGTTTCATACTCCACGCTGCACTTAACCTGTAAGAAACAGCCAATGGCTGAATTTTTGTGTCGTATCAAAGAAGAATGTCCATAATTACATGAATAGTCAATTGAAATATTCCTCCATTTTCCAGCTGTATATTTATAGGAAGCCAGACTTCCTTCATATACTTCAACACAACAATTGAATCTAGAAGCAGATGTGAGACCCAGCTCTTCCACTAGGAAAAGCATGGTCATTTACCATAAAAATATGCTATTTATCTTAACAGTTATGGCCGTATTATTGTTCATTTAAAATTAATAAAAATATTAAATTTTTTTTTCAGTTTTAAGTTCAAAGATGATAAATATTGATAGACGTGACCCACACCTCAATAGAGATCCTCCATAATTTGAGGAGTCCCGAGACCAAAACGTTTGAGAACCACTGTTGTAGGGTTCTCCCGGGCTTTGAAGTGCCCCCAGCTCTGCCAGGCCAGGTGTGGCTCTGTGGGCTGTTGTAGTTAATGAGCTACACCCTGACCAGGGAGCTACAGCACTGGCCTGTGCTTTCAACCAGCTGTGACTTACCTCCTCCTCCTGCACTCGGCTTCCTGTGGCCATGATCCTGATCATTTCGATCATCCAAGGCATCGGCCAAGTCAAATTTACTACCTTCAGTGAAGCCCCAAAACATAAAAAAAAACAGCCAACTGATTAGCAACTGGGTACAAGTTAACTTAAATTGGGGTCTGACTCCTACAGACACTGATAATGGAAATACCAACAGGATGGAGCAAGTTACTGCTTTCTGCCTTTGCAATATATTTACCAATTTTCCACTACTTTATATTCCCACACATGCTTTGCTTAGGCCAGCAGTCAGACCATTTTAACAGTAAACTCACTGATTATAGGTATTAACCCAAGATTCAAAACCAGCTGCATAGAGTCAGAAACTGGACACTCAAGAGGGAGGCTACGTGGTCACAATGCGCCTCTTTGAGGCTGCAGGTGTGAAGACGTGAGGGCAAACTGTAAAGCAGCACTCACTCTTTTGGGTCATGTCTGTCTCTTCAGAAGAAAGGTAGCTATCCACTTCAAGGAACGCGGTAGCATGCTCCTTAAGTACTAGTAACAAGTTGCCAGATGGGAGCAACGACTGCGCTCCCCACCCCAAGGCTACGTTTCTCTTTATATCAGTGAAGATATCTGAATACTAAAATGGCCCATCTGGAGAAAAGTTAAAACAGCTCCAGGAAAGAGTCACAAAGAAGCAACAAGTTCCAAAATCCTTCAGTGAAAGATGACACTGTAAAGCAAATGCCATTTCAAAATGCTCCATCTGCCTAAAGAAAATGTTTGATGGGCTTCATAAAACCTAAACAATTATATCTTCCCTGATTTTAGAGTGTAAAATGGTTGAAAAGGGGAGGAAGTCCAAATGCATTTTTCTCCTGAAATTCTCCCAAGCAGGACTTTTCATAAAACACACAGAAGTCATAGTGACTGGTCATACTCTATTAAGTTAAACCCAGCGTTCAGATGAAGGTCTCGGTTGGCATTACACACACAGGACTTAAAACTATGGGTAGTTCAACTGGGTACTATCCCAGAAGGAGCTCCACGGGGTCCCTGCTTAGTACCCTCCTCAGAACAGCCGTGTTACCTGCAGGCTTTGCTGGAGCTCTGGTCGCTCCCGGTCTCCTGGTTGTGGTGGTGACACGGTCCCATCTCTCTAAAAGGGGGAAGGGGGACAGCAAGGGGAGCACAATTAGTAACACACACAGCAGCCACTGCACGGCTCAGGGAAGTCACAGCATGAGCACAGCACTCCTGTCCTGGTCCTGAGGTCCCTCTAATGCCTCTGAAGAACCACCTTGAGGATGACAAAGAGATGTAAGAGGGTTTACATGAGACGAGTTCTGCTTGCTTTTCTTCACAGGATGGGTGGTGAGGTGGACATGATCCCACATTTGATCTGGTGATTAGTGGAGCTGGGACTTGAGCCCAGATCTACAGGAGATGACCACATGCTTCAGGGGGTCCCAGAGCTTGAGCACAACCCCTGAGAGCTCCAAGCCTTGGCTGTCACCACTCTCAACCCGGCACCGTAATCACAGGTAATACTGCCCAGGGATGAAGTGACGTTATGTTCCCAGGAGAGTATGGGAGTGTCTTATCAGCTGAAAGTGGCTACAACACCGACAAAATATTGTATATAAGTGTGGTTACTGCTGTTAATACTAGGTCTTTCAGCTCAACCATATTCCTTTAAAATTGTGGACTTCTTGCACATCAATTACTAGCATGCCACACAGGAGTTTTCCAGTAGTTTTTCTTGAACTTCAAGACTATGTTGTTGTTAAACAAATAAAAATAATGAAGCCTCCCAAAAAAGACTATGCTGTAACTGTTCCTACAATTAGAGGTGGAAGAGGGAAATGAAATTTAAGTAATGGGAGAGGCAGAGATGAAACAGGTTTGGCTTTGTGCACAGCAACCATTCAAAAATTAATCAACTACCCAGAAAAAAACAGCAAAAATAGAAATTGGTTGAAAGTAAAAGGATGGATAAAGGTATAGTATACAAATAGCAACCATAAGAGAGCTGGGGGAGCTACACCATTATCAGATAAAATAGTCTTTAAGACAAAAATTGTCATAGGAGTCAAAGTGTGACATTTTATACTGATAAAAGGATAAACCCAGCAGTACAATATACAATTTTAAACATGTGCACCTAACAATAGAACCCCAAAAATATATGAAGCAAAACGTAACAAAACTGAAGGGAAGGATAGACAATTCAACAATAGCTGGATATCTCAATACAATCCTTTCAATCATAAATAGAACAAAAGGGAAATACAAGATTTGAACGACACTATAAACCAACTAGATCTACCAGACATCTATAGAACGCATGCCCTCAAAACAGCAAACACGTTCTGCTCAGTTACCATGGAACATTCTCCAAGAAAGACCACATGCTAGGCTACAAAACATATCTCAATATATTTTAAAATTCTGAAATCATACAAATTGTGTTCTCCAACCACCATGGAATGAAAATAGAAATCATTAACAGAAGGGCATTTGAAAATTTTCCAGCTATATGGCAATTACACAGCACACTCCTAATAACCGATGGTTCAGGGAAGAAATCACCAGGGAAATCATAAAATACACTTGAGATGAATGAAAATAAGAACACAACATATGAAAATTTCTGTCACAGCAAAGGAAACCATTGACAAAACAAAAAGACAACCTACTGAATGGGAGAAAATATTTGCAAATGATTGATCGATAAGGCATTAACATCCAACACATACAAACAGCTCATACAACTCAACATCAAAAAAACCCAAACAACCCGATTAAAAAATGGGAAGAAGTGAACAGACATTTTTCCAAAGAGGAAATGCAGATGGCCAACAGACACATGAAAAGAGGCTCAACATCACTTATCATCAGGGAAATGCCAATCAAAACCACAATGAGATATTACCTCACACCTGTCAGAATGGCTACCATCAAAAAGACCACACACAAAAAATGTTGGCAACAATGTGGAGAAAAGGGAACCCTCCTACACTGTTGGTAGGGATGTAAATTGGTCCAGCCACTGTGGAAAACAGTATGGAGGTTTCTTAAAAAACTAAAAATAGAACTTCCATATGGCCCAACAATTGCACTCCTGGGTATATATCCAAAAAAACCCCCAAAACACTAATTCAGAAAGATACATGCACCACAACGTTCACAGCAGCATTATTTACAATTGCCAAAATATGGAAGCAATATAAGTGTCCATCAACAGATGAATGGAAAAAGAAGTGATGTGTATATACACACACACACACACACACACACACACACACACACACACACACACACACACACAATGGAATACTACTCAGCCATAAAAAAGAATGAAGTTTTGCCCTCTGCAACAACATGGAAAGACTTGGAGGGTTTTATGATAACTGAATGACAAATACTGTATCATAGCGCTTATATGTGGAATCTAAAAAATACGACAAACTAGTGAACACTTAAAAAAGAAACAGACTCACAGATATAGAAAATGAACTAGTAGTTACCAGTGGGGAGAAGGAAGGGGGGAGGGGCAAGATAGGGGTAGGGGACTAAGAGGTGCCAATTATTATATATAAAATGTGCTACAAGGATATACTGTACAACACAGGGAGTACAGCCAATATTCTATAATAACTATAAATGGAGTATAACCTTTAAAAATTGTGAAGCACTAAACTGTACACCTGTAACTTACATAATATTGTACATCAACTACTATACTTCAATTTTAAAAAATGGGCAAAGGACTTAGACATTTCTCCAAAGAAAACATACAAATGGCCATCAGGTACATGAAAAGATGCTCAACATCACTAATCATTAGGGATATGCAAATCAAAACCACAATGAGACATCATCTCATACCTGTTGGGATTACTACTATCAAAGAAACAAAAGATAATGTGTTGATGAGGTTGTGGAGAAAAAGGAGCCCCTCCTACACTGTCGGTGGGAATGTAAAATGGTACACCCACGATGGAAAACAGTATGGAGGTTCCTCAAAAAAATGAAAAACAGAACTATCATTTGGGGACTTCCCTGGTGGTGCAGTGGTTAAGAATCCGCCTGCCAATGCAGGGGACACGGGTTCGAGCCCTAGTCCGGGAAGATCCCACATGCTGCGGAGCAACTAGGCCCGTGCGCCACAACTACTGAGCCTACGCTCTAGAGTCCATGAGCCACAACTACTGGAGCCCACGAGCCACAACTACTGGAGCCCGTGAGCCACAACTACTGAAGCACACGTGCCTAGAGCCCGTGCTCTGCAAGAGAAGCCACAGCAATGAGAAGCCTGTGCACCACAACAAAGAGTAGCCCCTGCTCTCTGCAACTAGAGAAAGCCCACGCAGCAATGAAGACCCAATGCAGCCAAAAATAAATAAATAAAAAATAAGTAAACATTTAAAAAAAAAAAACTATCATTTGATCCAGCAATCCTACTTTTGGGTATATATCCAAAAGAAATGAAATAAGGATCTCAAAGAGGTAACAACATGTCCAAGTTCACTGTAGCGTTAATCTCAATAGCCACAATATGGAAACAACTCAAGTGTCCATTGATGGATGACTGGATAATGAAAACGTGGAACATACATGCAATGGAATACTATTCATCCTTAAAAAATAAGAAAATCCTGCCCTTTGGGACAACATGGACGGACTTGGAGGACATCATGCTAAATGAAGCCAGACACAAAAGAATACTACATGACTCTACTTTTATGAGGAATCTAAAAGAGTCAAATTCATAGAGAGTAGAATGGTGGTCACCAGGGGCTTGGGGGAGAGGGAAATGGAGGAGGTGTCAGTCAAAGGGTACAAAAGTCTGGGGGAGAAAAGGAAAATAAGCTGGTGAGGATGTGGAAAAATTGGAATCCTCATACACTGCTGGTAGGAGTGTAAAATGGTACAGCGACTATGGAAAAAAGTTTGGCAGTTCCTCCAAAAGTTAAACACAGAATGACCATATGACCTTGTGATTCCACTCCCAGGGTATACACCCTAAAGAATTAAAAGCAGGTATTCAAACAAGAACATGTACATGCAAACAAGAACATGTACGTGCATGTTCATAGCAGCATTCTTCATAATAGACAAAAGATGGAAACAGTCAAACGTCCATCAACTGATGAATAGATAAAACTGTGGTCTATCCATACAATGGAATATTACTCAGACATAAAAAGGAATGAAACACTGATACATGCTATAAGGTGGATGAACCTCCAAAACATTATGCTATGTGAGAGAAGCCAAAGACAAAAGGTTCCGCATTATATGATACTATTTATATGAAATATCTTGGAGAGATCAGTCAACTGATACAGAAAGTAGACTGATGATTGTCTGGGGCTAGGGGGAGGGAGAAATGAGAAGAAACTGCTTAATGGGTAAGGGTTCTTACTCTGGAGTAATGGAAATGTTTTAGGACTGGATAGAGGTGGTGGTTGCACCACGGTGAACGTCTTAAAATGCTATTGAATTGTTCGCTTTAAAATGGCTAATTTTATGTTACGTGAATTTTACTTCAATAGATTACTTACAAAGAGGGGAGGGTGGAAAAGGAGGGTATCGTCACAACTGCATGTGCATTCTACCACAATTCAGTTTTAGTAAAAGTATATAGGGAAGTTGAGAATACGGAAAGTCTTTCTCTTAAAATGATCATACTTCCTTCACTCTTTGTGAAGGCTTTGGGTACACGAATGCATACTTCAATGTGGAGGCCACACCAGTGGATGGATTTTTACGGTAAGGGAACCACAAGTGATAATCTGTTGTCATTATGTAGTTTTTAAATCTAGATCATCAGTTTAGAGATGGTTTTATATCTGTAATTTCCATTTGACTTTGCACCTATAATACGAAGAAGTACAGCTTACCTGTCTAAATGGGGCTCCTTATGTATACCTTACATTATGGTGATATGTATAGTTAGGAAAGGGAAATGACATTACTGAAACCATTATTTGTGCAACTTTCAGAAAAGCAATTGCCACTTATATAATATTAGCTTAAAATCCGTATGCTTCATGCAGTGCTTGTGTAAAAATATTTTTTTTTCCAGCTTTAAAAAAAAATCAACTGAACGTAGATGTGAAGGGTTTACTTGGGGGACTCTGATTTCTGTTCTATCCTTATGCTGTGCCACACTTTCTTGATCACGATAGCTTTGTGGACCTCTGCCCTACTACTCACAGTTTCTGAGGAGCCTGGTTTCTCGGAAGATCTGCAGGTGCCGGTTCAAGAGAATGCGCTCCTTACATGTCTAGGGAACCCGATGCTCTGCCAGAGCCTGAGCCTGCAGTGATACAGAGCATGACCTTGGATTTGTGTACTTTTAAGATACCATTAACTACAGATTTTCTTGTTGTGAGCCTTTAAATGGGATTTATTATCATCCATAATTGAGATGAGCAAAGTCTAGCTACTTATCAAGGAATTAGAATAGTAGGTCACCGTCATCAAAGCAAAGAGCTCCTAAAATAAAGACATCTGTTCCTGTGAAGCCTTGCTCAAAATGACAAACTTAGAAAGGATTCTCTGATGCTCAGCAAACGCTGCCTGCAACACTGCACTCCTGCCCGGAGCACCTCTTTGTAAGGTGTGCCGCACCCCTGGGTGTGGCTTAACGACAGTGCCATGGCATTTGGAGAAAATCAGGGCACTCATAAGAAGCTTGATTCGGCAAAGGCAGAAGTGGGTTCCCCCTGTGAGATGATTGCACACAGAGAGAAAAAGGGAGAGATGAGGGGAGAGATGGAGGGAAGTGGGAAGTGAAGGCAGGTGAGAGGGAGGGGCAAATTCTGAAAGCAACACGGTGAACCTTGAAAGTGTTACGCTAAGTGAAAGCAGCCAAGATAGAAAAAAAGGATGGCAGAGCGATGTGGTCTTGAAGGATGTCATTCAACCGAAGACACCATGTGCTGGTGGTCCTACAGGTCCCAGACACACTGGCTCATGGGTGCTGATGAAGATCAGAAGAGCCAGTGCACAGTTGACAAAGGGATATAAATATTAAAAAGTCCTCCATCAGGAAATTAACAAATTTACTAGTTAGGGGTCTGTTTATACTTACTGTGTTTGTTTTGTTGTTTGGTCACGTTTGGTTTTGGAAATGTTAAACAATTTCATTAAAACCATCGCTGCTAATAAATTAAGTATATTTATTTTCCTGGGAATCTAAAAGGCCACCTGCATGTATAGGACTGTGGACATGTTCAGGAAAGACCTGAAAATGCTCAAGGCTCTCACCTCACACCACACACAAAACTATAAAGCTCTTAGAAGTTCATTTTTAGGTATATGATCCATTTTGAGTTAATTTTTGTGTAATGTATAAGGCAGGGATCCAAGTTCATTTTTTGCGTGTGGATATCCAATTGTCTCAGCACCATTTATTGAAGACACCATTCTTCCCCCATTGAATAGTCTCGGCATCTTGGTCAAAAGTCAACTGGCCATAGATGTAATGGTTCATTTCTAGACTCTCAATTTTATTCCATTGAGCTCTATGTCTATCTTTATGATAAGTACCACACTATCTTGATTACTGCACGTTTGTAGTAAGTTCTGAAATTTAGAAGTGTGAGTCCTCCAACTTTTTCTTCTCTTTCAAGATTGTTTTGACTATTCTGGGTTCCATGAATTTCCATATGTATTTTAGGATCTGCTTGTCTGCAAAAATTCTATCTGGAAGTTTGACGGGAATTATGTTGAATTTGTTGATCAATTTAAGCAGGTGAGCATTCCTCACGTATGCCTGACTCTTACACCACAGACTCAGCTGCAGTAAGTCATTCCAATGAAATCAGTCAAAGAACAATAATAATGGCTGACACTGCGCACTCACCTTGTACTGAGTCCTCTGCTGAACACTTCATAGGGGCCATCTTATCTAACCCTTACAATTATTATTAATTTATTATTATTAACCTCATGCAACAGATGAGGAAACTGAGGTGCAAAGAAGTCAGATAACTCACCCAAGGTAACAGTTAATAAGTGGCAGAGGCAGGGTTCAGACACAGGCAGTCTAACTCCAGAGCCCGTGCCTTTGTCAGTCCTGAATATACAAAGAGACCTCTCAAACTCATTAAAAAAAAAAAAAAGACAAGCAACCTGGCAGAAAATGGGGAAAGGATATGAACAGACAATTCACCAAGAGGAAAATGCAAATGGCAAAAATATATATGATTTTTTATCCATCATACTGGTAAAATGTTTTTGTTTGGTAAAATCTGGCGATGGTACGGGTCTGGGGGAAAACGTACTCTTGTAACAGCATCAGTGGGAGTACACAATGGCACATGCATTTTCGAAACAATTTGTCAAAATCTATTAAAATATAAAATACATATACCCTTTGGCCTGATAGTTTCATTATACTTGGACACAAAGGAAATAGACAAGAATGTTCACTGAAGTCCCATTTGTAATTGTGCAAAACAGAAACAAACCACGTGCCTGCCAGTAAGAAGTGGCATCACTGGCCATGGCCAAAGCCACACCACTGGAATGCCAGCTCCATGAAGCATACGTTTGTGAATGAGATATAGGTATAAAAATATAGATATATACATAATATAGTGTGTTGAATAGTGGCCCCCAAAATATATAGCCAAGTCCTAAGCTCCAGAACTTATGAATGTGACCTTATTTGGAAAAAGGGTCTTTGCAGATGTAATTAAGTAAAGATCTTGAGATGAGGTCATTCAAGATTATCCAGATGGGCTCTAAAACCAACAAAAAGTGTCCTTATAAGAGACTGAAGAGGAGAAGTCACACACACAAGGAGAAGGCCAAGTGAAGACGGAGGCAGAGACTGAAGCCATGCAGCTGCAAGCCGAGGACCACCTGGAGCCGCCAGAAGCTAGGCTAGGCAAGGAAGCATTCTTCCCCTAGAGCCTTCAAGCAGGCGTATGGTCCTACCGACACCTTGATTTTGGACTTCTGGCCTCAAGAACTGTGAGTGAATAAATTTCTGTGGTTTTAGGCCACCCAGTCTGTGGTACTTTGTTACAGCTGCCTGTAAGAAAGGAAACTAACATAGATAGCTATATTCACTCAGGTCTTCAATACATATTCCGTTTTTTTTAAAAGTTGTGAAATACATATAACTGAAATGAAAAAAAGCCCTACACATGTTATGTAAAACAAAATCACCGAATAATCTATGAGTGCAGATGTTCACAACAGCAGAGAAAACTAGTTGAGACCAGCATATCTTAAACTGACTTAGGCAGCTCCCTCTTGGGATGGGAGTGGGTGTTGTAGGATGGGGAGGGATCAATGGAAATATCAACTTTACTTTCTAAGCATTCATGCATTTTTTTAAAAGAATGGTTTAAATTGTTTTCTCAAAAAAATGTAAAGAGAAACTGATGACAAAGCTTAGCATTTGAGAGATTACCTGTAGATACGGTTCTAAGAATACCTGTTATAAAAAGATCTAAAAGGAGAAACAAATCCTTTATTCATTCCCAAGTATCTTTTTCTGAGCTAGAAAAAGATAGTCCTTGGAGGTCACTGCTGAGGTGTCACACCAGTAAAGGCTATGACTTGAGCCAGAGAAAATCCTGTATCAGTTATTGCACATTTTTGGTATTCTCCACAAAGGAAACAAAGGATTTTAAATATTCAGATTTTCTTTAAATAATGCAATTTATGATAAACATGTTACATCGGATCAGGTGAAATACAGGCCATCTACTGTTTTCCCTGAATGTGTATTCTGAATGGGTAGTGCCTATTAAGCATTATTATTTGCTTTTAATAGTTTGATTTACTACTCACGCTTCACTGAGGAAGTTTCTTCCAATGCATCCTCCAGACTGAAACCAACGTCCCCAGATCCTAAAAATTAAAAAAAAAAAAAAAAAAAAGATTTTTGAATGTAACTATCTTTGCAAAACACAAAATAATACTGAAATACTCTCGTAACGGTCACTTCCCTTTAGACAGTGTCCTGAAGATACTGCCACAAAAGGAAATCAGTTGAAACCACCCAAAGATATATTGAATTGTTATCCTTCGACAAGCAACCTATTGCTACCAAAACAACAACAACAAAACAGTCTTCAGTCTACTTGAAGGCTGAAGGCTCAACTGTACGAAACATGAAGTACAATCTTATTTAAAAAAACTTTATAGTATGACTTTTGCAACAGGGAGTATCAGAGCCCCAAAACTCCACTGATAGTGGGCAAGTTCTTTCACCCCATCCCGGCTCTCACATAAAGGCTGCTCTGCATTTTGGCAACCCAGGGCACCTTCCCCCCGATTCCAGCAACTACAGCTAGACTAGTATCTCTGACTAATTACACATAACTAAAAAGGCACTGGGGAAGAGTTTTTCACAAGAGAATTTGTCCTCAGAAGTGGACCCATCTGCCCAACCCTGACTGCTATTGAACTTGACAGCTTTCATTCCCTCTAGATGGGCATGTAGTTTCCCACCGGGGTATATACATTAACTCTCAAGCAAACCACTATGCGTGTATACTGAAGTTGAACAAATAACTAAGTGGACAGTGGATTATAGAAGCCAGGTTTCTCACCATTGGAGAGGGAGGTTACAGATAAGAAGAGAAGGCTAGAATGACCCATGTGATAGTGGATCAGAGTTGGAGACCTCAGTATGAACCACATTTAGCTTAATATATATACAGATGGTTACATATAGAAATATTCATAAACACGTGTATATACATGGGTTATTATGCAGATATATATTCCCTTGCTCTGTCAGGTGCAAAGACCTAGAAGCAACAACACCCCAGTAGCAATGAACACACCGAGCACCCAGATCTTGGTTTCTAAATACCATTCTCCAATAAACGGAACCAGAGCTCCTTGGAGAAATATGGCTGATTCTAGAATTGGGGCAGGAAATATCTAGATGAGTTTGGAGCATCTTACAGTGCTAGGAAGTACTTTAAAATATATTGATATTGGTTGGTATATGTCAAAGGACCACAGGACTGACTGAAAGAGTTCTCAATGGCTAAAGGTGGAACAATTTTAAGCAGCAAAATAAAGTGGTATTGGATTATGACCCTAAGTATAAATTTCCATGAGTCCAGGCTGATATAAATAATTGAACAAAAACATAAAAAGGAGAGAATAGAAGAATTCAAATTAATTTATGTAGCTATCTCTCCTCTCCATAAATGTTGACTTCCTTCCAAGATTACAGTATGAGAAGGTGGGGAGAAACCAGTGGAGAAACCTGACAAACACTACATCAGCCAGGCAATCAAGGTTAACTTTAACAGTGATGAGTCATATTGATACTATATTCCCTTGATATGATGTGATGAGAAGGGCACTATACCTGTGTGGTCTTCCTCTCAAGGAAGTGTAACTCTATAACCCCAGTATAATCATAAGGAAAACATCAGAGAAATTCCAGTTGAGGGGCATCCGACAAAATACCTGACTAATACTCCTCAAAACTGTCAAGGCTGTCAAAAACAAAGTTTGAGAAACTGGCATAGCCTGAAGAGCCTACGGAGATGTAATGATGGAAAGTCATGTGGTACCCTTGATTGGATCCTAGAACAAAAAAAACGACTTTAAGTAAAAACTAAGGAAGTATGAATAGAGTATGGACTTTAGTTAATAATAGTGTATCAATGTTGGTTCATTAATTGTGACGAACGTACCATGCTAATATAAAATGTTAATAATGAGGGAAACTGGGTGTAGAGCACATTAGAACTCTTTGCACTAGTTTTGCATTGTAAATCTAAAACTGTTCTTAAAAAGTTTATTTTTAAAAATACATTTTATATAGCAAAAAAAAATAGGTAATCACTAAAAGAAGAGTTATAGGATATATAACCTCTAACTTATTCAAGAAAAAAAAAAAGAAAGGTCAACACCAACAACTAAAATTCAATCCAACAAAAGTCACCAAACGGAAAAAAGAAACAAAAACATGTTAAATAGAAAACATGGACTTTAACATAAGAATATGTACAATCATATCAGTAAAAAGTGAGTGTAAATAGAATAAATCTCCTATCAAAAGATAAATGGGGACTTCCCTGGTGGCGCAGCAGTTAAGAATCTGCCTGCCAATGCAGGGGACATGGTTCAAGCCCTGGTCCAGGAAGATCCCACATGCCGTGGAGCAACTAAGCCCGTGCGCCACAACTACTGAGCCTGCGCTCTAGAGCCCACGAGCCACAACTACTGAGCCCGTGCATCACAACTACTGAAGCCCGCGCACCTAGAGCCCATGTTCTGCAACAAGAGAAACCCCGCAATGAGAAGCCCGTGCACCGCAATGAAGAGTAGCCTGCACACCAAAATGACGAGTAGCCCCTGCTTGCCACAACTAGAGAAAGCCCGCACGGGGCAAAGAAGACCCAACGTGGCCAAATAAATTTTTTTTTAAAAGATAAATGGGATAAAAAATTACTATATGCTGTTGACAAAATATACACCGAAAACAAAACATATATACATAAACAAACATATATATAAACATATATATGTGTATATAAAATAGAGAAATATATCAGGCAAATGCTAACAGGAAGGAAACAATATTAATATAAGACAAAGATAAAATTTAAGACCCAAACCTCTAAACAGGAAAAGAGCAATATTTTATGGGAATAAAGCATATAATCCACCAATAAAATAAAAGTCTTACACTTAATAACCTAGCTTCTAAAGTAGACTTTTGCTTCTTGCTATGATGAAATAATTGGTATTAGATTAGCTTTCCCATCGTAAACAACCATAAAATAGACAAAACACAAAGCAACAGCTTTCAGCATTGAATAAGCACTGAGAGACCGCAGTCCCTGAGATCAGGGAAATCATGACAGCTAAATCCAACAGGTGTTCCTGGATTGGATCCTGAACCTATAAAGAGCATCATTGGGACAATCTGTGAAATCTGAATGAGGTCTGTGGACTAGATGGTAATACTGGATCACTGTCAATTTCCTGATCTTGATGGACGTACTCTGGTTGTGGAGGAGGGTGTCCTTGTTTTTAAGAAACGCACACTGAAGTATCAAGAGGTAATGGGCATCATGTTTGGGACTGATTCTGAAATTATTCAGAAGAAAGGTATTTGGAGATACATATACACACCAGAGCAAATGTGGTAAAACTGGGAAATCTAGGTGAATAGTAAATGGGAATTCCTTGTATTAGATATTACTGGAACAACTGGTGAAACTTGAATGAAGTCTTAGGATTAGGTAGTATTAACGGATCAATGTTAATTTTCTGATTCGGATGGTTACATTGATGATATACAAAAGGATGTCTGTAGGAAATGGACTCTGAAGTATGCTGTGGGAGAAGGGATGATAGGGCATGGTAACATATTCTTAAATTATTGGGGGGAAAAGAGTTCCGTGTACTGTACTTGCAAGTTTCCTGCGGGTCTGTAACTGTTTAAACATTTAAAGAATTAAAATAATTTAAATACGCATATTTCTTATTCCAACAATTGTACTTCCAGGTACGTGTTACAGAAAAATACTTATACATGTGCCCAAAGAGTTATGTACAGGATGTTCATAGCAGTACTGCTTACAACAGCAAAAAGAAATGGAAACAGACCAAGTGTTCAAAGAAGAATAGTTGAATTAAATATGGTAAATATGGTTCTTCAATACAATAAAATGTCCTGTAGCTGTTTAAAAGAATGGGATACTCTCAGTAAACTAGGACTAGAAGGCAATTTCCTCAACTTGACAATGAGTATCTACAAAAAACCTACAGCTAACATGATATTTAAGAGTGAGAAACCAAAGCTTTAAAAGATCGGGATCAAGGCAATGATGTCCCTTCTCACCACTGCTTTTCAACATCATACTGGCAGTCCCAGCTACTTCAGTAAGAAAAGGGAAAAAAAAGGTATAAAGACTGGGAAGGAAGAAATAAAACTGTCTTTGTTTGCAGAGGACATGATCATACAAAATAATCCAACCCCCCAAAAAACAACCCAAAACAAAAAACTCCTGGAACTAATAAGTAACTACAGCAAGGGTGCAGGATATAAGGTTAATACAAAAGTCAATCAATTTCCTATGTACCAGCAATGAACAAATGGAATTTGAAATAAAAACACAACACCATTTACATTAGTGCCCCCCCATAAACGCCTGATATAAATCTAACAAAATTTGCACAAGATCTATATAAAGAAAACTGCAGAACTCTGATGAAAGAAATCAGAAGAGAACTAAATAAATGGAGAGATATTCCATGGATAGGAAGACTCAATACTGTCAAGATTTCAGTTCTTCCTAATTTGATTTATAGATTCAGTGCAATCACAATCAAAATGTCAGCAAATGATCTTGTGATTGACAAACTGATCAAGTTTATATGGAGAGGAAAAAAAGGCAGAATAGCCAATACAATACTGAATGAAAAGAACAAAGTTGGAGGACTGACAACTACACAACCTCAAGACTTACTATAAAGTTATAGTAATCAAGATAGTGTGGTATTAGCAACAGACAGATCAATGGAACAGAAAACAGAGCCCAGAAATAGACCAACATAAATACAGTCAACTGATCTTTGACAAAGGAGCAAAGGCAATACAATGGAGAAAAGATAGTCTTTTCAACAAATGGTGCTAGAACAACTGGACAACCACATGGGGAAAAAATCTAGACACAGACCTTACACCCTTCCCAAACATTAACTCAAAATGGATCATAGTACATTGTCTTTTTGTTTTGTTGATAAAAGCTTTTGCACAGCAAAGGGAACTAAGTTGAATTAGGTTCCATTTATTTTTGCTTTTATTTCCTTTACTTTAGTAGACGGATCCAAAAAAATATTCCTGCGATTTACGAGAAGGAGTGTTCTGCCTATGTTTTCCTCTAGGAGTTTTACAGTATATGGTCTTCCATTTAGGTCTTAAATCCATTTTGAGTTTATTTTTGTATATAGCATTAGAGAATGTTCTAATTTTATTCTTTTACATGCAGATGTCCAGTTTTCCCAGCACCACTTATTGAAGAGACTGTCTTTTCTTCATCATATATTCATGCTTCCTTTGCCATAGATTAATTGACCATAAGTGTATGGGTTTATTTCTGGATTCTCTATTCTCTTCCATTGATCTATGTGTCTGCTTTTCTGCCAGCACCATACTGTTTTGATTACTGTAGCTTTGTAGTATAGTCTGAGGTCAGGAAGCATGATTCCTCTAGCTCTGTTCTTCTTTCTCAAGATTGTTTTGGCTACTTGGGGTCTTTTGTGTTTCCATACAAATTTTAAAATTATTTGTTCTAGTTCTGTGAAAAATGCCATTGGTCTTTTGATAGGGATTGCACTGAACTGGTAGACTGCCTTGGGTAGTATCATCATTTTAATAATACTGTTAAACAGAATACTGATACCCAGAACACGGTGTATCTTTCCATCTCTTTGTGTAGTCTTCAATTTCTTGCATCAGTGTCAAAATGGATCACAGACCTAAATATAAAACACAAAGTGATAAAACTCCTAGAAGATTAACACAGCAGAAAATATAGATGACTTGGGTTTGGTGATGACTTGTTAGATACAACCAAAGGCACGATCCATGAAAGGAAAAATTGATAAGTGGATTTCATTTAAATTAAAAAATTCTGCTCTGCAAAAGACACTGCCAAAAAATGAAAAGACAAGCCACAGACTGGGAGAAAATATTTACCAAAGGCACATCTAATAAAGGACTGTTATCCAAAATATACAAAGAACATTTAAAACTTAACAGTAAGAAAACAAAGAACCCCATTAAAAATGGGCCACATCCCAAGGGTCCCTGGTGACTAGTCTTCTCCTGCAGACCTGGGATCCAGGCCCAGCCATATGAAAAGATGTTTTCCAAAGAAGATATACAAATGGCCAACAGGTATATGAAAAGATGCTCAACAACACTAATCATCAGGGAAATGCATATTGAAACCACAATGAGTTATCACCTCACACCTGTCAGAATGGCTAGAGTGAACAAAACAAGAGCTAAGTGTTGGTGAGGATGTGGAGAAAAAGGAATCCTTATGCACCACTGGTGGGAGGTAAATTGGTTCAGCCACTATGGAAAACAGTGGGTCTTCAAAAAATGAAAAAGAGAATTATGATCCAGCAAATCCCACTTCTGGGTATATAGCCAAAGGAAATGAAATCACTATCTCAAAGAGATATCCGCACCCCCCACACCATGCTCATTGCAGCATTATTCGCAACAGCCAAGACATGGAAACTACCACTGACAAATGAATGGATAAAGAAAATGTGGTATATACAAACCATAGAATCTTATTTGCCATTGAAAAGAAGGAGATTCTGCCTTTTCAACAACATGGATATATCTAAGAGGGTATTACGCTAAGTGAAATAAGTCAGACAGAGAAAGACAAATACTCTATGATCTCACCTGCATGTGGAGTCTAAAAAAGCCAAACTCATAGAAACAGAGTAGAATGGTGGTTGCCAGGGGCTGCAGGGGTGGGGGAAATGGGGAGATGTTGGTCATAGGGTATAAACTTCCAGTTAAAAGATGAATCAGTTCTAGGGATCTAATATAGTATTATTAGACAATAATATAGGTGACAATAGTTAGCAATTTTCAGGTATATAATACACTATTGGTAAGAGGGTAGATCTTAAATGTTCTCACCAGACACACACACAAAATGGTAATTAGGTGAGAAGCTGTTAACTAATGTTATCACGGTAATCATTTCACAATATATGCATGTACCAAATCATCACATTGTCAATTATATGTCAAAATGCTGGGGAAGAAAGAGATAAAGAAAAAATAAAGATATGAACCATGTGAGTCAGAGTTGGTGTATGTCTTGTTGGAACGTTTCTCTAAAACTATACACATAAAGAAAAGCTGACCAAGAAAAAAACAATGGGCCAAAGACCTTAACATACACATCACCAAAGAAGATAGACAGATGGCAAATAAGCATATGAAAACATGTTACACATCATATCATTAGGGAAAATCGAATTAAAACATCCAAATGGCCAAAAGTCCAGAATGCAGACAACAGCAAGCACTGATAAGGATGTGGAGCAAAAGGAAATCACATTACTGCTAGGAATGCAAAATGGTACAGTCACTTTGGAAGACAGTTTGGTGGTTCCTAACAAAACATACATACCATATGATCCAGCAATTCTGCTCCTTCGTGTTTACCCAAAGGAGTTAAAAACTTATGTCCAAACAAAAACTTACACAAGGATGTTTATAATTTCTTCATTCATAATTGCCAAAGCTTGGAAGCAACCAACATGTCCTTCAGTAAGTGAGTGGATAAATAAACTGTGTTACATCCAAGACAATGGAATATTATTCAGTGCTAAAAGTAAATAAGCAATCAAGCCATGAAAAGACACAGAGGAACCTTCAATGCCCATACTCAGTGAAAGAAGCCAATTGTAAAAGTAACACAGTGTATGATTCCAACTATCTGACATTCTAGAAAAACATTAAGACAGTAAAAGGATCAGTGGTTGCCACGGGCTGTATGGGGTGGAATGACTAGGTGGAGCACAGAGGATTTTTAGGGCAGTGAAAATACTCTGATGGTGGATGCATGTCATTAAACCTTTGTCTAAACCCACAGAACGTACACCACCAAAAGTGAACCGTAATGTAAACTATGGACTTTGGGTGATAATAATATTGTCAATATAGGTTAATCAATTGAAACGAAGGTAGCATTCTTGTGCGGGGGTGGGTGTTGGTAATGAGGGAGGCTGTGCATGTATGGGGGCAGGAGGTATATGAGAAAACTCTATACCTTCTGCTCAACATTGCTGTGAACCTAAAACTGATATTAAAAAATTAAGTCTATTTTGAACAAAAGAATGGCATAAGCCTATATACTGACATGGGAGAAAGCTCCAAGATACAGTATTAAATAAAGAAAGCAAAGTGCAGAGAAGTATTTTTCCATGAGTGTGTATCTACATTTATAGCTGTGAAGATCTTCTGGAAGGGAGCTTACACACAGTAATTGGTAACAATGATTATGTTTAGGGAATGAGAAAAGTGGTCAGGGAGGAGCACTGTACTATTAATTAAAACCCTTCTTTTTGCTTTTAATCATGTATAAGTATTTATATTATTATTATAAATAATTTTTAAAGTTCTGTATCAACCCCTCCAAAATCATAAGCCAATCATCCTACAAAACTCTATCCCTACTTTTTCACCCAAGAAGTGAGAGAGTAGGTTCTTCCAAATAACACCTTGTACAAGTAATAATGTTTTTAGCCTCAGCCATTCCCCTACTGTTTGCTGATATATCCTGCTATATGTCAATAAGAGTTAAGAGCAATACAACACACATTTTTCCAAAGAAGACATGCAGATAGCCAGTGGGCACATAAAAAGACACTCAACATCGTTAATCACCGGAAAATGCAAATTAAATCCACGATGAGATCACCTCACACCGGTCAGAATGGCCATCATCAAAAACATCTAGAAACAGGGCTTCCCTGGTGGTGCAGTGGTTGAGAGTCTGCCTGCCAATGCAGGGGACACGGGTTCGTGCCCCGGTCCGGGAAGATCCCACATGCCGCGGAGCGGCTGGGCCCGTGAGCCATGGCAGCTGAGCCTGCGCATCCGGAGCCTGTGCTCCACAACGGGAGAGGCCACAACAGTGAGAGGCCCGCGTACCGCAAAAAAAAAAAAAAAATCTAGAAACAATAAATGCTGGAGAGGTTGTGGAGAAAAGGGAACCCTCCTACACTGTTGGTGCGAATGTAAACTGATGCAGCCACTGTGGAAAACAGAATGCAGGTGTCTTAAAAAACTAAAAATAGAGCTACCATATGACCCAGCAATTCCACTCCTGGGTACATATCCCCCCAAAATGAAAACACTAATTCAAAAAGATACAGGCACCCCCCAATGTTCAGAGCAGCATTATTTACAGTTGCCAAGATATGGAAGCAACCTAAGTGTCCATCAACAGATGAATGGATAAAGAAGATAGAAGATGTGGTGCACACACACACGCACACGCACACACACACACACAATGGAATACTACTCAGCCATAAAAAAAGAACGACATTTTGCCATTTGCAACAACATGGAAGGACTTGGAGGGTATTATGCTAACTGAAATAAGTCAGACAGAGAAAGACAAATACCGTATGATACCACTTATATGTAGAATCTAAAAAATACAACAAACTAGTGAATATAACAAAAAAGAAACAGACTCATAGATATAGAGAACAAAATCCTGGTTACCAGTGGGGGAAAAAGGAAACGGGAGGGGCCGGATAGTGGTAGGGGATTAAGAGGTACGAACTAGTATGCATAAAATAAATAAGCTACAAGGATATATTGTACAACACCAAGAATATAGCCAATATTTCGTAGTACCTATGAAAAGAATATAACATTTAAAAATTGTGAATTACTATGTTGCACACCTGAAACTTATAATGTTGTACATCAACTATACCTCAATCTAAAAAAAAGAGCAATAAGACAATTTTGAAATATTTATTAATCCCTCATTGACCTGGGATTCAATGGACCCAAACCATCTGTGGACAAAACCATTCAAAATCTCAATCTACATCCTGACTTCATTAAGACTTCAGAGTCTATAACCAAGCACAGCTGCTAAAATCAAGATGGGAACAAATATTCTCATGAGAGATACCACACCTCAGATGGTCTAAAATAGGGTTGTATTATGGTGATCATTTTGTAAAGTACAGAAATATCAAATTGCTGTGTTGTGCACCTGGAACGAACAGAGCTGTAGGTCAGTTATACTTCAATAAAAAAATAAAACTGTACCAGGGAGATAGCTCCATATCAGAAAAGAAGAAATAAAAAAGGGTTGTATCCCACAGCTCTTCTATGTAACCTATAACTCAACGACTCAGGCTGGGTATAGGCAGACAGGAATCCTGTGCATTAGGGACACTGCTTCACCCTCTGGCACGAGGCACACCCTAGAAAGCAGCTGACTCATTGTAGGCTCAATTTACAAGGCCCCGATCACTGTACCTGGGAGGCCAGTGTTCCGGCATCCAGCAGAAGTTATCTCGTTCCACTGCAGAGGGCTACAAATTTCTTTTAATGGAAAAAGCATGTAGTGAGCTGGTTACACCTATCTGAAAACATACGGCAGAACTTTGGAAATCGTACCCATGGGCTTGTGTGCGTCCTTGAGAAGATACATCTAATAAGGAAAGTGCCGGTTCTATCCACAGATGCCCCGACAAGCCTGAGTCTGTCCTGAAGCAGACTGTGCCCCTTTGGGAGGGAACGCAAACTGGACCTTATATTGCAACCTGACCCACCGTGCCTGGGTGACTGGTGTCTGAAGCTAAGGCCCTTGTTAGAGGTTTCTGCCATGGAGTGGCTGAGATCCAGCACCCGCCCAAGCCTTGACTGAAACACCTGATCCACGAGAGAGCCCATCTGATGTGCCCCTTAAGTACCTTTCATGTGGATTTGATCACTCCCTCCCTCCCTCTCTCCCCTGTCGTCCTCCCACCCTTCTACTGAGCTTATCCTGAAAGCACACCCACCCCTCCGTCAGGTGTTATGTTCATCCTCTCTAGACCTGCCCTGTCCAACATGGTAGCTCCTAGCCACATGCTGCTATTTAAATTAATTACAATTCAATAAAACTTTAAAAAATTGAGTTCCTTAGTCACACTAGCCACCTTCCGGTGCTCAACAGCCACCCATCATCGCCGCTCTAGACGGTGAGCTGCTGGAAGCAGGGACGAGGCCTGGCAGCGAGAAGGCCCTCCCTCAAGGTGTGTTTGCTGTGATCATCCAAACTCTGTCCCCGTGCTGTGAGAGTGCTACTAGTAGATCGTACCTGATATTACTTTGTAAGAGATCCATTTGGGTTTCATGCCAAGAGCAAACTCATCTCTGCAGAGGGAGAGTCTGCTCCCTGCTGCTGGATTCAGGATTGCAGGGGCAGCCGGGATCTCTGCTTACTGAAGATTTCAGAGGCAAAGTCGCAACCCAGCCAGGGAGATGTGCCTCTCAAGTGCCCAGTCACATCCATCACCCTGCTCTCTAAGGATAGTTTCTTTTCCACATTTTTCTTTTGTACGTATAAGCAGTTTTCAATTTTGGGGGAATGGGTCCGGTACAAATCCTAAATGAATAAATATTCACCCAAACCGCTTTGGTTCTCAAATTTTCAAATCTTGTCCCTTTTCTGTGACTGAATAAGAAGCCAAGGGAGAGAGTGGCATGGACATATAGACACTACCAAAGTGGGAAGCAGCCGCATAGCACAGGGAGATCAGCTCGGTGCCTTGTGATCACCTAGAGGGGTGGGATAGGGAGGGTGGGAGGGAGGGAGATGCAAGAGGGAAGAGATATGGGAACATGTGTATAACTGAGTCACTTTGTTATAAAGCAGAAGCTAACACACCATTGTAAAGCAATTATACTCCAATAAAGATGTTAAAAAAAAAAAAAAAAGAACCCAAGGGACATCTGAGACTGGTAAATTGTAGATGCCTCATCTTTGGATTTCCCATTTGTCTGTCCGAGTGACGCTTCCATAAATACTGAAACTACATTTAAGTTTGTCCGAGAAACCCAGGACAACACCCACCTGCCTGGCATCGGGGCTAATGCCTGCATCTATGCCACAACTGCAAAGGAATGGAGTTATCTATCCAAGAGGAAGATGACTCGGTCAACAGCGAGGCTGTTAACAAGTACAGAGAAGATCCACACCAGAAGACGGGCCCAAATGAAATTCACGCTGGAGGGGTCAAATCATAACCCAGTAAATAGAACCGCAGCACAAGCCCCTTGATCATCTGAGTTCGGGGAATACGACTAAAATCAGCCCCAGGAAGACTGAACCTACTGACGTAGGGGTGGGGGGACAGCTTGATTGAACCTGAAATGAACCATGGAATAAGGATGTTCTACTTTAATATGATAAAGACCTCGGCTGACACGGCTGCTTGTAAAGCCGTGCATTTCCCCAGCCCTCTGGCCGGGGACCACTGGGCCGCGAGTAATAAAAAGCAAACCTACAGGTCAGAAAAACAACCTCCCACCCCTCTGCTGCAGGGGCTCCCTGCCGACCATGGACATGCTCCTGAAAACTGCCTGTGGGGAACCTCCACAACAAAGTCATAGGCACGCACGGTCAATTTTACAAGCGTCTCTTTGAACACACTTTCTCTGTCTCCCGCCTTGTGCTAGAGAGGGTGGGAGCAAACTGAAAACGCTGTTAGGCTCGTCCCTGATTTCCCCGAATTTCTGCACCGTTTTAACTCTTGTAGCCTCAACCTAGATTCAAACGCATGTGTCCTGATAAATTTATGCTTTTACACCTCCAAGCATGCTGAGTAATTAATATCCTCTGGGTTAGCAAGACGCTGCAGCCTTGCAAGGGAACATGAAAATGGCTTTCCTCTGATTCCGATTACTAAACGGATTTAGCTACTGCCACCTGAGCTCCCACCAGTTTCATGAATAAATTTAAAGCACTCCCGGAGAGGACAATAACAACGCAAAGGCAGCAGTTCACCACAAGGCAGGGATCAGCGTTTCAGTCCCAAACAGCCACCACCATCAACACATCTGCAGTGTCCAACCCAGGCAGCTGGCTGCCCGTATTCACAGGGCACACCTCTCGCCAGGCACCTGCTATGTAAAAGGGAACTTGGTAAAGCAGGGAAGGACGTAGATGCGGGCGACATGGCTAAAAGTCTTTGTATATATTTCCAGGAAGCATCTAAGGGTCCTACATACGTGGCAGGTAGCTTGATTTTCAATATCGGGGGAGGATTTTTGTTTGTTTGTTTTACAAATTGCGTAAGTCACTTTGCTGACTGAAAGGACAGTTTCAAAAAAAATAATTAAGAAAAAAGAAAGGACAGTTTCTTCCTTTCCACAAAGAAAGGTACATGCCTATGACGGCTGCTCAGAGGAAATTCCAAAGGTTCTTGGAAAGCCTGCAAGGATAACCTTTTCCACAGAAGTCAGAGCTGACAGCTAGGGGACTCCCCACCTAAAGGAAACTGCACTGGATACCAGGGGCTGGGGGAAAGAGGACTGATTGCTAATAAGTATGGGGATTCCTTCTGGGAATATTCTAGAGGTAGATAGTAGTGATGGTTGCGCAACCTAGTGAATATACTACAAACCACTGAACTGTAGACTTTCAGTTGGTGAATTTTATGGTATGCAAATTATATCTCAATTTAAAAATGCAGTAGCTGGGCTTCCCTGGTGGCGCAGTGGTTGAGAGTCCACCTTCCGATGCAGGGGACGCGGGTTCGTGCCCCGGTCCGGGAAGATCCCACATGCCGCGGAGCGGCTGGGCCCGTGAGCCATGGCCGCTGGGCCTGCGCGTCCGGAGCCTGTGCTCCGCCACGGGAGAGGCCACAACAGTGAGAGGCCCGCGTACCGCAAAAAAAAAAAAAAAAAAAAAAAAAAATGCAGTAGCTGTCGCCAGGTATCGTCCCCAGCATTCAGCTCTGCAAGGGGGGTACCCTGGGACCTTAGAGATCAGGGTGGGGAGCTGAGGACCACAGCAGTTAATCATTCGGCAACAGAAACAGAAATGGTCCTGGAGCCAGCAGATACGATGTCTCGTCACAGGTCTGCCACTCACTGACTGGGGTCCTGCAGTGTTCACTTGACCTCGTAGAAGGGACCTGCTTCCTGTACGTAAACTGAAGCTACTACATCTGGTTGCTCAACCCCCAAAGCAATAAGGTGGATGGCATGATGGAAACAAAGCCACCATGGACAAATAAATAAAGTGCCAAGATGATGTACCAGGAGGCTAGGGGTCTCAGGATAGCCTTATGTACGACAAGAAGCACACTGCTCTTGAGGTCACAGTTTCTGTGAAGCAATGCGAGATACTAAGTGCCCTGCCAAAAGCAACCCTGCTGGTGTCACATCAAAAACTGGAGCCTAAGCCTTCCCGACTCTGGTCCAAGGCCATTTCAAGACAACACATGAGGATATCAGCGCTGATGACCAGCTTTAGAGTTAAAGAGCCTGGGGTCAGGTCCCTTTCTGCCACTCACCAGCAGAGACACCTTGCACAAGAGCCTCGACAGCTCTGTGCCTCAGTTTCCTCATCTGTAAAATGGAGATAAGAGATTCTCCTGCAGTGGGTTGAGGCGAGGAATAAATTGGTCATTATATATAAAGTGATTAGCCCACTGTCTGACACATGGGAATCTCTCAATTATCAGCTACTATCATATTTGGTACTAAGTAAAGTAGAATCGCCTGGTAGATCTACAAGTAGAAGGCCTTCAAAAAATACGTATGAGTAAATAGCTTACAGGAGAGTATTAAAATGTTCAAAAGCTTAATAGATGCAGACAGAACAAAGTCACATTCTGATCTGAACTTACCCAGTGTCTGATGAACCTCTAGATTCTACCGATGTGATGTGAGCCTGGGAAATCGAGGCACAAGAACGTCACGAGGCCATCCCGAAACACTTCTGGGCCACAGGCTCTCGACTAATAATCATCAATGTGCATGGCATTTCCTTCCCCTTTAGCCAACATAAACACAAGTGGATGTTGGTGTAATTAAATTTTTTTTTTAATCCTGTGTAATTCCTTAAGTGAGGAAGCTGTCTCTGGTTGATGTTGCATAGATGGAAATTTCCCAATCAGAGCCGGGCAGCGCTGAACAAGACCTCAGGGATCGTCTAGTCCAGCCCACTCATTTCTGAGATAAACAGAATCCATTAAAACGTTGATAGAGTTGAGGAGGTGGGTTGTTTCAAGTTGGTTAAACAAAAAGAGGAGAATCTCACTATAATACAGCTCATCATGCAGTACACATATGTTCTGATGAAGCCCGGCTTGCATCATGGGCCCTCAAAGAGCCCGCCTGGACCGAGAGCCTGACCTACCCAGTCAACTTCAAGGGCAAAGCCAAGCAATCATGTCATGAGGTACGGCACTAAGCTAGGAGCTTCCCTGTCCATGTTCATGAGTAGGATCGGAGGTAGAATCTGAGTCTATGCTTAAGAGGCCCATCAAGATTTCAGCCTTACCTCCTGGCCAGGCCAGCGCAAAGGGAGAGAGGCGCTGCTAGCCCAAGGTGGCTCCTGTACATCCACAGCCCAGATCTTTCTCCCGAAATCCAATCCTGCAGGTCACGCCACCCGGAGGAGATTCCCACAGCTCCAAAGAAACGTGCCCAAGCTGGCCTCTGTCTTCCCTTGTCTTCCCAGCCTGGCTTCCCCCTTTTGCACAGAAGAGCTCAAGTGAACGCATCACCACCTACCTAGGCACCAAGTCAGAAGCACGGCCATTATTCTTTTTATTTTTTAGAATTTTATTTAGTTTTTTATACAGCAGGTTATTAGTTATCCATTTTATACATATTAGTGTATATATATTCTTGGCTCTTCCTTCCTCACTTATGACTCACCCAAGACCAAATTTTATCTATTTTACCACCAAATATTTCTCATACCCATTCCGTCGCCTCCGCTTTTGTGGTCACTCCCTTAACTTCTCACCTCAATTATCACAACAGACCATTCTCTGTACTTTTCTGCCTCCCCGCCCACTGCTCTTTTCCCAAACCCCCTTCTCTTCCTATAGATGCCGTCAGCATCCTCAGAGGTGCCCATTCCATGGAGCCCATTGATGCCCACCCCCTTTACCAAGTAAAACTTGTCACATGGGTCATCCACCTTTTACTCTAACTGTATCAGATACATCTGGGCCTGTCACCCTCACGTTTGACCGTAAACTCTTTGAAGACAGGAGAATGTAGCACAAGGACTTGTCCTATAATATCACTCAGTACACTGCCCCAAATTAACTCCTACTCTCCTAGCAAGTGCTTAGATTGGAAACCCAAGACCATCTACGTTCAGGGAACCAACACTTACAACTTATTCTTTACATTAGTGAACAGACAGATCTTCTGCCAAGGAAATCCATAGTTTCTCCTGTAAGCACTGAAGTTTGATAAATAACTTTATAACAAGCTGGTGTCTGCAACTTAGGAAGACAATGAACGTATAGGCCTCAAACTTCCATTTTTTTGGGGGGGGTGTTTCTTTAAACGTTATCTACCCCTTCTTGGTTGCTGAAAACATTATTATTAAAGTTCAACAATTTAAAACATTTATTCAGATTTCTTGTTTTAAATGATAATATTTGACAGGATCCTGGGAACACTTTTGAACTTCAGGCTCGGCTTATCTTTTGTCAAACCTCAATTCTGAAATGCTTCCTTACTAATCCATCTGTTCCTGATAATAAGTCTTTGAATCAAACGGCAACCTTCTGGATCAGTCAGAAAACAGAAGTCACTTTCAGGGAAAATACTCCCCTGATTAGTGGCCTAAAAGATGTGAAAACTTTTCTTACCAAAGAGTCCTCTATGCCATAGGGCTAGTGAGAAGAAAAGAGAAAAAGGTCCATGAAGAGAAATGTGTAGATTATTTGCTCATTTTTCAATCGCGTTGTATTTTCTTGTTGAGTTGTAAGAGTTCTTTTATATAAATCTGGATACAAGTCTCTTACCAAATACGTGATTTGCAAAAGTTATCTCCCATTGTGTGGTTTGTCTTTTCACTTTTTCGATGGTTCCTGGTGAAGCACAAACGTTTTTTATGTTGAAGTCCAATTAATCTTTTTTCTTTTTCCACATGTGCTTTTGTGCCATATCTACAACGGCCTTGCCTAACCAAGGTAATGAAGATTTACTCTTATATTTTCTTCTAAGAGTTTTATAGTTTTAGTTGTTACATTTAGACCTATGATCCTTTTTGAGTTAATTTTGTGTATGGTGTGAGGTAGAGGTCTAACTTCACTTTTTTTTTTTTTTTTGGCATATGGAAATCCGGTTGCCCCTGAACCATTTATTGAAAAGATTCTTTCTCCCACTGAATTGTTTCGGCACTTTTGTCAAAGTTCTACTGATCGTACATTTGAGGGTTTATATTCCAACTCTCAATTCTATTCCATTGATCTATATGGCTATTCTTGTGCCAGTACCAGCCAGTCTTGAATTCTGCTGTGTTGTAATAAGTTTCGAAATCAGTAAGTGTGAATCCACCAACTTCATTCCTGCTTTTCAAGACTGTTTAGCTATTCTGGGCCCCTTGAATTTCCATAGGAATTTTACCATCTATTTGTCATTTTCTGCAAAAGAGGCAGCTGGGATTTTGACTGGGATTGCCTTGAATCTGTAAATCAACTTGGGAAGTATTATCCCGTCTATTTTTAAACATGCTCAAACCTCTCTTTTGACTGTACATCCCTAGCCCGATACTGCCTTCTCTATCCTCCTGTTTATAACCAAACTTATAAAATGGCTGTTTATGCTCGATGCTTCCAACCCCCTCCCCTTTCGATCACTCCTCAATGTCTCACAGCCACCTCACAGTCAGCAGGTGCAAAATCAAACGCCTGCCCTTGCCCCTCCGACCTAGATCCCTTTCTGGGTTCACCTGTTTCACTGAATGGTACAGCTACACGCTCCACTGTCCATGCCAGAAACCTGCACATCATCCTGGACAGCTTCCTTCTCATGTTCCACAGCCACCCCATGAAGCACGGTCAATTCTACCGCGTGCCCTCGGCCACCTGCATCCACTTCTCCACATCTCCGCAGCAGCCATCGTCTCTTACCTAGACAACCACAAGAGCCACCTACCTGGTCCTCCCTGGTCTGCTCCCCCACCCCAACCCATTCTCCGCACAGCAGCCAGGGAGACCTTTTTTATTTTTTTAAAACAAATATCACAGCACATCATTTCCTTGATCAAAACTCTCCAAGACCTCCTCACTACAAGGAGTATACACTCCACGTGACTGATTACTGCCTGCAAGGCCCAGCCCGACGTGGCCCCTGCCTAACTCTCTCTGTAAGCCTCTCTTGTACTATGCCTCTCACTGTTATGTAATTTTTGTTGTTTTCAAGTAAGGTATGTCCACTGTGCAAACATTAGAAAATGTAGAAAAGAAATAAAATACAAGCAAGTGATTATAACACAGATGAATCTTGAGGACATTATGTTAAGTGAAAGAAGCCAATCACAAAAGGACAGATACTGTATGATTCCACTTACATGAGGTACTTTAGTCAGATTCATACAGACAGAAAGTTAAATGATGGTTGCCAGGGGCTGGGGTGGGGAGGGGGAGTTGTTGTTTAATGGGAACAACATTAGTTGTTAGTTTTACAAGGTGAAAAAGTTCTGGAGACTGGTTGCACGACACCGTGAACATGCTTAACACCACTGAGCTATACCCTCAGAAGTGATTACGATGGGAACTTCAGGTTATATGGGGTTTTTCTTTTACCATGCTTAAAAATAAAGAAATAACAGCAAGTGATGGTTTCTTAAAAAGAAACTTCACAAAGACAAAGACAACCACCTCGGGCACATTAACTTTGGGCAGAATCTGTAATGTCGTCTAATTAACCATCCCTTAAAATGCAGCAAACTCATCTCCCTGTATAACTCGGAGGTTCTCAGCCAGGAGGGACAGGCTGACTAAGTTTAGGAACCTCTTCCCTCCCGGAATCACCTGGGTTGGGAGACCAGGCAGGTGCTTTTGAAGGTCATTCGTTGGAAGAGTCAGGCTGTTGGAAACTTCTTCTTGTGTTCACACCAAAACTGGCCCTGATCCTGGCATTATAAAGAATAAGCCCATCCCCTGTTGCCCATGACAGTCCTTCAGACATCTGAATCCTGCTATACTCCTCACTTCTTCCTCAACACCTTCCCCCTTTGACTTGTACGACTTTTCTCCATGAACCTGTCCACGTGCATCATATTTGCAGGAAATGGCTTGCTCTAATTCTTTCCCTGATATACCCAACGGCAGATTGCCGCTTCTATCAACAGCCCTTGGCACCTGTGTGGCGCTCTGTAAAAACTGACTCAGCAATCCGAGGAGCAGTGTCAAGACACAGAACGAGTCAGCCTGTGGGTATAAATACATCCCGCCCCGTAACCTCCTGTGGGGCGAGCTTACCACTGGAGCAGGCAATCAATCTGGCTCACCCTTCAACACAAATCCTCAGAAGGAGTGAGGGTCCCCACCCCCACGGCTGCCATTTTCCACATCGGTGGAAAAAGAGAGATTGCTGTCCTGGGTTACGCAGCAACTCCAAAGAACTTATCCAAGCCTGTGTTTGCTTGATTTGGCCAACCAAATCCCTAAATCGGCCAGTTCTACGGGGGAGTACAAATCAAATAAGTGGATGAATACTATGCAAAATAAAACCACAGCTGTTCAGCTGACCTTTCCCGTTTTTACCACTCTGTGCTTGTGCCTCGGCACACAAGCTGGTGGTGGGTGCTAGGAAGAGAGACGTGCACCACAGAGCAGAATCCAACTTATCCACTTTCTAAGCTTCTTTCCAGCCCAAGTGCGTCCCTGGAAACATGAACCACCCAGGCTCAGCAGCAGGCATGCTCACCTTTAAGAACCTCAGCAACTTAGACTATGTTTACTCCCCAACTGCACCTGACATGGATCGTCCACAGTTAGAAACGTACTTTCCATCTCCAACCGGTACAGGCAAGCAACCAGCAGACATCAGACATCAGGCATCTATGTAGCAACCAATGTTGCAACACAGTGCTACTGGTTGAACTGTCTTGGCAGCTTTGTCAAACAAAGGAACAGATTCAGCAAGTTGAATTCTAACTTTGTTCACGGCCATGTTCTCCACAGAAAGGGGGTCTGGAAGGTCTGAGGCGAGGCTGGGCGTGGCACAGGTCCACTGGGTACTCAGCACATTTTTCACATGAGGTCACCTAGCCTGTGTGTATGTGTATTTATATATTTATATAAATACTATATATAAATATTATATATATATATATTTAGTAACACCAAACCTTCAAGAAGGAGACTTGCCTCATTTGAAGGAGGAAAAGGAATGAATGATATACACACCAACATGGATAGATTTCAGGATAATTATGCTAAGTGACAGAAGCCAGACCAAAAAGAAAGAGTAAGTGCTGTATGACCCCATTTCTATAAAATGCTAGGAAATGGAAAGCTGTGGTGACAGCAAGCAATCCTTGGGGATGGGGATAAGGGCAGAGAAGGACTTGCTACGGGTACAGGAAACTTCTGGAGCTGATGTAGACGTCGTGATCTCGACTGTACTGATGGTTTCACAGGTGTATACATATGCCAGAACTGATCAAACTGTACACTTTAAATGTGAAAAACAATGAGATATACATCCCTTGTGAGGAAAAATGTATATGCCTAAGTCCTCGCGATAAGCCTCTCTTATGAACCTCTTCTTCTAGGTTTTTTCATTTCTTGTTTTCATAAAGTCTGGAATAATATATACCAAAATGTTAACTGTAGTTATCCACAGGTGATGCCTATTTTCTGAGAATCTATTAATTCTACGTTCAAAAACAAAACTATTTTTTTTAAAGCAATGTAACATAATGCAAAGTTAATGTTATAACAACCAGTACCCTTTGTGGCAGGCAGGACCCCTCAAGGATGTCCACATCCTAACCCCTGGAACATGTATATGTCACCTTATATGGCAAAAGGGATGAAGGATACTGAGATGAGGAGATTATCCTGGAGTACCTGGGTTGGCCCAAGGTAATCACACAGGCCCCTATAAGTAAAAAGAGGGATGAGGGAGGGTCAAAGTCAATGTGATGGGAGGAAGGAGGCCATGAGAGAAGGAATGCAAGTGACCTCCAGATGCTGGAAAAGCCAAGGAAACAGATTCTCCCCTAGAGCTTCCAGAAAGGACACAGCCCTGTCGACACATTCATTTTAGCCCAGCAAGACCCAAGTCAGCCTTCCAACCACCAGAATGTAAGAGAATATATTTGTGCTGCTTTAAGCCTCCCAGTTGGTGGTTAAGTTGTTACAGCAGCTACAGGAGACTAACAGTCCCTTCCTTTCTTCTATGTACAGGTTTATCTCTTCTGCCAACACAACTTTGCTGAGCTTCTACTTGGTGTCAGATATCATCATAGGCCTGGGGAAGCAAGAACAGTACATTACCTGCCCGGAGAAGTCACCAGCACAGCCGGCATCTGTTCAAAAGAAGCCAAGTGTCCACCTTTGTTCGTAACCATCATGCAGTATTCACTTGGAAATCTTTCCAGATCCTATTCTGCTAACCCTGTAATGTCGTTATTTCAACAGGCAATTATTCTTTAAAAAAAAAAAAGTCCTACTTACAATTATGTATATTCTAATTGGGTAATATGACTGACAAAGGCCTTAATTATGGTCCGTAAGTCACGCTTAGTACATTATTAGACCTTTGCTACAAGTTGGCATTTGTGAGCATTACACCATCGTTCTGTCATCTGTGCAGCTTTCTCCAATTACTGTACTTGCAGGGCATTAGTGCAATACAAGGTGAAAAACAATGGACAGTGGTCCAACCACCAGAGCCTTTCATTTACCTGCGAAAAACATCTTTTGGTGACTCTAACCCAAAACACACAGGCTTTCAGCGGGGATCAACTATCCACAAGGAACAAACCAGTCAAAGGCAGCAAGTTAAGAAATGAGAATTCAACATTGGTTTGAACTGTGTGGGTCCACTTATACATGAATATTTTCCAATAGTAAATAGTAAAGGACTACATGATCCACAGGTGTGGAGGAACCACGGATACCGAGGGCTGACTATAAGTTATACTTTGATATTCAATTGCGAGGGAGGTCGGTGTCCCCAACCCCCGTGTTGTTCACGGGTCAACTGTACTTCTATTTGCTGTAATGAAATCTACCTATAACACTGTACTGGGTTGAATAGTGTCCCTCCAAAATTCATGTGAATGTGACCGTGTTTGGAAACAGGGTCTTTGCAGATGTAATCAAGTTAAAATGAGGTCATACTAGATTAGAGTGGCCCTTAATCCAATGACTCATATTCTTATAAGAAGAGAGAAATTTGGACACAGACACGGAGAAGAACTCCGTATGAAGATGGAGGGAGAGACTGGAGTGGTGCAGCTGCAAGCCAAGGAATGCCAAGGATTGCCAGCCCCCAAGAGAAGCTAGGAAGAGACAGGATTCTACCCAGAGTCTGAGATGGAGCAAAGGAGCACAGTCTTGCCAACACCTTGATTCAGACCTCCAGAATTCTGAGAAAATAAACTGTTGGTGTTTTTTGTTGTTGTTGTTGTTGTTTTGCGGTACGCGGGCCTCTCACTGCTGTGGCCTCTCCCGTTGCGGAGCACAGACTCCGGACACGCAGGCTCAGCGGCCTATGGCTCACGGGCCCAGCCGCTCCGCGGCACGTGGGATCTTCCCGGACCGGGGCACGAACCCGTGTCCCCTGCATCAGCAGGCGGACTCGCAACCGCTGCGCCACCAGGGAAGCCCACTGTTGGTGTTTTAAGTCATCCAGTTTGTGGTACTTTGTTAGAGCAGCCTTAGGAAAGCAATATAAGCACACATTACCTAAGCATTCTAGAGTAATTCAGAGTCAGGAGTAGAAAAGGTAGGGTTAATCTGGTAAGACTTCCTGGAAGCTGTAACCTTAAGAGAAGCTTCTAACAGTAGGAAGAACATAGCTTGGGAAGGAGAAGGACAGGGGACAAAGGACATTCAACCAGAATACAGAATCCCTCCCCAGCCAGGAGATAACAAGACATCTGCACAGGCGTGCATGAAGCACTGTGGGTAGCACCACAGAGGTGAAATCTTTATCAGAGCTGCTCAGCACAACGAGATACCACTTTATACCTATGGTGAAGGCAAGAGTGAGAAAGACGGATAAAGCTGAGATCTGGAAAGAATGTGGGAACACGGGAACCTCTGGGTCCTGCGGGCAGCACTTGGGCGGAGCCACATGTGTGTACCCCATGACCTACAGCCCTACTCCTGGGCACGAATCCCAGGGAGGGTCTTGTGCACAGGGCCCACAGACACAGAGGACGATGCTCGCTGCAGTGCTGAGGACAAGGTGGGAAACTGGGTACAACTTGGGTGGGGGTCCATGACTGGCAGAGCACGGAGGTACACCATGGCGATGCTTACCAAAAAAATCCATATCCTAGGGCAGCTGGAAGCAACAAACCCAATGTAGCAACATGAAGAGGTCTTGAGAACACCATACCGAATGCAAACAGGAAACAGAAGGGCACGGTACAATTTATGCAAATCCCACACTCTCTCTACATATTTCAAAGGGACATGTGCATATTTAATGACACATATCAAGAACAAGTGCTTAATGAGGGGAGGAGAAAGAAAGTGGGGATGGGAGGTGAAGGGGAATAGAAACTATGGAATGAAAGAGGCGCCTCGCAAGGCCCCCATGGTGACAGTGGGCCAGGACCCTGGAGCGAGATGAACTCCATTCTCCTCACTAGAGAGCCGAGAGAGAAAGACTAGCGAGGCAAAGATGACCTCGACCCGTCTCAATGACTGGTGCACAGGAGGTCTCCGGAAGTGGCAACTCTCCCCCGCTCCCCAGCAGTGGTGCACTTTTCCACAGGCATACTTGGAAGCAGAATCACTGAGTAACCTTGAACTCCATCAACTGTAACAGCAACAAGAAAAAGAAGATGAAACCTACGTTGAAGTTTGGGTAGTAGTGTTTTTAAAAACCCAATTTAGGAAACCTTCAACCATTCAGACTGTGGAGGACCCAAAGACATTGGGAACTCCAATCTTGGAATTCTTGACTATTTGGCCCAGTAATTCTCAGAGGTAAAATGCCAGGTAGGGGATTAGATCCTGGAACAAAAAAGAGACATAAGGGAAAAACTGAGGAAATCTGAATAAAAGCTTGGACTTTAATAATAATGTATCAATACTGACTCATTAATTGTGACCAATGTACCATACTAATGTAAGATGTCAATAATAGGGGAAACTGGGTGTGGGGCACATGGGAACTCTCCACGCTACCTTTGAAGTTTTTCTGTAAATCTAAAACTGGTCTAAAAAGTATTAAGAAAAAAACAAAAGTCCAGGCAGGGCCCTAGACTTACTTCATCCCACTTCTCACCCCAACTTTAAAAGAGGACAGAAGCTCAAGGACGTAGGTGGCTTCCTATGGAGACTTCATTCCTTTGAATAGAGCCCATGGAAGCATATTTGCAAAGGTCGCATTACAGAAGATAATTAAAACCGAACCAGTAAGTGGTTGGACTTCTAGGATTTCTTTTGTAGTCTGCTGGCTTGTCCGTTCTTCTATAGGCTCTCTCACGGTCAAGGCAAATGAATGGGACTTTCCTGGATGATCAGTTGAAAGGTTCTGGGAATGAGCTTGTCCTGATGTGGGTCCTGATGGCCCCTGTGCTTCCCCTTGGGTCCTCGAGGAGGCTGTCACAAGCAGGAATGCCTGGAGGCCTTGAATCGGGTTCCGCGTCCAGCCTAAGAAACCTCCTTGAAATGTTCTTTCGTTTGTCTCAGGCAGGGTCTAAGCTCTTGCATATATTTTAGACCCTGCCTCCAGTACACAGACAATTCACCCAGACTCATCGCCAGCCTCAGTTGTGGTGATCAGCGGCTCTGATTTCGCTCAGAGAGGGCTGCCCTGCCCTCAGAAGTCAGGTCAAAACAGGAAAAACATACAGGAAAAAATAAAAATCCTAACTAAGAGCAGTTACCGAAAACATCAACTCCAGGGGAGACACTGTCTTTGCGGTACTTGGCAAATCTGAAACCCAAATCCTTCTCAGCATCCACTCTGCAAAAGTGCACAGGGAGGTTTCTACAGGGATGCCTGCTGCAGCACCGCTACACAGAAGCGCTGGAAACAGCCCAGCTGAGTATCAACGGAGAAGTACCTCCATCTAATCAGGTACAGCAATAGTGTGGATATGAGCCAGCAGTTTATATGAATGACAGAGATCTACATGGAAAGATCCTCAAGACATACAACTGAGTGGAGCAGTGATGCACAGAGTATAATGGCATTAATATAAAATCAACTATACTCCAATAAAAATTTTTAAAAGCCCATCCATCAACAGACGATGGATAAAAAAAAAAGTGGTACATCCCTACAACAGAATATTATTCCACAAAGGGATGATGTACTGATTCATGCTACAACATGGATGGCCCTTGGAAACATGATGCTAAATTAAAGAAGCCAAAGTCCACATATTGTATGTTTCCATTGATGTGAGATGTCCAGAATGGGCAAGTCCATAGAGACAGAAGGCAGATCAGTGGGTAACAGGGGCCGGAAGAGGGGAGAAATGCGGAGTGACTGCTTAATGGGTACAGGTTTCAGGTTGGGGTGATGAAAATGTTCTGCAATTAGCAGTGGCGATGATTGCACAATTGTGAACGTACTAAAAAAAAAATCCACGGAATTGTATACTTTAAAGGGTCAACTGTACGGTATGTGAATTATAACTCAAAGAAAAACAACAGATGCATGGGTGAACTTGAGCAATGAAACTGGGAAGGTTATTTGGGGACAAGGATGAGAGAGTGAAGGGGCAGCGTGATATGACAAGATGTGGAAGTTTCTAGCTCACTTACAGAGCTGCCCTGTAATACATTTCACTGGACCCCTGGGGCTCTGAGCAGCATCTGGGTTTCCCTGTGTACATCAGGTCATTACCAGTAGGCCTGACATGAATCTAGTAGCTAGCTTTAGGGGCTTTGGTTGGGGTGACAAGCAGAAGAGGCACAGGGACCTGCTAGGCTCAGGACCCATTTTTGGAGCTGAACTGTGTTTGACACACAGTCCTCACCCCCAACAGTGATCACCCAGTCCCAGAGCCCAGCCCTGTGGTTCCCTCATCTTTGTAACTAACACGAACGAACGAACGAACGACAGAGGGATAACTAATCCCACAGCTGCCACACCCACTCGATCGGGAAGGGGGAGGCAGCCCAACCAAGGGGATGGGGAGTGTGTCCAAATATCACACTTCCCCTGTGCAGGAAACACAGACTGGGGGCCCTGTCCAAGGGCCTGCTGGCAGCCTGGTCAAAGGCGAAAGTGCTAGGCCAAGTGCATCCAAAGCCAGCTCTGTCACTCACTAGCTACGTGACTTTGGGCGGGTTTCATGCGTCTCCCAGAACCTCCGTTTCCTCCTTTGAGGCTCATCACTGTAGTTCCCTGAGGCTGCTGGGAAGAGACAAAATGAGATCGTGGACAGGGATGCGAGTGTGCCTAGCATGCAGGGGCACCCCGTCCGGTGATGTTACCCTCCCCCTGCCTCCAGCTCCACCAGCTCCTTCTCTGCAGCCCCTCCTGCCCCTTGGCTGCTACCCTCTCCATCCTGCCCCTCGCAGGCGGGAGGAGTAGGGACTCTGGGCCTCCTTCCCCAGGGTGGCCTCACTCCATCACCCCCTGCAGGCTGGCTTTGCCCACCGCTCCTGGAAACCGTTCTCGGGAACGTGAGCTGGAACTCGGACATGGCTTCTTTTTCTTCTGATTTTCTTTTTGCCTCTGTGGCCATCCCTTCCCTGGCTCCTGACTGGCAACTCTTCCTCAGCTTTAACCTGTGCTGTCCCCCTCTCCACCCACCCTTCCTTCTTTCTCCACTCACTCCCTGGGTGACATGGTCCAGGCCCATGACTTGGTTTCCACCTCTCCCACAAGCAGTCATTCCTGAGACTTGGTCTCCTCCACAGTACCCTGGCAACGGTAATCCCGGAGCTGCTGTTGCACCTGGCAACAGCAGGTGCTGACTCCAAAGCTCTGACCTAATGTGCCGTGTGACCCTCTGCAGGCCCTCAACCTCTTTCTGCCTCGAGTTCGCCACGTCTCAAAGACATGGGACTCAGGACAGTAGCCCTAGGTGCAAAAATCAGACAGCTTGTGCTAAAATACTTAGGAAGTAAAAGGGCTCTGAAACACAAAGCATCTTGAGGTTATCAGTCTGTCGGTATTGGCAAGTCGTTCCACTGGGCTAACACCTTCTGGGCCTCCTTGCCAACTCCAACTCTAAACCTCTCTGCCGATGGGGAAGACGGGCTGTCTTCCCTCTGAGGGTTGTTACTGCAGACGGAAGGCTCTGGAAGAGGCTTCTCATTGGTGTTTGAGGGCCCCCTCCATACCAGGCACCGTGCGAGGTGCTCTACATCATCCATCATGTCCCAAAATGCTCTCGTGACTACCCTTGCCAAGTGGGTCTCATCCCAGCCCTTACTGGGGAGTGACGAGGCTAAGAGAGGCACAGTCATAGCCCTGGGATGAAAGCACACAGCCTGGCATGACCCCAGAGTCTCTCGCTGGTTCTCCAAGCTGCCTCCGTGTGGGGCTAAAAGCAGACATTCTCTTTTCCCTCCCCAGACCACGCTCCCCAAATGACCACCAACTGAGTAACCGGAACCACCAGTTACCGCTGCCCAAGCCGGAAATGTGGGCGTTATTTTGCCCTTGACCCCTCCCCGCCCCCTCCCACCCATCAATGAGGTCAGTCAATTCACCTGAAAAAAAATCTCTCTGGAATCTAGCCATTTCTTCCATGCCCACCATCACCACCATGCTCTAGAGTTAACTTGCATTTTGTGTCTGTCTCATCTGAATGCCTTGTCCATACGTGGGGTCAGGCTTCTTGCACATCTTCCCGAGATGCTCAATGACCCAACAGAAGACACTCTTTAGACGGTCTGAATCTCTGCCAGGTCACACAGAGCCCACCATGAGATGGCATGTGCTCTTGTCACTGTCACCAGCTGAGACCTCTGCTCGGACCCTCTCCTTGCCTCCCTCAATAAAAAGCTATTTTATAACCTTTGCACTAAGGACAGAGGCAAAAAATCAGACCCCCTCTTTGAGAGACTGTCTTTAAAAATGACTATCCGTGTAAGAAACTTGGTTTAAAAGAGAAAAACCTTTCAGATATGTTTGCATCTCTGGCCTCTGGAAAAACGGGTGGAAAGGAAGAGAAGGCCCAGCGGACTGAGAAGGGGGTTCTCTTCCCCACCGCTGGCGAGGCATTTGATTTCATGAGTATTAATCAAAATCACTCTTGATTATAGCAAAAACAACCTTTGCTATAATTTTAATGCAATTAACTGGAATATATGGTAATTCTGAGCAATCCTGCTCTTGAGATTAAAGAACAGCCTACCAGGAAACATATGAATAAAGCTTTAAGATCAAAATTTGCATAATTAGGTTTCTTCCCTGCTCTCCACCCCCATCCACAGCCTCTCGGGCTGTGAGAGGTTCTACTGAAGGGAAGTGCGTGGAGTCGGCAGGCCAAAAACCTGGGCTGGCATCCTGCGCTTCCGTCCCGGGCTGGAACACTCCTTTCCAAGAGCATGTTCATGTTTCTCCAACACATCGCTGATGGACTAATAGACAGCCAAAGACAGGCGGACAAATGACAGAGGGCAGAGATTTTGAGCCGCCCTTGCAGAGGTGGAGGCAAAAAAAGTAGCAACACCTCCAGCTTATGGAGCTACTGCTTCCTGGCAGTTTAGCGCCGTGCAAACTTGTTCATCCTGCTCTGAAGACGCAGCGTACTCTATTCTGCTTCTTTTTTTTTTTTTTTAACATCTTTATTGGGGTATAATTGCTTTACAATGGTGTGTTAGTTTCTGCTGTATAACAAAGTGAATCAGCTATACGTATACATATGTTCCCATATCTCTTCCCTCTTGCGTCCCCCTCCCTCCCACCCTCCCTGTGCCACCCCTCTAGGTGGTCACAGAGCACCGAGCTGATCTCCCTGTGCTACGCGGCTGCTTCCCACTAGCTATCTACCTTACGTTTGGTAGTGGATATATGTCCATCATACTCTATCCTTGAAACCATTAACCACCTCAGCAATACCTCAAACCCCAAACTTAGAGTTTTGTTGATGACACGTTTTAATGTCTGGTCACAGGCTCCCACCAGCCCAGGCCCGGGCATTGCTACCACAAGGCCCCACCTCCTCCCACTGTCTTACAGGGGCTGTGACAGCCAGAGCCACTGCCTCACTCCACTGCATCCCCTCCCTACCAGCTCTAGAGTCCCTAACCCTCTGGGGAGAGCTTGCATTACCCTGGGAGGGAAGGAAAAGCATCAGTTACTTTTCTGAAGACATTACAGGCAGGACCATGTGCACATCTACTCCTAAGAAGGGGGAGAAAAGTCAGGAGGTGGTACCAGTCGCCCATGGGACAAGCAGGCTGGGGGCTGAGTATTCCCAGAACCTAGCGAAACAATTCCTACCCCTTGCCTTCGACCTCCGTCTCATTCAGAGATTTTCCATTCAATCCTACCCATGAAAAGATCTTTAACATTTAAAATCACGTAAAATGTCAACAGTCCCATTTCCTCTTAAATAAGTTATTCTTGGACCTGCAGTAAAGTTTAAGCTGAAAGGTTAATACTCCTTTATCAGAAGGCTTGGAGGAAACAGACATCATCACTTTTGTTCTTTGCTGCTTTGAAAACAAATGTGGAAAAGAGGAAGAAGACAAAACAGGAGAACAGTTGGTCCTTTCTCACAGAGACCTTCAAGATATAATGCCACACTAGAGACCGCTCGGATAACGAAAAATCTGCCCAGATTTTCCGTTCCGGATGGTGGCCACCAAGCACATTTATACCCCTGTCTCTCAAAACCACTGGGGAATATCAGGAAAGGAGCACACAAGTGAGTACATTCAGACAAGCAGCAGGAACAAGGGGATGGGGAGAAAGGGCGCAATCCAAAGACGAAGACGAACTTCTAGAAGAGCAAAGGTGGATGAGATCAGAACAGCAGATAAATCAAGGTCAGAGTAGCTGAAGGGCACCTAATGCTGGAGAAGACGTGGAAAAGGAACAGCTGACGCATATTATAACATGGATGAGCCTTGAAAATATTATACTGCGTGAGAAAAGCCTGACACAAAAGGGTAAATATGATATGGTTTATTTCTATGAAATTCTAGAAGAGACAAAACTAACCTACAATGTAAAAATCAGCTCAGTGGTTGCTTGGGTGAGGGATGCTGGGAAGTGATATGAAGGAACTTTCTGGGATGATGAAAATGTTCTGTCTTGACATGCACTCGTCAAAACTGATTGAGGGCTTCCCCGGTGGTGCAGCGGTTGAGAGTCCGCCTGCCGATGCAGGGAACACGGGTTCGTGCCCCGGTCCGGGAAGATCCCACATGCCGTGGAGCGGCTGGGCCCGTGAGCCGTGGCCGCTGAGCCTGCGCGTCCGGAGCCTGGGCTCCGCAACGGGAGAGGCCACAACAACGAGAGGCCTGCGTACCGCAAAAAAAAAAAAAAAAAAACTGATTGAACTTAAGGATCTTAATACCTTAGCATTTAACTATATGTAAATCATACTTCAATAAAAAATACTTAAGAACCTTACTAGAACCAAGTGCACACAAATTTTCAAAACGCTACTGCAGAACATTCCTGAAAATCTTAACATCTGAGATATGTAAATTACACCTCAATTTAAAAAGATACTTAAGAAGTATACTAGAACTAAGTGAAGGAAAAAAATGAAACCAGTACAGTTGACCCTCAAACAATGCAGGGGTTAATTCGCATACAACTAATGGTCAGCCCTGTGCATCCACGGATTCAACCAGCCACAGACTGTGTGGTACTGTAGCATTTACTGGTGAAAAGTATCCGTGTATAACTGGACCTGTGCAGTTCAAACCCGTATCGTTCAAGGGTCAACCGTACTGAAAAACACAAAAGAAGACTTGAACAAATGAAAAGGCTAGGTTGTGGATAGGAAGATGCGATATCATACAGGTGCTAATTCTCCCAAATTTCTAACTATGACATGTTTCCAATAAAAATGGTAATGACAACAATGTGGGAAGGAGCCAAGCTCAGGAGCACATCCCCTGTCCAGAAGGAGATGTGGAAGCTGGGGCGAAGATCCCCTCCCTCTCCCCCTCCTCAAGTCAGTGTCGGGGAGGAAGATAGCGGGAGAGGGGAGGGGAGGAGCCTACGGAACCGTGTGCAGACCTGCTGCTCCCCTTGGCCTCCTGTGCAGCCCGCTCACGACAAGAGCTGGACGCCTTCCCTCCAAAGAAACTGAGCAAGCTGGCGAGGAGGAGCCGGCGGCCCAAATGGGCCTGGGACCTGGAAGAGGGTCCTGTTCAGGCTAGCCCCAGCCTGCTCACTGGTCCCTTCCCTACCCACAGCCTTCCCCTCTCCACACTGTGAGCTCCCATCCACCGGGCTGCAGCCCACCTCGGAGCCCCAGGCGAGGCGATCCCGGCTGCGTCTCCACTGACAAATACAAGCAGACCCCCAGAATCACTAAACGGGAAGCTCCATTCATTCATCCAACAAATAGTTCCTGACGGGCAGGACGGGTGCTCAGCTCTGATCTCGGCCCTGGGAAACGTCCACGAAAAAGGCAGCTACAAACGGTGGCCTCACGGCACAGAATTCTACTGGGAGTGGTCTATCCGTGCCATGACATTATTTGGTGATAAAAAGGAAAGGAAGGACTGAGCCAGGCTATAACCTGCATGAGCCTTGAAAACCTTATACGAAGTGAAAGAAGCCAGACACAGAAGGTCACATAGTGCATGATTCCATTTATATGAAAGATCCAGAGGAGGTAAATCCACAGAGACAGAAAGCTGATGAGTGGTTGCCAGGGGCTGCGGGAGGGGAGAATGTAGACTGACTGCTTAATGGGTATGAGGTTTCCTCTTTGGGTGATGAAAATGTCTTGGAGCTAGACAGAGGTGACAGTCGTACAACTCTGTGAATGTCCTACATGCCACTGAGTTGTACGCTTTAAAGGGGTGAATTTTATGTTACGTGAATTAGATATCAATTTCTTAAGCCATTAAAGAAAAAAAGGAAACCTGCATTTCAGGATGACATTCACAGGGAAGCCACTGGAAAGATGACTTGAGTCAGAGACTACAGGGAACTGGGCGGAGCCAGCCCACAGGAGGGGGCGTGGGAGGACGGGCGTGAGGGGGGCGGGGGCAGACATCTTGCCCTCTATAAATACCCCTGGCCCCTAACCAAGCTCGGAGCCTGACCGCCCAAACACGAAACAGGGCGTACTTCCAGGGGCTGCTAGGGTTTGCTCAGAAATAACACAAGTCTGATGCAGATTTCTGCAAATCCAAATCATATTGTCAATGACCTAAGGAGTTTTCGTTTGAAGGCAATCCTTCGGTGAATGCTTCTCATAGGGTTATAGAACCAAAAAGTTAACGCAGGACTATTCAGTCACCAAACACCAGGGACCAGGGACTGGGAGAGAGAGAGAAAGATGAGAAAAGCAGAGTTCTTGACCTCAGTCCACAGGTGGAGATATTTAAACAAACGGGGTTATGACAGCTGCGTGTGCCAGGTGCCCTACAATCACAGCAGCTGTCACCAGCTCTGCCTGGCAGGCTTCAGGGAGTGGGCGGCAGCTGAGCTCAGATCGGAAAGGGGAGCAGAGGGAGAGGGCCTTGGGGTCAAGCCTCAGGGGGTGCGGGAGCCATTCGCAGAGAGCAGGGGGAAGTCAGGAGGGCTGGAACCGAGTATGCGGCAGGGAGTGGTCAGAGAAGGCGGCAACAGATGACGAAGGCCAGGTTGGGGAAGGGCAGTGGGGAGACTTAAGGAGGGGTTTCGGGGGTGAGAGGAGTGTAAGGATGACCTACATGTATCCCTTGACATATGGACTAGAATGGCGACACCATCCACCCAGCTGGGGAGCACAGGGGGAGAGGTCAGCCTGGGGGAGAAACACCATGGCCAGGTTCACGTGTGGTGGACTTCAGGGCTTGTCCTGACCCTCCACCAGCTCTGACACCACTGAGCGACTTTCCTTGAAATCTGGGTCCTGAAACTGCACAACATACTCCTCCTCCAGCTCTTGTCCTCTCTTGCTGCCCATTCCCCTCCGCTGGTCCTACTCTGTCCACCTCTTCAATTCTGGGGCTCCCCAGATTGCTACCGCTCACGTTCACCCTGTCTCCCAGCCAGATCCCACCTCCTCCTGTGATTGCAGCTCTTAATACCCACGACACCAAATAGAAATCCCCACGGGCACAGTGGCTCTGAGCTCTGGGCCCAGGGTTTCCTGCCAGACACTTCTCTCTCCCTGTGTGTCCCCTTTTCAGAATCATTATTTCGAATCACCTCTTGCTTAGCTGTTTTGTATTATTAAGTAGATATCTCTAGGAGGGTTGCTGAGTGACATATAGCTTCCAAAGCATTCCATTTTTAACTGAAATTTTTATTGAGATAATTATAGATTCCCATACAATTATCAGAAATAATACGGGGGGGAGGGATAAATTAGGAGTTTGGGATTAACAGATACACACTACTATATATAAAATAGATAACCAACAAGGACCTACTGTATAGCACAAGAAACTCTACTCCATAGCCCATAATAACCTATAAGGGAAAAGAATCAGAAAAAGAATCTATGTATGTATGTACAACTGATTCACTTTGCTGTACACCTGAAACAAACACTGTAAATCAACTATACTTCAATTTAAAAAATTAATTTAAATAGTCAAAAGAGAATACTGTTATCCACACCTATTAACCTAATTCTGTTAGTATTACATTAATAAATATTGTATATTTAACTATAAAAAATAAAATGTTAAAAAAGAGAAATAATATAAAGAGATCCCTTGTATCCCTCGTATACTGTGCCTAGTTTCCCCAAAGGTCATATTATGCAAAATAGTATACTATCACAATCAGCACACTGACATCGATACAACCCACACATCTTAATCAAATTCCCCCCATTTTACTTGCACTCATTTGTACGTTTATTAAGTACCATACAGTTTTATCACATGTGTAGATTAATGTGACCCCCACAGTCAAGATAAAGAATAGTTCCATTGGCACAAGTATCCCTTATGCTGCCTTTTTATAAGCATACCCACTTCTCTCCCACCTTTCCTCTTCCCCTCCCCTACCTGTGACCACCACTAATCTGTTCTCCATCTCTATATTGATGTTATTTCAAGAATGTCATAGAAATGGAATAATGCAGTATGTATTCTTTTGAGACTGGCTTCTTTCACACAGCATACTACATCTGAGATTCATCCAGGTTGTTGTGTGTATCAACAGTGTGTTCCTTTTTCATTGCTCAGTAGTATTCCACAGGGTAGGTGTACCACAGTTTATCCATTCACGCATCAAAGGGCATTTGGGCTGATTCCAGTATTTGGTAATTACAAATAAAGCTATCGACACTGGGGTATAGGAAGACTTACATTTTTCAGAACGCCTTTGTATTGCCTCTCCATGAGAATGACAACTTGATCCAAACTTTTACCCTCAAAACTGTGTAGAGGTATTAACCCGATGTCTTCCAGCATCAAATACTGTCATGAAGCAGAGTGAAGTGAACCGGACTTATTTTTTTCCCCTCTGATAGGCGACTTGCTCCTTCTGCCTAGATTTCTTTAAAAAATCATCACCAAAAGTGCTAAATCACTCACCAACCTAACCATGGAAAAAAAAAGAACTGATACCCAAATTAGGAGAAAAAATACAAAGGAAATCAAAATAATAATACAAATTTTTATACATACCTACTATGTGCCCTGCCTTGTTCTAGGTCCTAAGGATACACGAGTGAACAGACAAAAATATCCTGCTTTTATGGAGCTTATATGCAACTAGATTAAATGGATATTATTCTAGAACTACAGAAACTTTCAAAAATTAGTCAAGAAGAAAGAAAGCCTAACATACAGACAGAATAAATATATATAATAGAGAAAACCTAAAGAGAGCACCATGAGAAAAAAACTGTGAAAGCTGTGTATGAATACTGCTCTAGAAGAATCAACCAGGCTCAATCCACATGAGAATTATTTCAATCCTCAAAAGACAGATGATTTCTCTACTGTTCAATTTTCTAGAGCAGAGAAATGAGAAAAACTTCCCATCTTTTAGTGACACCTGGAAAAGATAGCATAGAAAAAGGACACTATAGACCAATCTCACTTTTGAATACTGATATAAAAATAAAGTGTACATTGGGATTTCCCTGGTGGCAGAGTGGTTAAGAATCTGCCTGCCAATGCAGGGAACACGGGTTCGAGCCCTGGTCCGGGAGGATTCCACATGCCGCAAAGCAACTAAGCCCGTGTGCCACAACTACTGAGCCTGCACTCTAGAGCCTGTGAGCCACAACTACTGAGCCCGCGTCCTGAAACTACTGAAGCCCACATGCCTAGAGCCCCAAACTCATTCTACAAGGCCACCATCACCCTGATACCAAAACCAGACAAAGATGTCACAAAGAAAGAAAACTACAGGCCAATATCACAGACGAACATAGATGCAAAAATTCTCAACAGAATACTAGCAAACAGAATCCAACAGTCCATTTAAAGCATCATACACCATGATCAAGTGGGGTTTATTCCAGGAACGCAAGGATTCTTCAATATACGCAAATCAATCAATGTGATACAACATATTAACAAATTGAAGGAGAAAAACCAAATGACCATCTCAATAGATGCAGAGAAAGATTTCGACAAAATTCAACACCCACTTATGATAAAAACCCTGCAGAAAGTAGGCATAGAGGGAACTTTCCTCAACATAATAAAGGCCATATATGACAAACCCACAGCCAACATCGTCCTCAATGGTGAAAAACTGAAACCATCTCCACTAAGATCAGGAACAAGACAAGGTTGCCCACTCTCACCACTATTATTCAACATAGTTTTGGAAGTGTTAGCCACAGCAATCAGAGAAGAAAACGAAATAAAAGGAATCCAAATCGGAAAAGAAGAAGTAAAGCTGTCATTGTTTGCAGATGACATGATACTCTACATAGAGAATCCTAAAGATACTACCAGAAAACGACTAGAGCTAATCAATGAATTTGTAAAGTAACAGGATACAAAATTAATGCACAGAAATCTCTGGCATTCCTATTCACTAATGATGAAAAATCTGAAAGTGAAATCAAGAAAACACTCCCATTTACCACTGCAACAAAAAGAATAAAATATCTAGGAATAAACCTACCTAAGGAGACAAAAGACCTGTATGCAGAAAATTATAAGACACTGATGAAAGAAATTAAAAGATGATACAAATAGATGGAGAGATATACCATGTTCTTGGATTGGAAGAATCAACATTGTGAAAATGACTCTACTATCCAAAGCAATCTACAGATTCAATGCAATCCCTATCAAACTACCACTGGCATTTTTCACAGAACTAGAACAAAGAATTTCACAGTTTACATGGAAACACAAAAGACCCCGAAGAGCCAAAGCAATCTTGAGAATGAAAAATGGAGCTGGAGGAATCAGGCTCCCTGACTTCAGACTGTACTACAAAGCTACAGTAATCAATACGGTATGGTACTGGCACAAAAACAGAAATGTAGATCAATGGAACAGGATAGAAAGCCCAGAGATAAACCCACGCACATACGGTCACCTTATCTTTGATAAAGGAGGCAGGAATATACAGTGGAGAAAAGACAGCCTCTTCAATAAGTGGTGCTGGGAAAACTGGACAGCTACATGTAAAAGAATGAAATTAGAACACTCCCTAACACCATACACAAAAATAAACTCCAAATGGATTAAAGACCTAAATGTAAGGTCAGACACTATCAAACTCTTATTTTTTTTTTACATCTTTATTGGGGTATAATTGCTTTACAACGGTGTGTTAGTTTCTGCTTTATAACAAAGTGAATCAGTTATACATATACATATGTTCCCATATCTCTTCCCTCTTGCGTCTCTCTTCTTCCCACCCTCCCTATCCCACCCCCCTAGGTGGTCACAAAGCACCGAGCTGATCTCCCTGTGCTATGGGGCTGCTTCCCACTAGCTAGCTATTTTATGTTTGGTAGCGTATATGTGTCCATGCCACTCTCTCGCTTTCTCACAGCTTACCCTTCCCCCTCCCCATATCCTCAAGTCCATTCTCCAGTAGGTCTGTGTCTTTTAAGTTTCATTAGGTCCCATTTGTTTATTTTTGTTTTTATTTCCATTTCTCTAGGAGGTGGGTCAGAAAGGACCTTGCTGTGATTTATGTCATAGAGTGTTCTGCCTATGTCTTCCTCTAAGAGTTTGATAGTTTCTGGCCTTAGATTTAGGTCTTTAATCCATTTTGAGCTTATTTTTGTGTATAGTGTTAGGGAGTGTTCTAATCTCATACTTTTACATGTACCTGTCCAGTTTTCCCAGCACCACTTATTGAAGAGGCTGTCCCAGAAGAAGAGAAAAAAAAAGGGACTGAGAAAATATTTGAAGAGATTATAGTTCAAAACTTCCCTAATATGGGAAAGGAAATAGTTAATCAAGTCCAGGAAGCACAGAGAGTCCCATACAGGATAAATCCAAGGAGAAACACACCAAGACACATACTAATCAAACTGTCAAAATTTAAATACAAAGAAAACATATTAAAAGCAGCAAGGGAAAAACAACAAATAACACACAAGGGAATCCCCATAAGGTTAACAGCTGATCTTCAGCAGAAACTCTGCAAGCCAGAAGGGACTGGCAGGACATATTTAAAGAGATGAAGGAGAAAAACCTACAACCAAGATTACTCTACCCACTAAGGATCTCATTCAGATTTGATGGAGAAATTAAAACCTTTACAGACAAGCAAAAGCTGAGAGAGTTCAGCACCACCAAACCAGCTTTACAACAAATGCTAAAGGAACTTCTCTAGGCAAGAAACACAAGAGAAGGAAAAGACCTACAATAATGCACCCAAAACAGTTTAGAAAATGGGAATAGGAACATACATATCAATAATTACCTTAAATGTAAATGGATTAAATGCTCCCACCAAAAGACACAGACTGGCTGAATGGATACAAAAACAAGACCCATATATATGCTGTCTACAAGAGACCCACTTCAGACCTAGAGACACATACAGACTGAAAGTCACGGGATGGAAAAAGATATTCCATGCAAATGGAAATCAAAAGAAAGCTGGAGTAGCAATTCTCACATCAGACAAAATAGACTTTAAAATAAAATCTATTACAAGAGACAAAGAAGGACACTACATAATGATCAAGGGATCGATCCAAGAAGAAGATATAACAATTGTAAATATTTATGCACCCAACATAGGAGCACCTCAATACATAAGGCAAATACTAACAGCCATAAAAGGGGACATCGACAGTAACACAATCATAGTAGGGGACTTTAACACCGCACTTTCACCAACAGACAGATCATCCAAAAAGAAAATAAATAAGGAAACACAAGCTTTAAATGATACATTAAACAAGATGGACTTAATTGATATTTATAGGACATTCCATCCAAAAACAACAGAATACACATTTTTCTCAAGTGCTCATGGAACATTCTCCAGGATAGATCATATCTTGGGTCACAAATCAAGCCTTGGTAAATTTAAGAAAATTGAAATTGTATCAGGTATCTTTTCCGACCACAACGCTATGAGACTAGATATCAATTACAGGAAAAGATCTGTAAAAAATACAAACACATGGAGGCTAAACAATACACTATTTAACAACGAAGTGATTACTGACGAAATCAAAGAGGAAATCAAAAAATACCTAGAAACAAATGACAATGGAGACACGACGACCCAAAACCTATGGGATGCAGCGAAAGCAGTTCTAAGAGGGAAGTTTATAGCAATACAATCCTACCTTAAGAAACAGGAAACATCTCGAATAAACAACCTAACCTTGCACTTAAAGCAATCAGAGAAAGAAGAATATCAAACTCTTAGAGGAAAGCACAGGCAGAACACTCTATGACATAAATCACAGCAAGATCCTTTTTCACCCACCTCCTAGAGAAATGGAAATAAAAATAAACAAATGGGACCTAATGAAACTTAAAAGCTTTTGCACAGCAAAGGAAACCATAAACAAGACCAAAAGACAACCCTCAGAATGGGAGAAAATATTTGCAAATGAAGCAACTGACAAAGGATTAATCTCCAAAATTTACAAGCAGCTCATGCAGCTCAATAACAAAAAAACAAACAACCCAATCCAAAAATGGACAGAAGACCTAAATAGACATTTCTCCAAAGAAGATATAGATTGCCAACAAGCACATGAAAAGATGCTCAACATCATTAATCATTAGAGAAATGCAAATCAAAACTACAATGAGGTATCACCTCACACCTGTCAGAATGGCCATCATCAAAAATCTACAAACAATAAATGCTGGAGAGGGTGTGGAGAAAAGGGGACCCTCTTGCACTGTTGGTGGGAATGTAAATTGATACAGCCACTATGGAGAACAGTATGGAGGTTCCTTACAAAACAAAAATAGAACTACCGTATGACCCAGCAATCCCACTACTGGGCATATACCCTGAGAAAACCATAATTCAAAACAAGTCATGTACCACAATGTTCATTGCAGCTCTATTTACAATAGCCAGGATATGGAAGCAACCTAAGTGTCCATCGACAGATGAATGGATAAAGAAGATGTGGCACATATATACAATGGAATATTACTCAGCCATAAAAAGAAACGAATCTGAGTTATCTGTAGTGAGGTGGATGGACCTAGAGTCTGTCATACAGAGTGAAGTAAGTCAGAAAGAGAAAAAAAATACCGTATGCTAACACATATATATGGAATCTAAGGGGAAAAAAAAGGTCATGAAGAACCTAGGGGTAAGAGGGGAATAAAGACACAGACCTACTAGAGAATGGACTTGAGGACATGGGTTGGGGGAAGGGTAAGCTGGGACAAAGTGAGAGAGTGGCATGGACATATATACACTACCAAATGTAAAATAGATAGCTAGTGGGAAGCAGCTACATCACACAGGGAGATCAGCTCGGTGCTTTGTGACCACCTGGAGGGGTGGGATGGGGAGGGTGGGAAGGAGGGAGACGCAAGAGGGAAGACATATGGGAACATATGTATATGTATAACTGATTCACTTTGTTATAAAGCAGAAACTAACACACCATTTTAAAGCAATTATACTCCAATAAAGATGTTAAAAAAAGAAAACCCTGTCCTATGAGATTCTAAAATTTCTGCTCTTTGTTTCATCAGAGTAACATCTAAATACATTTTTAACTCCAGTACATGAATGACCCAGCTGCATCACTGACTGTGTTTACAGACAACACTGGACCCCGATGTCAGTTCAAAGGCCTCAGGGGTCCACTATTTGAATATCACTCGTCTAGACATTTCCTGCCACCAGTTCTATGCATCCCTACTCCTACTGCCTGCTCTCTACTAAACTAATTCAAGAAGCTCCCTGTATGCATATTCCCAAATAACCCTACAGTACCAAGGGAGAATCACCCCGTTCCTTCCAGTTCCACACCGCAGTGAGGTCACCAGTATCAATGATCTGGAACCTGCTACTTCAGTATCTACTTAAAAAATTCATTTGCCCTGATGGCCTCAGTGAAACCTCTGAGTGGACCAGTGGGGCAAATGACAGAAGCCACACTCCAGTTTGATTGAGAAAATAAAGGGAGATGAAGAGGGATGCCAGGGACTGGAGATCTGGAGGAGGAGGGGATAGGGTATTAGCTTAAAAGGGAGGCAAGGAAAGGAGAGATTTTGCAGGGTGAAGGAAAACTTAAGCATATTCTTAGGTGAGTGAAAAGAACCATGGAAAGGGAGAGGGTGCTGACTGAAACACAGACAGTAACTGATGGATTTGATTAACAAGGTCCCTGCTCTCAAGAAGGCATGGGGATGGTAAGAGATATTTATAACAGGAACAATATATCATAAAGGATCTGTGAATCAATCAATCTAGAGTTAGCTCCAAGCCTCCTGGTTCCCACTTCAGTGCCCTCTGCATTGGAGAGACTTTCACTCAAGAACATAACCCAATAAGCACAGGAAAGGACGTTCAACTTCATGAGTCACTAGGGAAACGCAAAGCAAAACCACAATGAGATACTACAACAACAGAAAATAAGCATTGGTGAGAATGTGGAGAAACGAGAACCCTCACACGCTGCTGGTGGGATTGTAAAATGATGCAGCAGCTTTGTAAACCCACCTGACAGCTCCTTAAGAAGTAAAACCCAGCATTACCATATGACCTAGCAATTCTACCCAAGATAATTGAAAACTTACAGCCACACGAAAGTCTGTACATGAATGTTTACAGCAGTATTCATAGTAGGCAGAGTGGAAACAACCCAAGTGTCCATCATCTGATGAACGGGTAAATAAAATGTGTTGTACCCATACAGTGGAATACTACTGAGCCATAAAAAGGCATGAAGTACTGACACGTGCTACAATATGGATGAACCTTGTCAACATTATGCTGATTGAAAGAAACCAGATACAAAAGGCTACACATTGTATGATTCCACACTCCTGTGAAGTCTCTAAAATAGGCAAATACACAGAAACAAAGCAGACTAGTGGCTGCCAGGGAGGAAGGGGGGTGGATTGGGAGAGGGGCTGCTGAAGGGCATGGGGCTTCTTTTTGGGGTGACAGAAATGTTGCAGAATGCAATGTGATGGGTGCCCCACTCTGAATATACTAAAACCCACCGAATTGTACACTTTCAGTCGGTGAATTGTATGGTATGTGAAAATGGAACTATTTCAACTTGTGGGAGGAGAAGGGAAATCAACCTGTTACACAAAGGCTTCTGCACTTCAGAGGCAGTGGTTATAAAGGTTACCATCTGTGACCACGGGCAAGTACCTTTAGGACATTTTGCCTGTTTCCTCCTCTCTAGGGAAGATCAGATCCTCCAAGAGACCCACCCTCACCCTCAGTCAGCCCTCCCTCCTCTTTTGAGGCTGCAGCTACCTAGCTGCTGCCCCTTTCCTTAAGGCCATCCTCTCCTGACTTCCAGCATATTCCCTCCGAGTCATGGAGCGAGTGGAGCCGCCCGGCAGCGGCTGGGTTCTCTCTCTAGCCCAAGTCAACCTAGTATGCTGACTGCAGCCTGGGTATCCTCCAGATCCTGCCCTCGGCCCCTTCACCACCTTCCGCATCTCCAAAGCCCTTCACCTACCTCACTCTGCTAAAGGCAACTGCATCCCCACTCTGCACGAGAAACCGCACCACCTTGGAAATCCCACTCTCTGGTCTTGGCCCCATCTTCCCAATCCCGGCCGAACCTCCTGCCCCAGCTGACCTGCAGAGCCTGCCAGGCAGCCCCCTTTGGCGGCCCCTCCTGCTCTCCTTGGGGTACAGCCACAGCGTGGTCACGGCAGAGACCCAAGCATCAGCGATCCCCGTCACAACGTTCTGCTCTCACCCTATTAATCCCCAACCTTGAGAGGAGGACCCAGTCTCTAGCCCCACTACACTGGGACCTTCTGGAAGCAAGGCCAGTGCCCGAGTCACCTCCGCTGGCCCAGCACCGAGCAGGGTGCCTGGAGGCACTTAATCAACACCTCCTGGACGGGACCGACCATATGCCCAGCAACCACCAGCCTGGCCACGCTGTGGGGCGGTGCCTCCCTGCAATAGCAGGTCTCACATCCCTGTGCTGACTGGCATTGGCACAGCTGCCAGTTCAGGGTTTGTGACTCGAGCCAGGCCCTCAGGGTACCTTGGCAATCCACGTTCCTTAATTGGCTCCTTTTGTCACCTGACATTACTCCTCCAACCCTTAACTGTCTAGCTGGCTCCCCACACGCTCGGCACGAGACTGTCTCCTCGTCCGCAGGCCCCCTTGGCCACCTCATGTTGTGTATGTGATAAGAAAAGGAACAACAGTTGACGTGAATGGAGCACTAAGGTTCACACCCTCTCTCTCTGCCCTCTCCCAGCCACCCTGTCATTAGGTACCATTATCCTCAGCCAAATATTATGTACAAATGTTTACTGAAATGTAAGTTGTAATAGCAAAGACCTGGAGTCCACCTTAATATCCATCAGAAATCATGTATTGAAAACAATTTTAATTACACAAGAAAGTGTAAGGTTACATAAACAGGATAAAGATATATCAATTTGTGTTTCTAGTAATGGCAGGATAGATTATTTGGAGCAACCTTCCAATTAAGAACAACTAAAATGGGTGATTTTAAAAAACATACCCTTAAAAACACTGAAGAACTGACAAAATGGTAAAAAACAACAACAACAAACATGGCAAAACCTAAGAGACAGCAGGAAATCCAGAGATGCGGGAACCCATGCACACCCGGCTGGACCAACTTTGCCTTGGATTTTGGCAACCTTCTAAGACAGGCAAAGGGGACTGTAGTTTGGGACCATGACCACCTAAATTGAGGAATTTATTGAACAGAAAAATTCTTCCCACATTAAACTGGGACACTAGAGGACTATACCCTTGGGGTAAGGGTGACTCAGAAACAAACTTGCCCCTTCCCAATTCAGCCTCCAGAGGACTGCAAGGAAGGCTTCCTTGGTGCTGTGGAAACAAAGGGAAAAAATCAGGCACTTGTTTTAAGTAGTCCCAGGCTAATACTGTCCTAAGAGTACCTGACAAAGTCAAATACAAATCTTCTCTGGAAGAAGGTCCATTTATCCTAGACTTCAAAGCAACCCCACATATATATTTCAAGGGCAATGAGTAGTACACAGCCAAAAATAACCAAGCACATGAGGAAATAGAGCATCGTGTGTGGGAAGCAGAGAAAAAGAATAGATCAACGAGCCAAGACTTGACCAGGCAATTCATAAAGAAATCAGATTGGACAATAAACATATGGAAAGATGCCCAACTTCATTAGTAACCAGAGAGAGGCAAACAAAACCATAAAAATATAAAATTACACACCCACTAGTAGCTAAAATTATACTGAAGTCTGACGACAGTGTGGCATCACCTGCTAAGACACATAACCCAGAAACTCCACTCCTAGGTAGAATCCGAGGACAGCAATGTTCAAACTTTTTGGTCTTACACACTCAAAACTTGAGAATCCCAAAAAGCTTTTGTTTAGGTGGGTTATATCCGTTGACATTTGTCATATTAGAAATTAAAACTGAGAAAAATGTAAAACACAAGAAGACGCAAGCCCACATTCCATTAGCCATCAGAGTAATGATGTTACACATCACATCAACTCTGGAAACACCGTACACTCATGAGAAAATAATGCAAAATGCATTTAATATCTTGGTGTTATTATGAAAATAGCCTGACCTTGTGGACTCCTGAAAACACTTTGGGGGCCCTCCAAGGGTCCCCAGACCACAGTTTAAGAACCAGCACCCTAGATACATATATACAATGGAACTCTACTCAGCCATAAAAAAGAATGAAACGCTACTTGCAGCAACATGGATGAACCTAGAGATTATCGTAAGTGAAGTAAGTCAGAGAAAGACAAATATCATATCACTTATATGTGGAATTTAAAATATGACACAAATAAACTTACAAACAGAGAACAGACATGTGATTGCCAAGGGGGAGGGGGGTGGGGGAGGGCTGGATTGGGAGTTTTGGATTAACAGACACAAACTGTTATATATAGAATGGATAAACAACAAGGTCCTACTGTAGGGCACAGGGAATTCCATTCAGTATCCTGTGATAAACCATAATGGAAAAGAATATGAAAAAGAATGTATATATATGTATAACTGAATTACTTTGCTGTACAGCAGAAATTAACAACATTCTAAACCAAGTATACTTCAATAAGTTAAAAACAAGAAAGAACCAGTACCCTAGAGAAACTTGTACATACCTACATAAGAATGGTTATGACAGAACTGCTTGAAACATTCAAAAACTGGAAACAACCCAAACATCCATCAGTAAGAGAACAAGGGACTTCCCTGGTGGCACGGTGGTTAATAATCCTCCTGCTAATACAGGGGACATGGGTTCGAGCCCTGGTCCAGGAAGATCCCACATGCCACGGGGCAACTAAGCCTGTGCACCACAACTACTGAGCCTACGTGCCACAACTACTGAAGCCTGCGCACTAGAGCCTGCGCTCCACAACAAGAGAAGACACAGCAATGAGAAGCACAAAAGCCTACATAGAGTGTAATTCCATTTCTACAAGGCTACAGGACAGGCCAGACTAAACTATTTAGGGCCACACGCAGAGGTGGTAGAAGTATCAAGCAAAAAAAATGACTGCACAAGAGGCAGGCTAGTGTCACCTCTGGGGGGAGGGTGCGTCTGTGATCAGGAGAGGCACACAGAGGTCCACGTGGGTGCTGTCAACATTCTATTTCTTGGCCTGATTGGTGATGACACAGATCTTCACTTTATACTTACTTGTTAAAGGCCTTGCACACTTTTCTATATCTGTCATATTTCACAATAAGGGAAAAAGCTATACACACAGGTCAATACTAATAATGTGAAATATATATGTCTACAGAGAAAAAAACTACTACTGAAATATGGTATTCCAGGGAATTCCCTGGCCATCCAGTGGTTAGGACTCAGCGCTGTCACTGCCAGGACCCAGGTTCAATCCCTGGTAGGGGAACTAAGATCCCGCAAGCCATGCAGTGTGGCAAAAAAATAAATAAATACTGTATTCCAACATGTTAACAGTGGTTAACCCTGGGTTATGGGGTCTGCATTTTCTCGACACCTTTCTACATCTTCAAAGTTTACTACAAAGAGCACATATTACTCACGTAACCATGTAAACACCTGGTATTATCAGACTTCATTATGGATTTTAGCTTACTGGAGGGTATGTCATTTTATCTTATTACAGGTTAATTTGCATCTCTCCTATTACTAATGAGGTTGAGCATCTTTTCATGTTTGTTGTCCAATTTGATTTCTTCTTTTATGAATTGCCTGGTCAAGTCTTTGGCTCATTTTTCTGTTTATTCTTTTTCACCGGTTCTCAGAAAACTGTAAAACATATTTAAAAAGACAAGGTCGTCAGCTAAAACTGAAGCTAATAAAGATCAACACAAACTAGGTGGGACAAGCCATCTGTGGGAATCTATGCAGAAAATAACTACCTAAGGAGATTGGCGATGCGTCTGATCTAACTAGGATGAGCTCAAAGCTCACCAAGGAGCCTAGGGTGTTTTCCTGGTTGGCTGTGACCTGATTTACTCTCACATGTGTATCCTGAGGCAATGTGACGATGACAGAAAACTCCAGTGGCTCATGAGGAACTGAAAATGGAGAGTGGAATCACAAAGAATACGTCTGTCTGTACAGCAGCGGGTCTCAACCTGGGCGGTTCCGCTCCCAGGGGCCACTGAGCAATGTCTGCACTCATTTGGGGTTGGCTGACTTGGGAGGGGGTACTACTGGCATCTAGTGGGGAGAAGCCAAGAATGCTGCTAAATACCTTACGACGCACAGGACAGCCCTCCCGATGAATTCTCCCACCCCAAGTGTCAACAGTGCCATTGTTGAGAAACCCTGCTCAATGGCCTCTATCTGGGGTGAAACCGCTCCACCTTTTGTGACCCTTCTCCAAGTAGAAACAGTCAAATCCCCGAGCTGTCCCACCTTGATGGGGGTACTCCAAAGCCCTTGAGACCCACCATGCAACTCCTTCTAGCCAGGGGAGAGGGCAAACAAGAAGCTGCCAAGGCGATGGACTGCTCAGCGTACTGGAGGAGCAGCAAGCCAGCCCCGGGCGGGGGTGGGAGGCAAGGTCAGAGCATGCGTAGGCCCCATTCTGTTGGAACTTGTAGGCCACAGAGGGCTTTAGATTTTATTTTCATTGCAACTGGAAGCCACTGGAGGGTTCTGGGCAGAGGGATGCAATGCGATTTAGGTCTCTAAAGATGGTCTGGCTGCTGTGTAGAGTCTGGACTAGTAGGGGGGCAGAAGTGAACTCTGAGACACCTGTTGGGAGGTCACTGCCAGGGCTCCAATGAGAGGGGACAGTGGCCCAGCCAAGGGAGGTAGCCAGAGAGGAGGTGAAACAGGTGGGAGGCTGGATGATTCCGAGGGTGGGCACAGGCGTGGTCTGCTGACAGATCAGATGGGGGCCATGAAGGAAAGAAAGCCATGGAGGAGTGGCCAGAGCCCCTAGCAGAATGGGACTGCCAGTTACTCGGGTGGGAGGAGCAGGTTTGCACTGGGTCTTCAGTGACACGTATGAGCAAGGGTAATGGTCAAAATAACTTAACATGGCTGCACAGGGCACGGACCCTTTGGTTGCTGGATTATGGGGAGGTCCAGGAATCCTGAGGGAAGGGCGAGGACTCAGTTGGTGGGAGGGGAAAACAGATGAACCCGAAGAATTTCAGTAACTTAACACCAGCAAGACATCAGACAACCACGTGTGGATGTTGAATGCAGGAGCCTGGAGGTCAAGAGAGATCAGAGCTGGGGATAGAAACTGAAGAGTCAAAAGCTTGAAGATGGGATTTCATTTAAAGCCATGAGGCTGGTGAAAGCACCTGGGAAGTGAGTGCAAGTAAAGCAGGTAGACTAGGCCCAAGGCATCCCCACAAGCCCTAAGGTCAGAGGTGAGGGAGAATGGCAAGGAACGACCAGTGTGGCTTCCCAGAAGCCAAGGGGAGAAAGTGCTTCCAGGGGAGGGTGTCAGATGACCCTTGGACCTAGCCACACTGAAGTCATCACTAACTTTGGCCAGGAGCAGCTGCGAGGGAGGGGTGGGAAGCCAAGTGTTGGGAGGAAATTAATGGGAGCCCCAAACGACTACAAGTCCACACGGTATATTGTATTTTATGAACGAAAGATTAAAATATAGTTCTTGTTTGTTTCTTTTTAGGCACTACTTTGGATTTTTGCTTTTTTTTTTTTTTTTAAGCTGGATGACAGAGCCTAATGAATGAATGGCGAGAAAGTAAAAGGGATTTTGCTCCCGAAAGATAGCCCA
>NW_021703779.1:124886044-124947056 GCF_005190385.1 Monodon monoceros
TGAATGGCGAGAAAGTAAAAGGGATTTTGCTCCCGAAAGATAGCCCAGAACTCTACAGAAGGCCAATGGGATAGGAAGAGCAACTAAATTAGAATTGCTCCTGGGACAGTTCTTCCTCTGAGCTCATTGGGACTCTGAGCCCAGCTCAGGAATTCCGTGGGCACTTTGGTTCTGGTCAATAAAGGCTTTTGTAAACGAAAGCCCCTGAATGCTCATTAGAACCAATGCAAGCAAGCAAGCAAGGCAGCCCTTAGGCAGGTGGCCTCTTTCCCATTCTCCTCCCCTCTGGGAAGCCTAACTTGGCTAATATCTTGGCAACACAGCCTATTTGCACTAGCAGTTAATTGGCTACTCCAACAATTCTGTGAGGCCGACAAAGCAGAGGTCAGCATCCTCTTGGTGCAGATAAGGCAACTGTGGCCAGCAAATGGTGGGGCCACACTGGAATGCAGGCCCGTGTTAATTCCATCATCCCAGGCTAGCTGAAGCAGCAATAAAAACATAAACAAGGTCAAAATGAGCCCCGAGTGCCTCGGCACTATTTTGGGGGTAATGAATTCCGCACTGCAACAATGTTTATTGCTGAGGGTACCGCCTCTAAGTTGGAAAACAGTCCCAAACAACCACCTTGGAATGCCAGCCAGAGGCTGTCTGGCCGCTCCTTTAAGCAGATGTTCACTGAGCTGCAGCACTCCTCTCTGTGGGATTCCACTATTTTTCAAAGTGTTTTTGTTTTAAAGTTGCAGAACCCTCTGACATCTGACGAGCAGCCCCATGTAGAAAACAAACAAAAGGAGAGCTCAAAACTACTTGAGGGCTTACTTGGTGACACAGCAGTTAAGAATCCGCCTGCCGATGCAGGGGACACGGGTTCGAGCCCTGGTCTGGGAAGATCCCATGTGCCGCGGAGAAACAAAGCCCGTGCGCCACAACTACTGAGCCCGTGTACTGCAACTACTGAAGCCCACGCGCCTAGAGCCCGTGCTCCCCAACGAGAGAAGCCACCGCAATGAGAAGCCCGCGCACCGCAACAAAGAGTAGCCCCCGCTCGCCGCAACTACAGAAAGCCCGCGTGCAGCAACAAAGACCCAACGCAGCCAAAAATAAATAAAATAAATTTATATATTAAAAAAACACTAGTTGAAGGTGGAGTGGCGGTCCAGGCCCACCCATTTCTGCTCTGGTCCTTTCCCCCAACCCGCCTGGGGACAAGGTTAGCCGGCAGCCCACTCCTCCTACTCAGCAAAGGGGCAGGCACAGCCCAAAGAAGAAAGCCTGTCTGCTGTACCCAGACTGCACCTGCTTCAAACGCAGCCATCAGGACTGGGGGGCGGGGCGTAGGGAAGGCATTTCCGGACACAGCCGGGGAGCCCCCGATACAGGTGGCCCACTGCACAGGGCGCACTCTGCAATCTCCTTGAGGAGTCATTTAAAATCAAACGCAGGCCAAAGAAATCCAGCTGCCTTTCCAGGGCCCTCAGAGGTGCTTCAAAGCATTCATTGCCGCACCAAGGCCACCACCATAATCCAATTTTCTGCACATCTATTTTAAAATCCTGAACTGAGAGCAGATTAGGGATTGATTTAAAATGGCAAAATTGAAACAATGTAAAGAAACACCACAAGCTAGTTTTTTCAAAGAATGAAGAGGACGCTAATATCCACCCCTTAGCTTCTCCTAGCTTCCTCTTGCTACTGTAACAAATGATGGCCAACGTACTGCTCTACAACGCACACTTCAACCTTACAGTTTGGGAGGTCAGAAGTCCAACACGGTCTCACTGGGCTGAAATCAAGGTATCGCCAGGGCTGCGTTACTTCTGGAAGCTCTAGGGCAGAGTCTGCGTATACCTTGGCTCCTGGCCCCTTCCACGTTCAGAGCCAGCAAAGGCAGTGGAACCTTTCTCCCGCGGCATCACTCTGATCCTCGCTCCTCTACCTTCCTCTTCGATATTTAAAGGAACCTCATCCTTTAATTAGCCGGCCTAATCCAGGAGAATCTCATTTTCAGGCCAGCTGATTGGCAACCTAATTCCATCTGCTACCTTAATTCCCCTCTACTGTTGAGGAAGGAGATAGATAGGCCCTGGGTTAACCTGCTGCAACTGGTTTCAACTGGTTTCATGCTGACCCTTTGAAATAAACTACCAACAAGAATTAAGCACCGTGACTGGCTGAAAGACAAAGCAGCCCACCACAGCCTCCTCATTTTTGTGGTCAAGATTTCCCAGCCCGACACATGTGCAGAAGGGGTCCTAGGTCATCCTCTAGTAACCTTGGCCACACTGTAATATCATTAGCATTGCGGTTTTGACCCTTCGCCCTCTCCCCCTGGGTTTTGCTTAGGTGCTCACGAGAAAGATTCAAAATAGTGCTTGAGGGGCTTCCCTGGTGGTGCAGTGGTTGAGAATCTGCCTGCCAACGCAGGGGACACGGGTTCGAGCCCTGGTCCGGGAAGATCCCACGTGCTGCAGAGCAACTAAGCCCGTGTGCCACAGCTGCTGACCCAGCGCTCTAGAGCCCACGAGCCACAACTACTGAGCCCACGTGACACAACCACTGAAGCCCACATGCCTGGAGCCCGTGCTCCGCAACAAGAGAAGCCACCGTAATGAGAAGCCCTCACACCTCAATGAAGAGTAGCCCCCGCTCGCCGCAACTAGAGAAAGCCCGCGCGCAGCAACGAAGACCCAAACGCAGCAAAAAATAAATACATAAATTGATTAAAGAAAAAAAATAGTGCTTGGTGGAAGCCTAAATAAGGAATTGAAGATGACATGATCATAGGGGAGAAAAAAGGAGGGTCACCCTCATCTAAACCCCAGAAGACTAACCCCATATTAACTACCTAAGATACCCCAGAGCGCAAGGCATTGCTACCCCTACTCCATGAGTTTGCCTGTGTGCTCTCCCACATGTACTGTGCTTCTAATAAAGTCTGTACCTGCTTTGCAGTCTTAGTCTCTTTGCTGAATTCTCTCCTCAAAGAAGACAAAGACTGAGGTCCTCTTGCCGGCCAAAATCACTATGTAACCTCCCATAGTCACAGGTTCCAGAGATTAGGGCATGGACATCTTTGGGGGCCATTTGGAACACTGACCTGCGTGAAAGATTTCTCCCCTGTTTCTATTACGCGTTTAGGATGACTTTAGGCTTTTATATGCAAACCAAGATTGGCCAGTCAGTGGACCTGTGAGCCAGCCTCAGGGAGGGTCGAGCCTGGGTCGGGGAACAGGAACCTCCAGAGCCGGGCCTCCCCCACACACACCAAGAGCAGCAGAGGAATACATAGCGAGTGCAAAGGGGAGGAGTGGACACACAGCAGGAAAAGCACCAACACCAGGCGGGGGAAGAACCCAGAACGGGAAAGTCAGTGCGCCTGGAAAGGATCTTTCCTGAACTCACAAAAACCAAAATCAGCTGCTCCCCTGCGAGCTGCCAAACAGCCTCATCACCCTTATCGTCATCACCTCTGCTGGAGGACCCTCCCCAGTGCCTGCTGACACTGACTCTTGGGTGATTTCTCTGTGTGTGCACGTGTTTAAAAAACACATACATTTTTGTTACCTGGTATCCAAAATGATGGAGGGGATGGGATGTGACCTTTGACAGTGAGGAAGGGGCTGCAAACCAGTCAAAACAGGTGAGACTAAAAGGCAAACAGTCCCTAGACCCTGTCAGTCCACTGCAATGACGGGTGCATAGGGGCAACCCTGAGCCATGCAGGACAGGGAAGGTCCCCCCTGCCCAGGATGCACCTTTGCAGGGGCCACTGCTGCACTCGGGCAAGCAGGGTTAGGTAGCTCTGGGCCAATCCTGCAGGTGCCCCAGGGGTCTGTCTGGCTCAAACCCAATAGCCCAAGTCAGCCCACAGGGCTTCTGCCTGGATCCCAGCACCACCAGCACTCGGGGCCCCCTCTGCTCTGGCTCTTCCTGGCCCGACCAAACTCGGGCCCTGAAGACCAACCCCAACCCAGGGGTCACATGCTGCCACCTCCCTCATTTGTTCTGCTTGGACTGCAGTGACTTTATTTCATTTTATTATTTTTATTTTTTTGCGGTACGCGGGCCTCTCACTGTTGTGGCCTCTCCCGTGCGGAGCACAGGCTCCGGACGCGCAGGCTCAGCGGCCATGGCTCACGGGCCCAGCCGCTCCGCGGCATGTGGGGTCTTCCTGGACCGGGGCACGAACCCGTGTCCCCTGCATCGGCAGGCGGACTCTCAACCACTGCGCCACCAGGGAAGCCCACAGTGAATTTATTTTAAACGGAGATATAATCCACATACCATACAACTCACCCTTTCAAAGCGTACAATTTAGTGGTTCTTGGTACATTCACAAGGTTCTACGACCGCCACCTCTATCCAGTTCCAGAACATTTCCATCACCCTAAAAGGAAACCTGGTACCTATTAAGCAGTCACCCTTCATTCCCCTTAGACCCTGGCAACCACTAACCTACTTTTTGTCTCTATGGATTTGCCAACTCTGGACATTACATATAAACGGAATCATGCAATATGTGGGCTTTTGTGTCTGGCTCCCTTCACTTAGCATAATACTTTCAAGGTTTGCACTGTATTTTTTAAATGTGGCTCGGAATAATAGTTACTAGCACAGAGCTCACTCGGAGCCAGGAGTTGTGCTAAGTACTTTATCCATTTGCACTCATTTAATCCTAGTAACAACCCCATGGGGCGGATGGTGGTATTATCCCCATTTTCCAGATGAGGAAACTGAGGCACCAAGCTGTTAGTGACTTGCCCTGCACCGTGGTAGCGCCGGGCAGGCTTGCTCCGCAGCTGGCACTCTCCCTCTTGGCCGGGCTACCTCTCTTTTAAAGGAGCAGGCACTTGGAGATCTGCCAACAGGCTCATCACACATTCTTGGCCACGGCTCACATTTCTGTCACCTGCCCCATCCCTGGATATATCTGCATTTATGACCCCTCCTTTGGTTACTCAGATAAACCTGGGTTCAAGTCCAAAACCTCGCTGGACCACGTTTTTCATCTGAGTTATGGGTTACAACTCAGTTACTTTTCAAGGCTGTATGCAAACAGCCATTACGAACGTCAGGAAACAAGATGGGTCACAGTGCCAAGCTTTCAGGGTAGTTAGGAGGTGTAAACGTGTGTGAGGCACTGAGGGCCTGGCGCATGGAAGACACTGGGGAAGTGGAGCCCTCGTATGACTGTTACCCACCGGTACCACTGAGATTCTTCTCCCCGGAAGTCAAAAGCACAGCTTCCCATTTCTGTAGGTGCAGACAGGTGACATACCTGTCCTCAGACGATTTTTCAGAACTAGTAAAATACACAGTGAACTAAAAGCCCATCTGTAATTAGAACAGGAATGACTTGTTAACCACCTTTTAAACTCCTGGGAGCCTAAAATCTGTCTCAGCTTGCCCGAGTCTGTGCGGATTTCACAATCGTGCTTCGAGGCTCTGAGTGTCTCCTGAGGCCTGCCAGGCTTTCTAGGTCACACCTCATTACCGAGGACCAGGACCAAGAAGAAAGTGGCTCTTGGGCAGACCCACCTGATCCACCACCTGGGGGCTCCCGGAGAGCCAGTGGGTACCTAACTGAGACCTGCTTTGTGTTTCTTCGTTTTGACACAGTAGCTCTGAAACTGTAACTGCCCGGATCCCCAGAGGGGACCAATGCAAAACTGGTATTTGTCAGGTTGTTCTGCACAAAAGATCCAGGAAACTGGGGCCCTACCTTGAAGCAAAAGCTTCTTCTGGTTCAGCGTTCATTAAAATTTTAAAAGATCACTGGCTAGCAATCTTAAATGGGTGGGATCCTGGCTCTATCCTTCCGAGTTATGTGACATGGGGTCCCTCATCTGGAAGGCGGGGATTATACCTAACAAGCCAAACTCCTGGGGCAACTAAAAAATATATATGTGAAGTGGTACACAGCAAGCACTCAGGAGACGGTAGCTGGTGGCAGGGCTGCAAATCTGAGGGTGACACACGCCTGGTTCCCTCGAGATACCTTTATGAGTTGTTAGGCCTTATACAGATGAGCAAACCGAACCAAGTTCAGAGCACTTTCCCAAGGCCACTTGGCCAGTAAGGTGTAGGAGGAGGGCAGCCTCCAGGTGTAAAGGCATTATGCCTAGTACTTAAAAGCAAGGACAGTGGAATCAGACAAGCCTGGAATCAAATCTTAGCTTTGCCACCTGAGGCAAGTTACTTCGCCTCTGTGTGCCTCCGTTTCCTCATCTGTAAAAGGGCTGCACCCATTTGCCGTTTCCCCCACCACTTTGTAAATCACCTAGTGTAACCCGTGATGATGAAAACCGGACACCTCATCATTTAAATTCCTCACCTTCTCAACGTGCCTACCATGTTGAAGACTTGCAGAAGACAGCCTTGAAGGGAGCATCATTTTTCGAACTTTTTTTGCGCTTCCACTTTCAAATGTCCCATATCATTAGATGCAAGTTAATCAAGTGATCATACTTTTCCCCACAAATGCATCATAAACAAAATAAAAATCTTAACCCCAAAGGGAAAAAGGAAACAAAATTCAACAACCCTGTAACTTGCTTTATTATTCTTCACTGCACTTATATAGATTGCGATGTTTGCACTTATTTTCTCCCGCATCAGGATGTCAGCTCCACGAGGACAGAGCCTGAATTTTGTTCACGGCTGCAGCATCAGTGTCTAGAACAGAGCCTGGCACCTTTGTTGAATGCTGAATGGCTCTTCTTGTACAGACTCCAGGAGGGCTGCCCGCATGAGAAACATTTCTACATCTTTTGCAAAACTGCCTTGGACTGTCTAGTGTTTTCCAGTGTTCCTTATAAGTAAGTAACATAACCCTCACTAGAACGCACTTATAGGACACGGTTTTGTTTTTGCTGAGCTCATGTTTTTAACTAGCTGAATCTGCCTTTGTGTCAGGAAGCTCAGAGCACAATTCTGTGCTCAACTGCAGTGTTTTCCTCAACCTCTTTTTCTGATGTGGAGATGAGGTAAGTTAAGTGTAAGAAGATTCTGCTGGGACTCCTTGGCGACCCTATTTTTAACCACAGACTGCATTTATTCTAAGAAGATGCTTCTCAAACTTAAATGTGCCTGCGAATTACCCGGGGATCTAGTTAATGCAGAATCTGACTCAGTAGGTCAGGGGCGGGGCCTGAGATGCTGCTTTCCTAACAAGTCCCAAGAGATGTCGTTGCGGGCCTTGGACCACACTTTGAGTAGCGAGGGTCTAAGAAACTTGCTTCCTTGATTTGGTAGAATTTCTCTCTCCTCCTCCTTGGCAAAATAACACCAATGGCTCGAAAACTGGGGCGGCTACCAGAAGCTCCTGGGGAACTGGTTAGACTTACACACCGCCGTTCCCCGTCCACCCCCCATCCCCGCCGAGATCCTGACAAAGCAGGAGTGAGCACAGGAAACTCGCCAGGTGCTTCTGCTGCAGGTGGCCTGGAAACACATTTTGAGAAGCCCTGCTCAGAGAATGAGCGCTCTCTTCAAGGTTTTTCCAACGGCAATCTCCTGGGAACAGGTGTTGTCACCGGCGGAGACACCTTGTTCAGGATTTTAAGGGAGGAGTATCCCGCTGTTTCTAGCCCAGCACCAGGAGGGGTCCAGGTCCCTCCCCACCGGCCACATGGGCTGCGGCAGGGTCTGCCCCCGCGGGGCTCGGGGCTAGCACCCCCGCCCCATCCTCCCGCACTGCCCCGCCTGCCCGCCGGCAGCCTCCGCAGCAGGCCCTCGGGCGGGGGCCGAACCGCTCATGCGCACCACCGGGCCCGCGGGGCGCGTGGCCCCCGCCCCACGGGCCCAGAGGGCGGGGTCCCCGAGTGCCCCCCGCCCGCCTTACCTCTCTGGACCAGAGTGGCCAAGGAGAAAGCGAGGCAGATGAGGAACGCCGAGTGCCAGGCCACCATGGCTGGGAGCGGGCGGACGGGGCCCAGAGGAGCACAGTTAGCGCGAGAGCGCCCGAGGGGGTGATCGGGGAGGAGCCGGGAAGGAGGAGGAGGAGCAGAAGAGGGAGGAACCCTGCCGCTACTGCAGGGCCTCGCCCAGAACCGGCGCGCGCGCGGCGCGGCCCCGGGAGGGAGGAGGAGGGGCGCGCGCGAGCTCCGGCGTCGGGGCGTGCCCGACGCAGACGAGGTGAGGTGGGGTGGGACAGCGACTGTGGTGCGAGGGGCGGGACGAGCCTGCAGTCTCGGGGGCGGGGCCTATGCACGAGGGGCGGGACGGCAACCTGCGGGCGGGGCTGGAGCTTGAGGGGCGGAGCCCGCGGGCACCCAGCAGGTTAGGCTGTCTGGGTCCCGGCCAGCGCTGGCCCGCGACTCGCGGGCCCCTTCACACCACTCCCTCGAAAGGGAAGCCTCAGAGGTGGTCCCTGCGGGCCCGGAGCAGTGAGTCAACAGTGGCTGGGGAGACGGAGGCGCTGGCAACAAGGGTATGCAGTGATTTCCACCCGGCGCGCCAGACTCCTCTAGGGCCCGGCGCAGGACCCGAGGCGGCGCACAAGCCTGGTGCGTTCTGCCAGCCGGGTGACCTTGAACAGGGCTCTTCCCCTTCTGGCCTTGGTGTCCCCCCGGTCACCAAGGGGTCCCTCTAGCTGCGGCTCCAGGACCCGGCACCCGCGGTCCGGCACCCGTCGCCTTGGCGGAACTTGTTTGTCGGAACCGCCGTCTGCCCTCCCACTTAGCTGATCCTGCAATGGAGCCCTGCCCAGAGATGAAAGGAAAGGGCCATTTTCGTGGCTGGCCGCGGTTGGCAAACAGCGGCACGTCTGGAGGAAACGAGCCTGAGGCCGGGGGCGCGGGGGACAGGCGAGAGGGAAGTTGCGGGCTGACCTGGAGCCGAGCGCCGCGGGCCCGGGGGAGGAAGGAGGAGGGACAGGGTCAGCTCCCCCGAGGCTTTGATGAATGCGCTGAAAGCGCGAGTTCACATCTGCAGAGTCGATCTGTAAACGTGCTCGGTGATCGACACGCGCGCTGCAGCCCTTTCCCATGAACCCCTCCAACCGAGTCCATCTTCAGGACCGGGTGAAATCAGATTCCAACACTGACTGTAACAGCAAAATGCCCGCTGCAGCCTTTGACGTGAACGCTCTCAAGAAGGGCTCCGGCTGCAGCCGGCTTTCAGAGACAAAGAGAAAGCGCCGCTGCTCCCCGGAGTCGTCGAGCCTGTCCCTGCCATTATTCGACACAGGCTGCCCTGGGCCACATCCTCCTTGAGGGTGGCTACTACCATCTCCCCGCAGTGTCCCTTCGGAAGGCTTCCTGTGTCTCCCACAGGGCCGCACCTCCATACTCCCCCAGAGGCTTCCCCCACCTTCTGAGCCATAGTAGGGGGCGGGGGTCTCCCTGAGATGGAGCCAAAATCTTTCCCTCTGTGACTTCTTTCCATTGCTCTGAATCTTGGGGCTGCAAAAACAAAACATACAAGGAGTGAGTGGATATTCTGATTTTCAGGGCAGCGCTTATTCTATGACACTAGCAGGAGAATTAACAGAAATAGCTAGTGGTTATTGAACACACACATTATATACATGGCATATTCCAGGCGTTTTATTCTTCTTTTTTATTCCCACAACAACTTCAATTCCCACAACAACTTTTATTATCACCTCAATAATTAATGAGGGAAAAGGAGCAAAATGGAGATTCCTTGAGGTTGCGGAGTTAACCAGGTCCAGTCCCATACTGTCAAAGGGGGACAGGGGGATCACCAGGAACCCCAGCAGGTGAATGGCTAAGAATATGTGCTTCCGAGCCAGACAGAGTGGCGATCCTGGCTGGACGCAATAAGGTCGTGCCAAGGATTAAATGAGATACTGGAAAGCAAGTGGCCTCGGACACAGTGAGCGGAGACGCGTTACTTGTTACTCTTGTAACAGCTAAAGAAATACTGGCTACTGTGAGGTTGGGCAGTTGCTGTGTATTCCAGGATGCGAATATGCCCCCAGTTTTCCCACTAACTCCGGGTGCCCGGTGCCATTCCCTTGCCCTCGGGCTTCAGGAGTCCCACCTGTAAGGAGGGCACTAGACATTATGCTCTTTTAGAGCCCTTCAGGCTCTGATGGGTGAACCTCAGCACCTACACACTCAGCTGCACTGAGGAGGCTTGAGGAAGTGAGGAAAATGCAGCCTCTAAGTGAGGCATCTCAGTCACTCGCAGCTGGGGCTCTAACTGGTCAACGTGTAGTAGAGATACCTCAATGCCAGCAGCAAGACACTGGCCACAGTGTAACATGCAGGAAGACTGTTTTCTAGCTCAGGGGTGGCTGGCACACTGGCCTGCATGTCAACTACAGTTCACCCGCCCTTTTGTATGACCTGCAAACTAGGAATGGTATTTGTACCTTTAAGTGGTTGAAAAAATCAAAAGAAGGTCATTTTGTGACAGGGGACGTTTAGACGAAATTCACGTGTCAGGATCCATGAAGTGGCGGGAACACAGCCACGCGCGTTCGTTTCTGTATTGTCTATGGCTGTTTTTCTGCTACCACCGCAGAACTGAATAGTTGCAACAGAGACCATGGAGCCCACACAGCCTAAAATAGCTACTACCTAGCGCTTTACAGAAAAAGTGTGTTGGCCTCCATTCTAGCAAATTGAACTATGGCAAGGATGAATAGTAACAGGCGATGGTGCGGGGCCTAAAGAGTGTGCTCCTGTAGAACAGGGGATGAGCACAGGAGCTGGCACGGGAACAAGAAGCAACAGAAAAGGATCGTGTTTATCATGTGCCAAAAGACACCCACTCAAAAAAACCCAAAGAACAAAAAAACAGGCCTTTAGTCAAACTATTGCAAACGTCTGAGGTCAGTTATCCTGCCAGATAACTCTCCCTATGTAAAATGACTCATCCGAGGCCTGGTTTGTCTCTCAGTCTCTTATAAGTTAGGTTAGTGTGAGTCTGAGGGAACCGATGACATCAGGCCCTGAGCCTACCAGGCTAAGGACCTCCCTGGAACTTGGTGAGCCTCTCAAGTAGCTGCTACCCTGCTGAACTGCAATTGATTGTGGAGCTGATTTACATACAGGAAATTCTACACTTAGAAACCATGATTCTGTGCCCCCTGAATGCACACACTCCCCATTGCCAGTGCATGTGGTGCTGGGACTGACCCCCCGCCAAGCCTGCCTTGTCTCCACACCACCCTCCTTCTACTCCTCACCCCTTCCTGAACTTCTCATATCCTGCAGATGTTCACCACTTGGAAAACCATTTGGCCTGACGAGCTCCTCTCCTAAAACACCCACCTTTCCTCAGCACTGACCTAGGAAGAGAAGTGTGACATGGACAGATGGCCACCAGGCTAGTCTGGGAGTTCAGGAGAGGCACAGATGGAGCTGGGAGGGCTTACACTAATCTGAGTTACATAGGCTTCTGAGAGCAAGCCTGGTCTTCCGTCACACCCCGCCATGTCCTTAGGAAGATGTGTTCTAAATTCCAGAACAGAACAGCTGTTCTCTCACTATTAGCACAGAGTTCCTGTTATTGCTCCCAAGTGCCACAAACCGCTCCTTGCAAAGTCCCCCAAGGGGGCCACCCTCTCCTGTGGCCAAAATTAGACCCACCTGGTAGCATCTGCCCACCAGGCCTCTGGAATGGCCTTGCCATCAGCCCCATCACTGTTGAAGGTGCCCATCTGGAGGGCGCCACCGTCCATGTCAGCAGCCGATTCCTGATCCTTGGGGCACCAGAGTGGAGACGGAGTCCACGTGAGGGCAGGGGCGAGGACAAAGGACTTGCCCCGACTCAGGGTCACCCTTTGGCCCCGGGACCCAAGGCAGCTCAGCTTGTGCTCAGGGCTTCAGCAGTCCTTCTGTCTGCTTCCTCTCCTCCCACAGCCTTGGGTCCTAATCCCTTTAACCAAAGTAGTTTGAGGGGCCGGGATGGGCTCCAGAGTAGGTGGGAAAGGGACCAGCACTCCCCCCACCCACCCAGCCCCCCACCATGTGGGCCAATTAAGAGACAGAATCACTAGAGAAATGCAAATCAAAACTACAGTGAGATATCATCTCATACCGGTCAGAATGGCCATCATCAAAAAACCTACAAACAGTGAATGCTGGAGAGGGTGTGGAGAAAAGGGGACCCTCTTGCACTGTTGGTGGGAATGTAAATTGATACAGCCACTATGGAGAACAGTATGGAGGTTCCTTAAAAAACTACAAATAGAACTACCATATGACCCAGCAATCCCACTAATACCCTGAGAAAACCATAATTCAAAAAGAGTCATGTACCAAAATGTTCACTGCAGCTCTATTTACAATAGCCCGGAGATGGAAACAACCTAAGTGTCCATCATCGGATGAATGGACAAAGAAGATGTGGCACATATATACAATGGAATATTACTCAGCCATAAAAAGAAACGAATTTGAGCTATGTGTAATGAGGTGGATGGACCTAGATTCTGTCATACAGAGTGAAGTAAGTCAGAGAGAGAAAGACAAATACCGTACGCTAACACATATATATGCAATTTAAGAAAAAAAACCAGTGTCATGAAGAACCTAGGGGTAAGGCATGAATAAAGACACAGACCTACTGGAGAATGGACTTGAGGATATGGGGAGGGGGAAGGGTAAGCTGTGACAAAGTGAGAGAGTGGCATGGACATATATACACTACCAAACGTAAAATAGATAGCTAGTGGGAAGCAGCCACATAGCACAGGGAGATCAGCTCGGTGCTTTGTGACCACCTAGAGGGGTGGGATAGGGAGGGTGGGAGGGAGGGAGACGCAAGAGGGAAGAGAGATGGGAACATATGTATATGTATAACTGATTCACTTTGTTATACAGCAGAAACTAGCACACCATTGTAAAGCAATTAGACTCCAATAAAGATGTAAAAAAAAAAGAGAGACATAGCCTCCCTGCGAAGCACTGGAATGCAGACAGCCAGCTGCGGGAGCCGGTGCACCAGGGGCTACAACAGTTCCCCGAATGCCTGATAGCAGGGGCGAGTCTTTACCAGTCTCAGGCGATACAAGAAAGTGAGACTGTTGCGGTAATTCCCCCCCATAAAGCGAGAGTGCTGACCTTTATCCTGAAATCATGGACTTTTCTGGGTACACAGAAGTCCTTTATTTCACGAAAAGATGGCAGTGTTTTGTTCAATGTGCCTGCTTTGCAAAATAAAATGTTGGCAACCCTGCCCGTCGCCAAATTTAAAATAAAGAAATCTACTCACCAGTGATATTCACAAGTCTGCGAAGCCCTGGCTATGCCAGCAATGTTTAGCCCATCCAGGGCCCTGATACATGGGGATTTTTTGGAACACACCCCATGTGTAAACAGAAGCCCTGAAAATGGATTCTAAAACAATGTTCCCTCTCATATTTTTTGAGTTGTAAGCGAATTATCCCTCGGTCGCCTCCTCCTCTCCACAATGTTCCTATTCTCTCCTCTCTTGGATCTTCTAGTAAGGCAAGGTCAGGCAGAGCCTTGAATGCCATGCTAATGAGCAGAGCTTTGATCCTGAGAACAGAGGGAAGCCGCTGAAGGGTTGTAAGCATTAAGCAGCAGAAAGCCAGGGAAAGTGAGGGGCAGGGAGAGTGGTCCACAGGAGTGGCTACTGGCATCATCTTGGCGGAGAAGCTGGGAGCCTGGGGCTGAAGAGAAGTGTCTGGATTCAGGCTATGTATGTGGCAGAGGCAACAGTGGCCATAGAAAGGAGAGGATGGCTGTGTCCACCTGGCCCTGTTCTCAGGGAACAAAGGATGTCCAGGGTGCCCTGTGGGGAGGAAACAGACAACAAGCAGTCAGGTGATAGAGGCAGTTAGAGAGGGGAGCACAGGGCACTGTGGGAGCATCGAAGAGCTGACTTAAAGGAAAAGGAATAGTTCACCGTGCCGATGGCGGGGCATGTGGGTTCCAAGAGAACCGCTGAAGCAAAAGCCGAGAAATGAGCCTTTGAATTTGAACTGCCTGGAGCCAGGTCATGCAGGGTTCCTAGAGCAGGTGAAGTTTGGACTCTATACAAACGCAACTGGGAACCCCAAAGAGTTTTAAGTGGGGCTGGGGTGAGGCTGCAGGGTGACGAGATCAGACTGGTATTTCATGGTTCCACTTCTTTCAGGAGACTCAGGACTCTGCTGTACAGAGCCCAGCATCTGCCTCGGGGCAGGCTGGGATTCCGCTCTCCAGCTCTGTCTCCTGGAGACAGGGCAGTGTGGCCGGTCAGGAGCTTCAGCTTCACAGACAGCGGGCAGATTTGCATCCCACGTTTCCACAGAACCCCCCTCCCTCATTCATTCCTATGGCTACCGCATGCGACAGTTGCTCACCCCTGGAAGGGACCCTTTGACCAGAGCATTTTGTAATCCAGTGCAACAACTTCCCAGGAGACACAAATCATCTCATCCTTTTTGATCCCTGTTAGAATTCCCATTGCATGTTTGAAGTGTTTTCTTAACACATCAAGGACCATACTACAGTGACGATCATGTCAATGATGGTCACGGTGACAAGAATCCAGGAGGAAAAGAAGACAGGTGCAAAATGCCAGTGGGTCACCACCTAGTTTCAAGGCTCATTACCATGAGAAGGAGTCCTCTGCTCTGGAAATCTAAATGCAGAACACCAACCCGTCTTCTGGAAGCCTGCGTGCCAAGTCAAGCAGGGCAAAGCCTTATACCTGCATATTTTCCTAATTCAAGAGACTGTTCTGTAAATTTCTTTCTAGTGCTCAGTCGAGTTAATATGGAATTTGCATAAGCACTTGGCAAAAAATAACTTATCTTTCTGTAATATTTGTGAGGCAGCATTTCCCACTCTGTACCCTGACCTCTGAAGGACTAGGACTTAACATTTGCCTCCCAAACATGGACCTTATTTAACGCATCCGGTGAAGTCTCCCTGAAGCACTCGGGAGACTCAAACCACAGAAACCAGCGTTTAGCCTCTTTATGTCTTTGCATGTCATCGAAGAAGTTGAAGAAACCTCCCGGAAAAAGTTACAGAACGCAAGTGTGGAAACAGCATCCGATTAATAGTAATAACATTGTGTTCAAAAATACCTCTTGTCAGGCTTCCCTGGTGGTGCATTGGTTAAGAATCCGCCTGCCAATGCAGGGGACACGGGTTCGAGCCCTGGTCCGGGAAGATCCCACATGCCGCAGAACAACTAGGTCCGTGTGCCACAACTACTGAGCCCGTGAGCCACAACTACTGAAGCCCGCGCACCTAGAGCCCGTGCTCTGCAACAAGAGAAGCCACCGCAATGAGAAGTGCGCGCACCACAACGAAGAGTAGGCCCCGCTCGCTGCAACTAGAGAAAGCCCACGCACAGCAACAAAGACCCAACACAGCCAAAAATAAAATGAATTTTAAAAATAAATAAGTAAAAAGTTAAAAACATTTAAAAAATACCTCTTTTCGGTTTTCAATAGGCATCGCCTCCTGTCTAATGGCTTTTCAGGGGGCACTGCAATGTCCAAAACAGGACTGTTCAGCCTTGTCCCCAAAATCATCCTGCCACTCCCTTGAGTGGTCCCCATCTCAGGAAATGGCACCACCAATCTCCCAGTTGCTGGGGCCCCAAAGCTAGGAAGCAGCTTCAACCCCTCTCCTAGTCTCACCTGCTCCATGACTAAGGCCTGCAAACTCTGTCCCCTAACCAACCTTGGACGTGCGCATCCGTACCTGTCGGGAATAACTGCAGCCCGTTCTCCACCCAGCAGCCAGAGGGAGCCTCTTAAAAGGTAAATCTAGTCATGTTTTTCCTTTGCTTCAAATCCATCAGTCTCATGTTAAGGGCTCTCCATCTCAATCAGAGCCTACAAAGCCCTACATGAGCTGGCCTGAGCCTGCTGTACTGCTCGTGCCTCCAGATTTTCCTACCTGTTGCCACTGTCGGCAGTGACCTTCCTGCCGTTCTGGCTGGCTCCACTTTACCCCTCAGGCCTTAGTAGAACGTACTGCCGCTCGCAGCCCAGGAAGGGTTAAGGGGCCCATTCTTTCTACTCCCAAGGCCTCCGCGCTGGACTCTACCTCACTTCCGGCTTACTGCTTTGAAATTTGCTGTCTCCTTCCACTGGTCCCCTGGTTCTCAACCCTAGTGACATGATAGGATCATCAGGGAAGCCTTCTTTCTTTTTAAATTGAGGTAAATTTCACCCTTTTCCAGTATACAATTCAGTGGCATTTAGTACATTCACAGTATTGCCTGACAATCACCTCTATTTACAATACTTCCAGAATATTTCCATCATCCCCAAAGGAAACCCCAAACCCATTAGCACTCACTCCCTGTTCCCCTCCCCCAGCCCCTGGCAACCATGAATCTCCTTTCTGTCTCTATGGATTTGCCTATTCTGGACAATTCATACAAATAAATCACATAATATGTGACATTCTGCGTCTGGCTCCCTTCACTCAGCATAATGTGTTTTCTCGGCTTATCCACGCTGCAGCGCGTATTAGAATCTCGTTCCTTTTTATGGATGAATAATATTCCATTGTATGGATGCACCACATTTTTTCTGAATTTAAATGCATTTTATTTTTAGACAACCTACATGACATGTTTTGTTGTTTTTTTTTTCTCAAAAACAATGCCTCCGCTCCAAACAAATCAACATCAAAATGAAGAGCTCCAGGGCTTCCCCGGTGGCGCAGTGGTTGGGAGTCCGCCTGCCGATGCAGGGGACGCGGGTTCGTGCCCCGGTCCGGGAGGATCCCACGTGCCGCGGAGCGTCTGGGCCCGTGGGCCATGGCCGCTGGGCCTGCGCGTCCGGAGCCTGTGCTCCGCGGAGGGAGGGGCCGTGGCAGTGGGAGGCCCGCGTACCGCAAAAAAAAAAAAAAAAAAATGAAGAGCTCCAGATGACATCAGTCCTATTTGTCTAAGTCCTGGTGTTGTGTGGATGAAATGCAGTAGCCAGCCTGTTATGACGAGCAGGTGATAGATCCAAAGTAACAGCCAAATTTGTTAACATTTTTCCATTTCTAAACCGTCCTTAGAGAAAATCATATGTGGGGTCACACCAGCGTCACTGCAGTCCCGCAGAGCAGCCATGCCATCTGGATTCATGTTTTCACCAATAAAGAAGTGATAGTTTTTGAAATTAGCAAGGATGTGCTTGATCTGTTCTGCAGCCCCTGTCATAACAGGTTTTCCTCTTTCTGGTCTCTGTTCTTCAAGCTTCCCTTTGATTGACTTCATGTAATCTTTGATGTACTTCTTGTAGGCTTCTTTTGTGAAGCTGGTTTCCTGCAAGTGATGGTTCATGACAATATCCACACCAGTGATTACTGTGCTTTCGGTACCTTCTCCCTCGGGGCCTTCAGCGGAGGCGTTTCCACCAATGAGCGAGTCATCAATGTTACCCTCTGTCCTACGGACCATCTTCCCCTCCACCCCCAGACACAGGCCGTCCTCGACCTCCTGGATCTTGTAGATGTCGGAGAACATCTCATCATGGCTGATGAGGTCCCGGTAGATGATCATAACGGCGACTAGATGGAGACGACGGCGGTGCTAGCTTAGTGGGAGCCCGGAGCTCAGAGCGAGCGCACTGCAGCCGGAGCGGTGCTCGGGGGGAGGGGGGAGAGGGCGGAAAAAGGGATGCACCATATTTTGCTTATCCAATCCACTGAATTGCTAGGTATCAGGGAAGCTTTTAACATTATCCCCTGCCAGGCACCACTCTGAGACTTTGATGTGCTTGGCCAGGGTGGGGTAAGGCACTAGTGTTTTTCTAAAACCTCCCCTGGTGATTCTAATACACAGCAAAGGCTGAGAATCACTGACCGAGACCATGACTGGCCAAACTAGGGCCCCGGGGCCAAGGGTTGCCTACTGCCTGTGTTCACATGGGCTGCCAGCTAAGAATACTTGAGAAAAATAAAAAAGAAGAGTATTTTGTGACACGTGCAATGATGCAACATTCAACTTTCCATGTCTATAAGTAAAGTTTTATTGGCACACATAGTCACACCCATTCATTTACCTATTGTCTATAACTGCTTTTGTTATAGACAAGGGCAGAGTTAAGTAGTTGTGACAGAGACTGTATGGCCCACCAAGCTGAAAATATTTACTATCTGGTCTTTTACAGAAAAAGTTTGTTTCATCCATTCACAGTCCTATCATACTTGGTCTTTCAGCAGCGGTCGGCACCGTTGATCACCCTACTGCTTGAGACACTTTCTTCACTTGACAGCTAGAAACCCGCTCTCTCCTGGAGCTGCCTCTCTGGAGCTTGGGGAAGCCCCATGGGGGTGGATCCGGGTGCCCAGTGTTTGGGAGCTGGGCCACTTCCACCCCTCATATGGGCACTGGTGGGGGGGTGTGTGAGGGTGAGGGGAAGGTGTTAGGAGATCACTCGGAGGCTTTGGGCAGCTCACTCTCCTTCTGGGTTGGACAAGACTGTCGTCTCTGAGGTCCCTTGCAGTTCTGAGTTCTCTGGTGGTCATAGTGCCAAGCACCGTCAACTGCATCACCAATTCTCCCAGCAACCCAATGAGGAGGGCGCCATTTCTATCATTATCACAATTTTACAGAAGACACAACAAATCTTCAGAAAGGAAAAGTGAGTTTGGCCAGGTTGCCCAGCAAGTCTGTGGCCTTCAAACTCAAGTCCAGCCCACCTCACCCTGTCTAGCAGGATGGATGTACCAAGTGCCTATTGTTTAAGCTGATGAGATCTCAGAGAACCTGGGGTTTCTGGGGAGGGCACACTGGCAGGTGGTGGCTGGGTCAGCTCTGTGTTGTGCATGTGGGCAGCTGTGAGTGGGACCCAAGATGAGAAGAATAAATTCTTGAGATGCCTTGGGCAATGCGCCCAACGCCGTGATATGTACTTGACTAAGATCGTGTTTACTGATTTAAATACTCTGTGAGGGAGGATTAGTTTTTCTGTGGCTGCTGTAATGAATTACCACAAAGTCTGGTAATTTGGTAAAACAACACAAATGTCTTCTCTCCCAGTCCTGGTGGTGAGAAGTTCAAAGTCAAGGGGAAGACTCCTTCCTTGCCTCTTCCAGCTTCTGGGTGCTGTCAGGCAATCTTTGCTGTTTCTTCGCTTGTAGGTGCATCACTCCAATCTCTGCCTCTGTCTTTGCACAGCCTTCTTACAAAGACACCGGTCCTTGCATTTAGGGCTCACACTAAATCCAGTATGAGTGCATCTGGAGAGCCTTAGCTAAATTACATTTGCAAAGACCATATTTCCAAATAAGATTGCATTCTTGGGCTTCCCTGGTGGCGCAGTGGTTGAGAGTCCGCCTGCCGATGCAGGGGACACGGGTTCGTGCCCCGGTCCGGGAAGATCCCACATGCCGTGGAGCGGCTGGGCCCGTGAGCCATGGCCGCTGAGCCTGCGCGTCCGGAGCCTATGCTCCGCAATGGGGGAGGCCACAACAGTGAGAGGCCCGCGTACCGCAAAAAAAAAAAAAAAAGATTGCATTCTGAGGTTCCTGGTGGATATGAATTTGGGGGGACACAATTCAACTCACTACAGGCGGAAATATTATTCTCAGTCTACAGATGAGAAAGCTGAAGCCCACTCTCATGACATGAGAGCAGTTACCCCCTTAGCTAGCTCCTTAGTGACTTAGGAACCAATGCCCAGTCCTGTCTTATTTTAATGCCTCAGTTCTCATAGACAGAAAAAAAAAGATATACAAAAAACCCAAATCACCTTTACCTTACACTGTATACAAATAATACCTCAAATTAGATCAAAGACCTAGACTTGAGAACTAAAACCTATAAAACTCTTAGAAGGAAACATTGGTCAAATTCTTCATGATGTTGGGTTTAGAAATGACTTCATGACTCTGACACCAAAAGCACAGGTAACAAAAGAATAAAGATAAGTTGGACTTCATCAAAATTAAAAACTTTTGTGCATCAAAGGACACTATCAACAGAGTGAAAAGGCAACGACCTACAGAATGGAGAAAATATTTACAAATTGTATATCTGACAAATGATTAATATAAAGAACTCCTGCAGCTCAACAACAACAAAAACAAGCAACCCAATTAAAAAATGGGCAAAGGCCTTGAAAAGGCAGTTCTCCAAAGAAGATATACAAAGACAATTAGTACATGAAAACATGTTCAACACTACTGTTATTAGGGAAATGCAAGTCCAAACCACAATGAGATACCACTTCACACCTACTAGGATGACTATAATTTTTTTAAAAAACTGAAAATAACAAAGGTAGACAAAGGTATGGAACACTAGTACATTGCTGGTGGGAATGCAAAATGGTGTAGCCATTATGGAAAACGGTCTGGCAGTTCCTCCAAAAAATCAAACATAGAATTACCATATGATCCAGCAATTCCATACAGATACATATATAGATAGATAGATATAGATATAGATATATCCTGAAGAATTGAAAGCAAAGACTCAGTTACTTGTGTACCCATGATTATAGCAGCATTATTCACAATAGCCAAGAGGTGGAAGAAAACCCAAGTGTCCATTGACTGATGAATGGATAAACAAAATGTGATCTATACTCACAATGGAATACTATTCAGCCAAAAAAGGAACAAAGTTCCTACACCTGAAACTAACACAACATTGTAAATCAATTACACTTCGATAAAAATAAAAAGGAACAAAATTTTGATAGATGCTACAACATGGATGGACCTTGGAGAGTTATGCTTAGTGAAATAAACCAGATACGGAAGGACAAATATTGTATGGTTCCACTTACAGGAAGTATCTAGCTGGAATAGACTAATTTATAGAGACAGAACATAGAATAGAGGTTACCATGAGTTGGGGGTTGGGGGAAAGGGAAGTTATTATTTAATGGGTAGAATTTATGTTGGAGACGATGAAAAGTTTTGGGTATAAATAGTGGTGATGGTTACACAACATTGTGAATGTAATTAATGTCATTGAATTGTGCATTTACAGATGGTTAAAATGATAAATATTATGTACTATATTTTACCACAATTTTTTTTTCAAAAAAAGACTGTTAAAAAACAAAACAAACCATATGAGCTTCAAGGAAAGCATTTTGGAAGAGAAAACACAAGGCTCCCCGAATGCATGACAGCCAGCTGGGCACAGTTCCTGCCGCCTCGCCTTGCCTCCCGTGAATGTTCCCCGAAGCTGGTTCTTTCCCTGGGGTTTCACCCTTTTTTTTCTGTTTAGGCAGAGTCCCAGGAGAAAGAGGCTTTCATGTACCTGTATCTCCTTCTTTTATTCTCATCACTCTTTATCGTCCTCTACATCCTGCCCACCTGTGATCACAGATCCCCACTTCCTGTCACTTCTCTTTGGCCCCTGCCCCGGTCTGACAGAGCTCTGAGAGTGACATTTGTCTTGCTGCTCCACGCGCTCTGGCTGCTGGTGAGTGGTGGCTTGTCTTTGAGAGCGTCCACCACCCCAATCATCTCCTCCTTGGGATGTAACGTTCCCCTGCTTCCCCGTTGCTTATATGATCAGGCTGCATGCCTTGACCTGGCATTCAATGCCCCGCCTTAGTGCATCCGGCTCAACAGGTGACCTCACCGTCTCCTGAACAGGCTTCAAGCCTCCCTGCCTCCTTGCCTTTTCTTATGAGGTTTCTGTTGCCCATCATGCCTTCCCTTAGCCCCTCTATCTTGATATCCAAACGCTAATGTCCCCTAAGCCCAAGGTCAACATAAACCTCTTTCTCGAAGGCTTGGGAGGTCAAATATTATCTATTTAACAAGGAATCATTTGTTACTGCCTTGGGTGGGCATTTCCATCTTTTGTTATTTTCAAATATACCCTGATGTTGATTTTATCTATCGAGAAAGATTGTGGAAGCCAAGGGCACATCTTTTTTTTTTTTTTTTTTTTTTGCAGTACGTGGGCCTCTCACTGTTGTGGTCTCTCCCGTTGCGGAGCACAGGTTCCGGACGCGCAGGCTCAGCGGCCATGGCTCACGGGCCCAGCCGCTCTGCGGCATGTGGGATCTTCCCAGACCGGGGCACAAACCCGTGTCCCCTGCATCGGCAGGCGGACTCTCAACCACTGCGCCACCAGGGAAGCCCCCAAGGACACATCTTATTTCGTGTTTCTCTCTGGGAGCCCTGCATTTCATTGACATGAACATTGTTTCCACGCAGGCTTGGTGGAGAGGAGGGTACCTCTAAATATTTGGTGCTCCTGGCACTTCGGTCCCTCCTTCCTGTGCCAGCTTCACACTTGCCATCAGACTCCAGCAGGGGGTTGGGACCTGGGCTCAGAACATAGGGAGGTCAGTAGTCCTCCCTCTGTCATCGGTGGGAATTTTCCTTTAGAAACTCTGACCTTTGAATTTTTCCAAGACTATCTTTCTGTGGCAAAAAACAGTGAAAGAACTGAGTGAAAGTACCCCACTCAGATGCCTTACTGTGTCTTGTGGGACTGCTTCCTCCTCACTGCCACTGCTGTCTCTGCCATGGTTCCAGCTGTCACCATCGTGCATCAGAATTGTTGGACCAGCTGCACGCTGGTCCCTCTGACTCCAGTGCGGCCCCCATGAACCGATGCTGCACACGGCAGTCAGGGCGGCTGTCCTAAAACAGATCTCTTCCTTTTACTCCCCAGCTGACAAATGGCAATTCGTCTCCGAGAAAAAACCAAGATCCTGAGACTGGGGTTCCAGGCACTCTGACCATCTGACCCCCAAGATGCAGCCCCTGTCATAACTCCTATGATTCTGATACTTCACTTATGTCACAATTTGTTTATTTCTAAAATGAAATGGACATATCAATGCCTCTGGTGCTCTGTCCAGGCAAGTCTCCCCTCCAGTCTCCCCTCCTGGACTGTCTGACCATCTGAGACAAATTCTGAAAGGTTCACCTCCTCTCTAAGCTCTATTTCCTCAGCTCTCCTCCCACCTTGGGGCTTTGCTACAGTACGAAGCCAATAGATAGTCTCTGAAGAAAGCAATTAGGCCACAATGAGATCGCACTTCATACCCACTAGGGAGACTATAATGAAAAGGCAGACAATGACAAGTGTCGTTGAGGGTATGAAGAAATTGGAAACGTCCTACATTGCAGGTGGGAACATGTCTTAGTTCAGGCTGCTATAACAGAATGTCATAGACTGGGTGGCTTATAACAACAGACATTTACTTCTCACAGTTCTGAAGGCTGGGAAGCCCAAGATCAAGGTACCAGCAGATTTGATATCTGGTGAGAGCCTGTTTTGTAAAGGCCTATCGTCTCACTGTGCCTTCACGTGGCAGAAGGGACAAGGGATCTCTCTGGGGTCTCTTTTATAAGGACACTAATTCCATTCATGAGGGTTCCGCCCTCATGACTTAATCACCTCTAAAGGCCCCACCTCCAAATACGGTCCCATTGAGGGTTAGGATTTCAACATGTGAATTTGGTGGGGGACACATTCAGTCTACAACATATGTAAAATGTTGTTGACGCTATGGATAACTATTTGGGAGATCCCCATCAAGTTAAACGTAGACTTACTATATGGCCCAGCAATTCTACTCCTAGGTATATACCCAAGAAAAATTAAAACGTATGTCCAGGCAAAACTTGTACATGAGTGTTCATAGCAGCATTACGCATGATAGCCACAGTGGAAACAGCTCAAATGCCCATCAGTTGATGAATAAACAAACAAAATGTAGTGTAGTCATACAATAGAATACCGTTAAGCAATAAAAAGGAATGAAGTAAGGGTACATGCTACAACATAGATGAGCCTTCAAAATATTAGGCTAAGTGAAAAAAGCCAGACAAAAAGACCACATATTATATGATTCCATATATATGAACTGTCCAGAATAGGCAAATCGATAGAGATAAAAAGGTGAGCGGTTGTCAGAGGCTGGGGGCGGGGCGGAGGTGGGAGGTGACGGCACCGAGGGGCAGGGTTTCCTTCGGGTGTGATGAAAATGTTGTGGAATTAGATAGTGCTGATGGCTGCACAGCTTTGTGCATATACTAAAATCCACTGAGTTGTACACTTTAAAGGAGGGAATTATACAGTGTGTGCATTATATCTCAATAAAGCTGTTAAAAAAAATAAAGAAACCACTTGACGAGTGTATATTGAACAGTTACTCCATGCCCAACACTGAGCAAGTATTTTCCAGGCATTAAGTCCCTAATTCTCATCAAAATCCTATGAGATAGGGGCTTCGCTGGTGGCGCAGTGGTTAAGAATCTGCCTCCCAATGCAGGGGACAGGGATTTGAGCCCTGATCCAGGAAGATCCCACATGCCACGGAGCAACTAAGCCCGTGCGCCACAACTACTGAGCCTGTGCTCTAAGGCCCGCGTGCCACAACTACTGAAGCCCACACGCCTAGAGCCCGTGCTCTGCAACAAGAGAAGCCACCACAATAAGAGGCCTGCGCACCGCAATGAAGACCCCAGGCAGCCAAAAAATAAATAAGTAAATAAATTCTTTAAAAACAGAAAATCCTATGAGATAGTGTTATAGAGTGAATGAATCACTGCTAACTTCCTATGTTGAAGCCCTAATCCCCAATGTCATGGTATTAGGACTTGGGACCTTTTTGGGGTAATTAGATTTAAAGGAGGTATGAGGGTGGAGCCCCATGATGCGATTAGTTCCCTTTTGAGAAGAGACACTGCAGCTCGCTCTCTCTCTTCCATGTGAGGGCACAGCAATAAGCCAGCCATCTGCAAACCAGGAAGAGAGCTCTCACCAGAAAGTGAACATTGCCAGAACCTTGATCTTGGACTTTCCTGCCTCCAGAACTGTGAGAAGTAAATATGTGTTGTTTAAGCCACAAAGTCTATGGTATTTTGTTATAGCAGCTCAAGTAGCTTGCCCAGTGTCACTCAGCCCATAAGGGGCAGCAGCAGGATGTGAACCCAGGCAGCCTGGCTTTCAGACTCCTGCACTTGACTGCCTCTCAGGTAGACAAATACGTGCTACAGGGGTTCATGGTCAGAAAAGGAAGAATTGGTTCCTCCTTTGCACTCCAGAAGAGGGATTCAAGGGGTTCCCAACCCTTAAAAGTTGCTTGTCCCAGGGGGTTCTGGCAGAATAAGCCCCCGGATCCTGTTTACAAAGAGATATGCTTCTGCTGCCGTCCATCCGTCCTCAGCCTTGAAATTTGAGCCAGTAGACCAAGCCAAGCCAGCAGGGGTGCTTGTCATCCCAGGGGACATGTTCTGGAGGGCCAGGAGAGAGCCAGGGTGATCATCACTGGCCTTCGGCTTTCCTGATGTCAAGGGCTGGGCCTCGGCCTCTGCATGTGCTGGACCTTGCATCATGGACCAGAGACATAAGGAAAGGGGGTCCTGAAGGCGATATTGGAGCCCGGCACAGCTTGTTGCTAGTGGGAGATGAAAGCACGGGGTCGCTCAGTGTATAGAGGATGGCATTCAGCCGGAGAGGTAAAGGTAGAAAGCGTGGACTCTGCAGCCAGCCAACTCTGGCTTCCAGCTGTGGTTCCGCCACTTACTAGCACTTACTGTGTGACCTGGGGGCAAGTCGCCTTGCCTTTTTAGACCTCAGTGTCAGGATATATGAAATAGAGAGGAAACACATTCACACGCGTGGAAAGTGCCCAGAACGGTGCCTGGTACATCGTGTGCTCCCAACAGTAGCAGCTTTTTGTTTCGTCTTGTTTTAACTATTATTATTTTGGCTAATCAGATGGGAAGGGAAGGAGACACAGTAAGAGAAACATCTGGGTTATAGATGCTTCCTGAATCACAACAGAAATAGTTTGATGTCTTTTTTTCCATATATCCTCTTGACGGGCCTCATCCTAGTCTAGAGGGAGGCAGGTGACAGTCTGATGGTCTCCTGGGTCAGCTCACAGTGCCTGGCCGCCTGCCCTGCTCTGGCTCCCAGTAACCTCGCTGCGAGATGTTAACAAGCTGGATTTACCTCAGGAACCAGTGATCAGGATGTCAAAGGGAACGCAGGATGCTCATCCAAGGAATCATCTTGGGGAGTGTTTAAGCAAGAGAAAAAGATGACTTTAAGGGATGAAAGGGAGAAGAGTGATGAGGGAGAATCCTGGGGGGAGTCGCGAGGGCTTTGATCTGTTCTGTGCGGCCTCTACTTTTGGAAACAAGGGTAAAGGGGACAAGCTATGGGACGATGGATTCTGGAACCTTCTAAGAAAGAGGCAGAACAACCTCAAGATGGAAGAGCCGGCTGGCCTCTTGGGGATACTTAGGTCTGGCTCTCTGGTCCCCCTTGGATGCCTCTTCTAACCTGGAGACTCTGTGAATCACTCCCCTCCCCCACCAGGTCTGGGCCAGGACAAAAGTGAAGGGGTGGTTTCCAGAACCGCTAGAGCAAAGCAAAGAGAGGGTTTGGCAGGTCCTTTGTTTAGTCTAAGCCCGAATTTGAGACACACCTTTGAGACTCTGCCACGTGCCGCCTGTGGCCAAGCTGGACATACGCTGCTTTTCCTGTCCCCCCATCCCCCCGCCGCCTTTCTGCTCTTGCCCTGTGAGCCCAAGCTGAGGGAGCGAGGCTGGGAGGGAGCTTCTGCCAGGAGCTTTTACTTGTCATCTTGTCTTTAGATACAGGATGAGTGGGTGAAGGGGAGAGCATATGTATGGAAATAATTCCTGGGATCCTATCTAGATCAAGGCCAGCGTCTAGCCGCTAGCCCAGTTCATCCTTTCCAGAGAACTCCACTCTAAAGTGCATTTCTCAATGTGCCCCTTCATCTCTTGAAAATGAAATCCTGGCGTTTAAATGTGATCCATGTCTTTTACAAAGTTCTTCGTTCAGATTGGTGTTGAAAGGTACATGCGATGCTTTCCAAACGCAGCCCAATGGTGCAGAAAGTGACTTCCTTCAGTGTCATCTAGTTCAGCAGCTCCTCATTTATAGATGAAGAGACAGAGGCCTAGAGAGGGGAAGCGACTTGTCCACGGTCACAGGGTGAGGCATCGGCAATGTAAACCAGGCCTCCTGCCTTCATGTGGAGTCGTGGGTGGCATGGCTTCCTGCGCTGTGGCTTGTGGCGGCTCAGCAGCTCCCTGGGGGCCACACCTGCCTCCCCGATCTCCCGGCTCTAAGGCCTTTCATTTGTACCAGCTTCTTCTGCCAAGTTTAGCTCAAGCGGAATCGTTTCTAACCAGCAGCAGGGTTTTCACTTGTAAATAAACCACAGAAGAGACCAGCTACTGACCCGACAGAGGAACAACTCGACTCTCTGGAAGTGCAAACGATACTACCCTTTATCAGAGGATTTGTGCCTATTTTGGGTTTGGCTTGCCCATCTGCTCAGAGAGAGAGAGAGAAGTGTGGAGAGTGTGCAGAGTCTAATTCTGCTACGCCCCATGATGAGCCCATGTGCAGCGCTCTACTTGCGCTCCATGAATCGAGTGCTATTCATGGGCACTGAACAGAATGAACCAAGCCAAACCATTTAGCTTGCTAGCCAATCGTTAAACCCTACTCCCCGCTTTCAAGGCACAAGCTCAGGGCCTGTTTCAAAGGGTAAATTTTGTAAACACGAAGAAATTGTCAAGGAGATTCACTTGAATGGATTCAGGTTGAGGAACAGTCAGTAACAAAAGAGTTATTCCTGCATTCAATGTGGACACATTCTCACCACATAGGGAGTCTGTGGGGCAGCCCTGTCACAGGTTGATCTTAGATTATGGTCTAGGAGGTCTGCAGGTAAAGGTTTTCTAGTCTAAAGCAATGATTTAAAAAGATAATAGCCAAAGTCAACTCCAGATTTACCAGTTGATGCCCCTCCCCTGTCCTCCCCCACACCTGAAATCTGATTTGGGGGTCATTTCATGGCTCAGGAGGGGAGCTAAAATGCAAACTAGTCAATTTTGTAACACAATAACAGCCCCAGCAGCGGGTGGCCAAGGGGAGAGAAAAGGAAGTAGGAGCTAAAAAAGGAAATCCTTGCAATTACCTTTGTTTTTCTGTTTTCTAGGCTGTCTGTATCCTCCATCATCATAGAGATCCAGAGTTGAGGCACTGGATTCTACTGCAAGGTGCATCCTGATAAACCTAGAGTTACCGTCTGACCCAGAAATTCCATTCCTAGGTATCTACGCAAGAGGAATGAAAACATCTGTCCGTACAAAGCCTTGTACACGGGTGTTCACAGCGGCATTATTCATAATAGCCAAAGTGGAAACAAATCAAATGTCTATCAATTGATGCATAGATAAACAAAATGTGGTCTATCCAGAGAATGGAATATTATTCAGCCATAAAAAAGAATGAAGTACTGATACATGCTGCAACATGGATGAACCTTGAAAACATTATGCCAAGAGATATAAGCCAGTCACGGAGGGTCACATATTGCGTGAAACTGTTTCTATGAAGTGTCCAAAATGGGCAAACCCATAGAGACAAAAAGTAGAGGGAAGGGGAGGGATGAACAAGGACTGCATAATAAGGGTGGGATTTCTTTTTGGAGTGATGAAAATGTTCTAAAATTGATTATGATGGTGATTTCACAACTCTGCAAATGTACTGAAAACCAATGATATAGTACACTCTAAAATGGCTAAAGTGGTAATTTTGCCTTTAAACTTTTGTTTTATTGTGGCAAAATACACATAACATAAAATGTAGCCATTTGAAGTGTACTATTCAATGGTGTTAATTACATTTACACTGGTATTCAACCTTCACCACTAGTCACCTCCAGAACTTCTTTGTCATCCCAAATTGAAACTCCATGCCCATCAAATAATAACTCCCTATGAGCTCCTCCCTCCAGCCCTTGGTCATCTCCATTCTACTTTCTGTCTCTATGGGTTTCACTGTTTGTTTTAGGTCCCTCATAGAAATGAAATCACAGAGTATCTTTCCTTTCGTGTCTGGCTTCTTTCACTGAGCATAATGTTTCCAAGGTTCATCCATGTCGTGGATGAGTACATCCATGTTGTAGCGTGTGTCAAAAGTTCTAAACTGGTAAATTTTATCTTATGTGAATTTTATCTCAGTAAAAAACATTCAGTCCTGATGGGAGACAAAAGTAGTCCAGGGAGGCAGGTGTAAAGGCTGCAGGTAGTAAAGGGAGGTGTTAGTAGACACGGGACTGGCCCATTTTCAGGGCTTGATCATGGAATGCCTTGAAGCCAAGTGGGGACGTCGATTTTGGTCTCACCTTCAGGGAGCTGCTGAAGGACTTATCAGGCGTGATGTGGGGAGACATGGGCATGAGCAAGTTCACGCTGGGGCGGTGAGGGGACAGGGTGTTCAGCAGAGAGACCGGTTGGCAGGCTGGCGTGCCATTATGCCCTTGCAAGAAGTTTAGGTGTTGAGAGTAGGACTTTCCTCGGGGGAATAGATGTGTCCAGCTCTGCTGTGTCTGTAACGGCTCAGTTACATATATGAAGGCTGGAAAGCGCAATGATACATCGACAAGAAAAGCAGGTGGCCTTCTGACGAAAAGCGCCAGCTTACAAACAATAATCAGGGGATGTGGGGCTGACTCACTGTTCGGGGACCCACAGGGCCTGGGACTGGTGGTCACTGTTGGCCCCAGGAGTGGAACAGAACTACGGTCAACTCGAGGCCCACCAGGTGGCTGCCCCCTCTCCACACGGGAGTTACAACTGGTGCCACTGTAACTCAGACCAGCAGAACGGGAGCCTCCTGAGGGATCCTGGAGTCTCTATCGTTGCTACTTAGGGGAGAAGGTTTGGGCTGGTCAGTGTAGATTCTAAACCCACAGGCAGACGTTTTCACCTCCATTTCTGTGGGAGGCTGAATAATGGCCCACAAAAATGTCTGAATCCTAATTCTGAGAACCTTATATGGCAAAAGAAACTTTGCAGACTGTGATTTAACTAAGGGCCCTGGGATGGGGAGATTATCCTGGATTATCCAGCTGGGCTCTAAACATAATCACAAGCTCTAGATGCCGGGAGGGGCAAGCAAACAGATTCTCCCCGAAAACCTCCTGAGGGAGGGTGGCCCAGCCGACACATTGGTTTTGGCCCAGTGAAACTGATTCTGGACTTCTGACTTATGGAAATGTACGCGAATAAATGTATGTTGTCTGAAGCCACTGAGGTGGTGGTAATTTGTTACAGCAGCTGAAGGAAATGAATACAACTCCCATGATGTGATATGCTTCGAGAAGGTGCTGTGGTCACCGAAATTTGGGCTCAGGAGTAGGGCATTCAGTGTCCATTTGCCCCTTGCCAAAGACAGTCTACACTGGCCTACCTGTGTTCCTTTATGTACAACGCCCTGGCTGCTCTGGAACTTGCTGGAATATTCCATGGAGTAATGGGAGGCATAGTAAAGGACCATACTCTTCAGTCCTAGCAGACCAGCTTCTCAGTGTCCAGAATCCTGCTCCCTTAGCCTGGGGTTGTGGGTAGAGCCCGTCCCGCCCAGCTCTGCCATCTGCCCTGCCTGTCAGGGCAGAATATGGTCAAAAAGAGTATTATCCTTTCATTGTCTTAACAATCTACTCTGCAGGGTAGAGAAATGAACTCCTGATCCAGTGGCTTTTTCCTAAGTATCTCTTGGCTTGTCTAGGAGCCATCTGGCTTTTATGAGTTTCTACTCTGTGCCCTCAGCTATGCTTGGGTTACAGTCTGAACTTTGTTTATTCACTCACCAAGGGCCACGCTCCCTCTAAAGGCTCTAGGTAAGGGTCTGTTGCAGGCCTCTCTCTTAGGTTCTGGTGCCTGCCATCAACCCCTGGTGTTCCTTGGCTTATAGTTGCGTCACTCCAATCTCTGTTTCTGTCTTCATATGGCCTTCTTTATTTTTTAATTTTTGGCCATGCCACACCACGCCACATATGCAATCTTAGTTACCCAACCAGGGATCGAACCCAGGCCCCCTTCCTTGGAAGGGCTGAGTCTTAACCACTGGACCATCAAGGAAGTCCCTTCATATGCCCTTCTTACAAGGACACAAGTCACTGGCTTTAGGGCCCACCCTAATCCAGTATGAACTCATCTTAATTTGATTACATCTGCAAAGATCCTATTTCCAAATAAGGTCACATTGACAGGCACCAGGGATTAGGACACCAACCTATCTTTTGGGGGGATATGATTCAACCCACGATACCTTCTAAACAGTCTTGGCAATGTCTTGCTGCTTTGAGGCAGAGCTCTTCTTCCTGCTAGCTACAATACTGGGATAGGAAGCAGCCCTCTCTAGGGCCTAGATATTCAAGACTGGCCAGTGGGCTCAATGGACCTTCAAGACTGACTGACAACACATGAAGAAATGTGTACAGCTCCAGACACCATGGAATAATCAATCTCCTGGCCGGCTTCAATCAAGCAGGCCTAGCTAGGAGGGGCTGTCAGCAATGGTGCGTATTCCCCTGCCCCAAATTTAGATCAAGTGAAACCTGTATACTGATATTCACAGCAGCACAATTCATAATAGCCAAAGGGTAGAAACAACCCAAATACCCATGAACAGATGACTGGATAAAGAAACTATGGTCTCTCCATACAATGGAATGTTATTCAGCCATCAAAAGGAATGAAGTACTAATACGTGCTACAACATGAATGAACGTTGAAAATTTCATGCTAAGGGAAAGAAGCCAGACACAGAAGACCACATACATGTTGTATGATTCCATTCATAGGAAAGTCCAGAACTGGAAATCTATAGGGACAGAAAGTAGAGCAGTAGGTGCTTAGGGTTGGGTGGGGGGATGGGCTGGAGGTAAAAGACAGTGATAGCTGAAGGGTACAGGGTTTCTTTTTTAAGGTGATGAAAATGCTGTTAAATCAAGGAATTCCTTGGCTGTCCAGTGGTTAGGACTCGGGCACTTTTACTGCCGAGGTCCCGGGTTCAATCCCTGGTCAGGGAGCTAAGATCCCGCAAGCCACTGGGCGTGGCCAAAAAAAAGAAAAAGAAAAAGAAAAAGAAAAAGCTCGAAAATTGACTGTGGTGTTTGTTGCATAACTCTGTGAGTATACTAAAAACCATTGAATTGAACACTTTAAGTAGGTGGATTGTATGATATGTGAATTATATCTCAATAAAGCTGCTTAAAAACATACATTACAAAGTCTTGCTATCTGTACAGAGTATGTACTATATATATATTACATTGTTCCCATTCAGTTATGCTTACATGAAGGTCTCAGACTCAACTTTCTTGTCATTACATGGTTGTTTTCTTTAATTAATTTGGGTTTATTTTAAAACTATCACTTGGATTCAGTCGACATGCAACAAAGAAATCTAATTTTACTAAATCGCCTACACTTAGTTCTTTAAGATAATTGGTATTTACCTGCCCTATGTTCTGTTTAGTTTCTTATTGCTGCTGTAGCAAATTCCCACAAACATAGTGACTTCAAAGGACACAAATTTATTATCTTGGAGTTCCGGATATCAGAAGTCTTAAAATCAAGGTGCCAACGAGGCTGCATTCCTTCTGAAAGCTCTCGGGGAGAATCCGTTCCCTGGCCTTTTCCAGCGTTTAGAGGCCACCTGCATTCCTTAGCTCGTGGCCCCTTCCTCTACCTTCAAAGCTAGAAACATAGCATCTTCCAATCTGTCTCTCTCTCTCTAACTCTGACCCTCCTGCCTCCTTTTTACAAGAACTCTTGCGATTACATTGGGCCCATCTGAATAATCAAAAACAATCTCCACATCCCAAGATCCATGACTTAATCACATCTGCAAAGTCCCTTTTGCCATATAATAAGATAGTCACAGATTCTGGGGCTTAGGAACGGGCATCTTGTGGGGCCACTATTCAGCTGACCACAGTGAAGTCCTTCTGCGTCTTCTGTAGATGCCTCTCCCATTTGGAAATGCCATGAACTAAATCTACTTTCCTGTGTGCAGGCTCGCCACCAACTGAAGGATTGCTGCCTTCAGTCCTGGCCACACCGCTTTGCACACACTAGGTGCTTGGTAACCACTGGCTCAAGGCTGACTGTGTCTCGGTTGATGGGCTGTTTCAAGGTCATCACTAAGGAATCTTCTCAGCTAACAACTCCCCTCATGGAAGCTCTTCGCTGGAGCTATTTTAAATCTCTCCTACCATGATGGAAGCCAGTTTACTTTGCTCTTGTGTAGTTCTTAGGGCAAGTGTACGATCGCTTCCGAACAGAGCATGCACAGACTGGCAAAGCACCACTAATTTACTTAGGCCATTTGAGCAGGTGAAATCATTTCAGCTCCTTTCTGCTTTCTGTGCAGGACCTTCTTTCTTAGGAATTACTCACACTGCAAAAAACTTTACTCCAGTTTTCCTAAAAGACCCAGAAGTTCTCCTATGTCCAATCTCTCACTGCTAACAGATACCCACTGCGTGGTCTGCTGTGAACTTCCCTTCCTTCCATCTCTTCCTTACTGGGTTTCTGTCCCCTGCTGGTTCCTATTTGTTTCACTGAAGGCAGGCATCACAGCAGAATAGAAGTGGGATTTGGAGTCAGAAAACGTGAATTGGAGTTCAGCTGTGAACGTGTTGGCTGTGACCTTCAGCCAGCCACCTCTCCTCCAGAGCCTTTATCTCTTCATCTGAAAGGGGGCTGGGGCTGGGAGCTGGAGGTGGATGAAAATTGCAGGGCTCAGCCCCTCCCTCCAAAGGGTTGAGAGGCTCCTCCGGCCCTGCTGACGAGTCTTGCTTTGTTCCCCAAGCCTCCTGATCAACTTCTAGCAGAACTTAGCACTGGTTGAACATCACCTTCAGAAACTCAAAATGAAACAACAGCCTTAGCGAGTAAAACTTTTAGCCAGACGGAATGTAAATGAAGCCAGCCATCCTTGCCATCAACTCAAAATGGATTGAGGCTTAAATATGAGAGCTACAGCTATAAAAGTATAAAATTCTTAAAAGAAAACACAGAGGCAAATTATCACGACCTTGGCAATGGTTTCCTAGATACAACACCAAAAGCACAAGCTACCAAAAAAAAAAAAAAATAGATAGATTGGACTTCTTGAAAATTAAAATCTTTTCTGTTTCAAGGATACATCCTGGCAACGATATATCCTGGCGAGGGTACTTCTTTGCCATTATATTGTTTCGATAGCCCTGAATTTAAAATTGCATAGGTATGATACTGGCATAAGAATGGACATAGAGATCAATGGAATAGAATTGAGAGTCCCAAAATAAACTCTCACATTTATGGCCAGTTGATTTTCTACAGCTGTGCCACAACAATTCAATGGGGGGAAGGAATAGTCTTTTCAACAAATGGTGCAGGGAAAACTGGATATTCACATGCAAAAGAGTGAATTTGGATCGCCTACTTGTCACCATATATGAAAATTAACTCAAAAGGGATCAAAGACCCAAATATAAGAGCTAAAACAATAAAACTCTTAGAAGAAAACATAGGTCCCAATCTGTATGACCTTGGATTAGGCGGGCAGTGGTTCCTTAGATATGACACCCAAAGCACAAGTGACCAGAGAAAAAGTAGTTAAATTGGACTTCATCAAAATTTAAAACTTTTGTGCTTCAAAGGACACTATCTAGAAATTGAAAGATTGGAACCCTCCTCTCTTGCTGGTGGAATTATAAAATGGTGCAGCCATGGTGGAAAGCAGGTTGGCAGTTCCTCAAAAAAATAGAACGTATGACCCAGCAATTCTACTTCTAAGTATATATCTAAGAGAATTGCAAACCTGTGCTCAGACAAGTACTTTGTAAACAAATGTTCATTACAGCACTATTCACAAGAGTCAAAAGGTGGAAACAACATAAGTATCCACCTATAGATGAATGGATAAACAAATTGTGGTGTATCCATTCAGTGGAATATTATTCGGCCATGAAAAGGAATGAAGTATAATACATGCTACACCATGAATGAACCTTGAGAACATCATGCTAAGTGAAAGAAGCCAGACCCAAAAGGCCACAGATCGTATGATTCCATGCATACACAATGTCCAAACTAGGCAAATCCATGAGACAGCAATAGATTAGTGGTTGCCAGCACCTGGGGGAGGGAAGAATGGGGAGTGACCGCTTAACGGGTATGAGGGTTCATTTGGGGGTGATGAAAATGTTCTGGAATTACATAGCAGTAAAGGTTGTGCAACCCTGTAAATCCACTAAAAACCACTTTAAAAGGGTGAATGTCATGGTATGTGAATTCTAGCTCAATAAAAGTAAGCTACACGGGCCGCACTGAGGGCGTGTGGTGAATACGTGGGTCAAGAGCATGGGCTTCAGAGTCGGAGGGACACGGATTCAAATCTCAACTCCCTCCCTTCCTAGCCAGTGCCCTTGAGCTGCTTGCTGAAAGGTCTGCTTTCAGTCTCTGCTCCCTGAGACCTGACCAGTAAAACGAGGAACTATTCATTGAAAGATGTTGGGGAGAATTCTCTACAGGGCTTTACCCAGGAGGCAATGGGCTGCCTTGAGAGGTAGTGAGGAGCGGGTCGCTGGAGGTGTGCAAGCAGAGCCTGGACGGGTCCTGGGCCGGTCTGAGCCAGACAACCTTGGGCAGCTCAATGTTAGGGATTCCACAGTGAGTCAGGGGACGGCGCTCTCTAGTGAACTGGAGGAGAACGACAGTAAATAACGCGGTGACAGACCCCGATCAGGAAACAGACTCTGTAAGGAGGTGGCTACCTGCATGCATGTGCGTGTGTGGCCCTCCTCCTGGGGTACAAAGAAAACCCTGCTTGCTCCAGCCTCCTCCTGAGAATTAAACAGGTAGCCCTCCTTCTCCTCTACTCTTGGGACACAGCTCCAGGGAAGGCCAGCCTGGTGGTGCCGGGTGAAGACGCAGGGAAGGGTAGGTCTCTGAGGGGACAGGCCCCTTCCCCGGGGGAGAGGCTGGGGCGGAGTGGGGCTGGTCCACGCCAGTACCAAGGAACCCAGCCCCATTCCCCAAATCCTGCACCTCAATTCTTGGGCAATTTTCCTTTTGAAAAGTTGACTATTAAAGTTCACACATTAGTTGCTTCATTAACAAATATTTTCTCCCATTCTGAGGGCTGTCTTTTTGTCTTGTTTATGGTTTCTTTTGCTGTGCAAAAGCTTTTAAGTTTCATTAGGTCCCGTTTGTTTATTTTTGATTTTATTTCCATTACTCTAGGAGGTGGGTCAAAAAAGATGTTGCTGTGATTTGTGTCATAGAGTGTTCTACCTATACAAGCAGCTCATGCAGCTCAATATCAAAAAAACAATTTTTCTCCAACCCTTTCAATAAATGTGACCACCAAGATGCAGAAAAACAAAAACAACAACCCAATCCAATAATGGGCAGAAGACGTAAATAGACATTTCTCCAAAGAAGATATACAGATTGCCAACAAACACATGAAAGAATGCTCAACATCATTAATCATTAGAGAAATGCAAATCAAAACGACAATGAGATATCATCTCACACTGGTCAGAATGGCCATCACCAAAAAATCTAGAAACAATAAATGCTGGAGAGGGTGTGGAGAAAAGGGAACCCTGTTGCACTGTCGGTGGGAATGTAAATTAATACAGCCACTATGGAGAACAGTATGGAGGTTCCTTAAAAAATTAAAAATAGAACTACCACACGACCGAGCAATCCCACTATTGGGCATATACCCTGAGAAAACCATAATTCAAGAAGAGTCATGTACCACAATGTTCATTGCAGCTCTATTTACAATAGCCAGGACATGGAAGCAATATAGACTCATTTTAAATGGGAGTCTTTATGCTTTTTTTCAGTTTGTATAATTTGGGTCAAATTTTATATTTTTAGAAATTAATATGCAACTTACATACAGTATAATTCACTCTGTGGTGTACTATCATGTAACTAGCAATACAACCCAGATACAGAATACTTCTAGCAACTGGAAAAATCCCCTCATAGCTCTTCTGATAGGCTACTAATGATATCATATTGTGGTTATAAGTTGCATTTCCTGATTGCATATCTTCATGTGCTGATTTGCCACCAGTCTATTTTCTTCGGTGAAATATCTGTTTAGATCCTTTGCAAGAAAAATTTTTGGCTTGTTTTATCACTTATTAGTGAATTTTGAAAGTTCTTTATATATTCTTTATGCAAGTCCTTTGTTAGAAGTTTGAAATGAAAATATTTCTTCCAGTCTTTGGCTTGTGCTTTTATTCTTTTAACAGTGTCTTTGAAAAAGAGAAGTTTTAAATTTTGATGAATCTAACTCAACAATTTGTTCTTGTATAGTTTGTGACTTTTATGTCATATCTAAAAACGATTTTGCTTGACCCAAAGTCACGGACATTTTCTCCTATGTTTTCTTCTAGAAATTTTATAGTCTTAGGTTTTACATTAGGTCTATGATCTATTCTGAGTTAATTTTTGTATAAGGTGTGAAGTAAGGGTTGGAGTAGCATGTTTTAGCATATGTCTATCTAATTGTTCCAGCACAATTTTTTGAAAAGGCTATATTTTCTACACTGCATTATCACCATGGTTGAAAATCAATTGACCATATATGTCTGGGCATATTTTTTGACTCTCCATTCTGTTCCATTGATTGATGTATAAATATTTGCAAATGAAGCAACTGACAAAGGATTAATCTCCTAAATCTATAAGCAGCTCATGCAGCTCAATATCAAAAAAACAATCCAATCCAAAAATGGGCAGAAGACCTAAACAGACATTTCTCCAAAGAAGACCTACAGATTGCCAACAAACACATGAAAGGATGCTCAGCATCACTAATCATTAGAGAAATGCAAATCAAAACTACAATGAGGGCTTCCCTGGTGGCGCAGTGGTTGAGAGTCCGCCTGCCGATGCAGGGGACACAGGTTCGTGCCCTGGTCCAGGAAGGTCCCACATGCCGCGGAGCGGCTGGGCCCGTGAGCCATGGCCGCTGGGCCTGCGCGTCCGGAGCCTGGGCGCTCTGCAACGGGAGAGGCCACAACAGTGAGAGACCCGCGTACCGCAAAAGAAAAAAAAAAACCTACAATGAGGTATCAGCTCACATGGTCAGAATGGCCATCATCAAAAAATCTAGAAACAATAAATGCTGGAGAAGGTGTGGAGAAAAGGGAACCCTCTTGCACTGTTGGTGGGAGTGTAAATTGATACAGCCACTCTGGAGAACAGTATGGAGGTTCCTTAAAAAACTAAGGAATAGAACTACCATATGACACAGCAATCCCACTACTGGGCATATACCCTGAGAAAACCATAATTCAAAAAGAGTCATGTACCAAAATGTTCACTGCAGCTCTCTTTACAATAGCCAGGACATGGAAGCAACCTAAGTGTCCAACGACAGACAAATGGATAAAGAAGATGTGGCACATATGTACAATGGAATATTACTCAGCCATAAAAAGGAACGAAATTGGGTCATTTGTAGAGATGTGGATGGGCCTAGAGTCTGTCATACAGAGTGAAGTAAGTCAGAAAGAGAAAAACAAATACCGTATGCTAACACACATATATGGAATCTAAAAGAAAATAAAATGGTCCTGATGAACCTAGGGGCAAGGCAGGGGCAAGACAGGAATAAAGACGCAGATGTACAGAACAGACTTGAGGACACGGGGAGGGGGAAGGGTAAGCTGGGACAAAGTGAGAGAGTGGCATGGACATATATACACTACCAAACGTAACATAGATAGCTAGTGGGAAGCAGCCGCATAGCACAGGGAGATCAGCTCGGTGCTTTGTGACCACCTAGAGGGGTGGGATAGGGAGGGTGAGAGGGAGACGCAAGAGGGAGGGGATACAGGGATATATGTATACGTATAGCTGATTCACTTTGTTGTACAGGAGCAACTAACACACCATTGTAAAGCAGTTTTACTCCAATAAAGATATTTAAAAAAATAAAGTTCACATATTAGATTCATATGAAAGTCCAGACTAGGGGAGTCTATAGAGACAGAAAGTAGATGAGTGGCTGGGGGTGCTGGCAGGATGCAGAGAGTATGAGGTGTCTTTAGGGGGTGAGAGGAATGCTCCAAAATTGACTCTGGTGATGGTTACACATATCTGTGAATTTACTAAAAATCATTGAACTGTCCACCTCGAATGGGTGAATTGTATGGTATGTGGCATATGTCAGTAAAGCCGGGTTGTTTTTTTTTAAAGAAAGCCTTTTTTAAAGGCAGTCCTTTGTTAGCTGACTTACCTCTCTTGAAATTTCCAAGAACTGTCAGAGGAATGCATGCCTTGGGTCTGTCTGTCTGTGCCTGGCCTGCATGGGCATCATTCTCTGGCCTGTTATCGCTGGCGCTAGGGGCTGCACCACGGGGCCGGGGGCTGCACTCTGATTGCAGATGGCTGGCCAAGCGCACTGCGTGCAGGCAGCGGTGAGAACTCTCTGGAAGGCATTTAATACAGTTACTCACAGGGTCATGCTTGGAAAATGAATTCAAATTGGCTTGGCATCGGGCCAAGAAAAACTGTCTGAAGAGGCTATAAACAGAAGGTAATGGATTGAGTTGAAGGAGGGCTAGCAGGAAGGCAGCGCGGGAGGCCCGGCCACACGGCCCCCAGGGCAGCTAGCTGGGGGCTGGGGAGTGGGGCGCTGATATGGTGACTGGCACGCTCCATGCTAGACTGGGGACTGGGGACTGGGGCCTAAGTCCCGGACCTCTGGCTCCCCGCACGCCCACTCTGCAGGCCCTGGCACCTGGTCCCTTCCCCCAGGCCACACTGATCCCTGTCGCCTCGGCTCTCCCTGGCATTCCCGATGCTGCTATTTGCACCTTATGCCCACCGTGAGCTCCTGGAGGGCGGAGAGGGGCAGCTGCAGACAGGTGATCGCTTGTGTCTGCCCCAGAGAGTTCCTGGAGGGCTGCCGAGGGGCCCCATTTTTTTAAGCCCACCCCACACTAGACAAAAGTACTAATGCAAGCCTTTACTTCCAGTCATCTGTGCTGGGAAAATAATAGGTTTCTTTATGAGTTTTCCAAAAAGGTGTTATAATGTCTTTGGTTTTTTTCCCAGATTCATTGAGGTTTAATATAGATAATGTAAATTGAGGCGTACAATTCAGTGAGTTTTAGGAAGTTTGTATCGTTGTGCAACCATCACTACAATCACTTTTTAGAACATTTCCATCACTGAATATGTCTTTTAAAGTCCACGTTGCCCCCGTATTCTGATAAACCCAGAGGTGCAAAATGTCCCCTTTCTTCCCCTTCTCAGCTCTTGGAAGTGAATGCTCAGTGACCTGGGGGCCAGCCCCCCGGGTCCTCCCCACAGCTCTGCTACTGAGTGGTTGTGTGACCATGGAGAAGCCGTTCCCCTCTCCGGCCAGTTTTCCCTCCTGGAAAGTGGCGAAGATGGCACTGGGGAGGGGACGTGGCTGTTCCTCGGCACCATGTGAGGATCTCTGCCCTGGCATGAGGGAGCTGCAGGTCTAGAGCCTATCACCTGGGCCTAGCTGGCACCTGCACAGGTCAGAGCGGGGGCATGGAAGGCTCCAGAGGCTTCCTGGGCACAGTGCTTGGGTGTGGGACTCCTTCCCCAGGCAGTAAAATGATCCCCCCCAACCGCAGGCACACTTACCGTCCCTGCAGCTGGAGGTGTGGCCCATCTTGGGCAAGCAGAGCAGAATGTAAGCATCTTTAGGAACCCTGATTCCTTCAGAGGGGCCCCTGGGCGGCCTCACACATTTGCCCTGCCCCTGTGGCCCTCACTGCCTCCCCTGGCTGAGTGAATTCAAATAAATGTTTCCTGAACGTCTGCTAAGGGCCAGGGCTCAGGTGGGGAGGTCCCGCAAGGGATGTGGACTAGAGCAAGACATTTCAGGCCTTGGAGAGCCCCACGTTCTGCACAGCAAAAGAAGCGGGGTATGTAAGTTTCCTATTGCTGCTGTAACCAACTGTCACAATTTAGTGGCTTAAGACAACGCATATTTACAACCTTACAGTTCTGGAGGGCAGAAATCCGAAATGGGTCTCCCTGGAGTAAAGGCAAGGTGTTGGCAGGGCTATGTTCCTTCTCTCCAGAAGAGAGAGTCCTTCTCTCTAGGGGAGAGTCAAATTCCTTGCCTTTCCTGGCTTCTAGAGGCTGCCCCCATTTTTTGTCTTGGGACCGCATTGCTCGACCTCCGCTTCTGTCGTCACATCTCCTTCTCTGACTCTGACCCTCCTGCCTCCCTCTTATAAGGACATTGGGCTCTCACGCAAATAATTCAGGATAATTGTCCTATCGCGAGATCCTTATCATCTCTGCTAAGTTTCTTTTGCCAGGTAAGGTATGATATCCAAACGTTCCCAGAATTAGTATGTAGACATCTTTGAGAGTCATTATTCTGTCCACCCTACAAGGCTTCAACTGAGCAGTCCCTTTGGGTGCCACCCAAGTAGGCCAGGTGAGAATACTCCAGACAGGGAGACCCAGCCTTACAGCACATGTTCACACACACACACACACACACACACACACACACACACACACACACACACGCTCGTTGTCATTTTTTCCCAAACCATTGGAAAGTAAGTTGCTGATGTGATGCTCCATTACCCCTAAACACTTCAATGTGTATTTTCTAAAACCCAGGGCACTCTCCTATATAATCACAGTATATACATCCGAAGTGGTAATTAACATTTAACACTACTACCTGATCCATAGACCCCACTGAAATTTCTCTGATTGTCCAGTCCTCAATGTTTTTTGTAGCAAAAGAACAAACGAACAAATAAAAACCTACTTGGGTCCCGGCCTCCCGGGAGCGTTCCGCCACGGCGGTCCGCCCTTCCAGCCCCGAGTTCCATCCACCGCCTCCACCTTCTGCCCCGCGCCGGTTGTCAGCATGACTGTCGCCACCTTCCATCGTCGCGCGGCCCTTGCGGCGGCGCCCGAGCCCGCACGGGCCCCACCGGGGACCTGGGCATGCCGGTGGAGGCGAGGCGGGCACAGAAGGCGAGGACGACGGCTTCGGGGAAGCAGGACACGCTGCCATCAACTCCATGTTGGACCAGGTCAACTCTTGTCTGGATGACCTAGAGGAGAAGGACGAGCACCTCCACGCCCGCCTCCAGGAGCTGCTTGAATCCAACCGGCAGACGCACCTTGAGTTCCAGCAAGAGCTTGGGGAGGCCCCCCGCGATGAAAGCCCCTCGGCTCTGGGAGCCCCCAGCCAGGCCCCAACCCTGCCTCACTGGGCCAGGCTCTGGCCTGAGTGCTCACCACCTGGCTTAGATACCTTCTCAGGGGCTGGCCTACAGATCTCCTGGGGGGAGGTTCTGCTGCCTAGGCCACCCTTCTGCTACTTCCCTTGGCATGCCTGGGCCCACCCCTCCTCCGGGCATCCTCTCCTGGGGCCAGGTGTAGGCCAGCGACCCACCCACCTTGCCTGCCCGCCCAACTCCTGGACACTCCCCACGCTGCCCAGGCCTTGAGTGTCCACATTAAATGGGTCTCCAACAACAACAACAAAAATAACCCACCTTGGCCACCAACAATAACAACCCCCGACAAAAAACCCTTTCCTTTCCCCTTTCCTTTCTGGTCTAAGATCCAGTCCTCAACCATATGTTGTATTTAGTTGACATTCTCTTTAGTCTCCTTCAATCTGGAATACTTTCTCAGTCTTTCCTTGTTTTTTATGACCTTGACCACTTTTGGAGAGCACAGGCCAGTTATTTTGTAGATTGTCTCTCCATTTGGGTTTGGTTGACGTCTCCTCAGGAACATCTGAGGAATGATGCGTCCTCAGGACATCATATCAGGAGGTATAAGATCTTGGTTTGTCCCATTACTGAAAAAATTAACTTTGATCACTTGATTAACGTGTTGTTTGCCAGGTTTTTCCACTGTAAGCTGAATTAGCAAGGATTTTATATTTATTAATTTATAAGTAATTAATAAGTATTGGGGGAAATACTTTGAGATTATTAGATATCTGTTCCTCATTAAACTTTCACCCACTGGTTTTAGCCTCCATTCATAATTCTTGCCTGAAGAATCAATTATTATTATCATGGTTGTCAAGTGAGGTTTTCCCAATTCCATCATTCTTTCTACATTTATTAATTGGCATTCTACTATAGAAAAGGCTTTCCCTCCTCTCCCACTTGTTTGCTTGTTTCTTTATATCAGTATGGGCTCGGGAAATCCTATTTTATTCAACAGATAATATATCATTCATTACTATCATTTTGACACTCATATTGTCCCACACTTGGTCCACGGGAGCCCCTTCAAACTGGCTTCTGCATCCTTTTAACCTGTCCCCATCATTATTTGAGTCCATCCTTATACTCTTGGCAATACAAGATGTTCTAGGCTCATCTGGCAACTTTCCTGCCACCAGGGAGTCAACAATTTCTCTAACTCTGGTTCATTTAAAATTATTTAGAAGCCAAGATCTAGGGGCTAGGTGTGCTCATTGTTACTGGGATGTCATGGTGTCTAGGCCCTCTCAACGGACAGAGCAAGGAAATATATGTGTCTATAATCGCACATGTGCACACACACACACACACACATCTACACCCATATCTCTGTATCTCAAACTGGGAATACACACCAATTCCTGCCTTTCGAATCCAACAACCCAGAGTTTATTCTTGCCCTCCACTTTTCCATATTTGCATTTCCCTTTTCCAATAATGAAAAACCTGGACCTTATTATTCTCAACATATTAACTTGTTCACTCAGTTCCCCCATATGACACTAATCTCCTGGTCACAAAGGCCGTCTCAGCTGTGGTCCACTGGGCCTGCCAGCTGGACCTGCCCTGGCCCTGCCCTGGCCCTGCCCAACGCCGCTGGACCGGACCCCAATGTGCTGTGGAACTTTGGCCCCCTCTCTTCGCTCCCTTCATCTCACCCAGGCAACAGGAGTGGCAGGTAGAAATCTGTGCCTCTTCCAAACAATGTGTGGGGCTAGAGCTTAGGGAAAGGCTGGGGCATGAGAGATGTGAGTTAGCGCTTCTCAGACTGGGCCTCACAGAGTCCCCAGGGCGGCTGCTGACTGCGAGGGAGGGCTGGACAGCTCCGGAGGAGTAAGGAAAAGTGTGAGCTGGAGGGAGGGGATCAAATGTGTATTGTCTTTGGAGGCTCTGGCAGTCCTGGGAAAGCGTGAGGGGAAGGGGCAAGTGGATGGGAGAGAGGGATAAGACAGAAGGCAGAGAGACCAGTTAGAAGTTTGCTGCAAGAGGCCAGGGAGAGGGAATGGAAGTAGAAACTAAGGTAGTGGCCATGGCAGAAGAGGAACAAACAAGAGGAACGGCCAAGTTCAGGGAAACCCTTTCCTTTCTGTGGCACTTAGAGGCCAACCTGAACGGTGAGGCCTCAGTCAGAGACTGGGACTGAGAGGGGGCGCTGTGGGGAGGGGAAGGGCAGAGGGAGGGAAAAGGAAGGCCTCTTTTCATTTGGAGACGACAGCAGGACTTCAAAGTGAAGCCTCTGCACCAGGCAGTTGAGGATACAGAGCGCAGAAGAGGCACTCTACCGGGGACAGCTCATCAAGGCCATGGGAAGGGGTGAACTCTTTGAGGGCCAGATAGTGTGAGGCCCAAGGTCAAGGCCTGCACTTTGGGGCGGTGGGAGAATGGGGCAGACAAAGAAGAGCCCGGGGAGGGAAGGAGGGGGGACAGGAGAGAGTGCGACACGCCCTGAAGAGCAACTCGCCCAGGCTGAGCCAGATCCCCGTTTGGAGCCCGGACCCACCATCCCCGAGAGAGGAGGCTGTCTCAGCCATCCTGGGTCTCTAGAGTGGCCCTTGTCCTTTCACTCCAGTGGACATTCCAATCCCCCCTCCCCCCCGGGAGATCATCCATATGGGCCCCATTCAACCCCATGGATTCTGCAGTCTTTGAGCGCCCTCTCCTCCGTGCAGGTGACCACGATGTGCAGGAGGCCCTGAGGACTCAGATGTTCTTGAAGAGTCACGTGTAAATCCAGTCTCAGTTTCAGCGCCTTCGCTTTCCGTCTATCCCCTGTCCCTTTGTTGAGCAGAAAGTGGCACCGAGACTTCTCTTCTCACCCACTCCTTGCCCTGTGTAAAGCCACCAGCCCACCTCTAACTCCTCTGCTGCCTCCACCCTCCTGGGAAGGTCCAAAGCTCTCTAAGAGGTCACGTTCCCAGGGGATCATGACAGCAGGGGCTGGAACCAGAGTGGAGAGCGAGGCCCCCAGGGCCCGGTTCTCCCGCTGCTGCGTGCGCAGAGCTTCTCCCCGTCCTTGCCAGGAGCACCAAGCACCTGCTGCCAGAAGCAGGTGCCACCCCCCCCAGCCAGCAGCGAGGGACCCACCTCCACAGAGCTCACAGGCCACCTTAGGCCGTGTTCGATGCGTCCAGCTTCTCACAAGCGTGTGCATTATAGATGGTCAGCAGTCAGTGATTATTTGTTGCTGACTTCCAAAGCCATGTCATATCCCACTTAACGACTTGGGGAGGTCGACTCATTGATGGGCAGGCACGGAGCTCAGGGCGATCGCAGGCCTGGAGAGAGGAGCCGGGAAGGGCCCGGCAGGCAGCCAGACCGGCTCAAGGCGCCTGCCCCGAAGCCGAAGCCGGTGGTAATTAACATCCCTTCAATTCCAGCCACGGTTCCGCCGCTGCCCCTGGTGACAGGCCCAGGGCAGGTGCTACGGGAATCCAAGGTGAGGTGGTAGCTCCGGTGCTGACCTGCTCAGCACTGCTGGGCCCGGGGCCAGGGGGCAGGAGACCCCGGGGCCCAAAGCCCACAGGCCCGCTGGGACTGGGGTGCTCTGCTGGGGGCTGGGGTCTCCGTACCTCCGGCGCCTCCCTCCCTCCCTCTCTCCTTTCCCGCACTCACGCCCAGACACTCTCACACCACTCATGGCCAACACCAGCCCTCCCAGAGCCATGCTCAGACCTTCTCACACTCACACACAGATGCCCTCACGTACACACACACTCACATGCTCATACACATATGTCCTGTCACACACCCTGGAGCTGCCACACACACGCTCACACAGGCTCATGCAAACTCTCACTCACATACATGTCTGCAGTTACACACATACACATCCATGTCCCTTCACACAGCCACACCCTCAGGCTCGCACACTCTCACACAAGCACACACCCATCCACCTTCCCACTCCCTCCTTCCAGGTCTCGGTCTCTACACTGTCATTTGTGGCAGTTGACAATGCAGAACATGGTAGACAATACAGTACACAGTGCAGAAACACACTGCTTTGACCAAGCCTCGAGAGCCCCCTGCCAGGTGACAGGAAACACAGCACATGCATTCATTCAGTCAGTCAGTCAGTCTGTCTGTCACACACTCCTAAACATTGATTGAGCACCTACTGAGAACCCAGATGCCAAGAATACGTGCACCCTTGAAGAAGACACAGTCCCAGGCTGGCAGAGCTCACGGTCTAGTGGAAAGGCAGACATCCACATGCCACTTTCTGGTGGAAAGTGGATGGCAGTGTGGCCCAAGGGCTGCTAGGACAGCTGCTCTGTGGGCACATCAAGGAAAGGGCCCTCCCTGACCAGGGTGACCACGTAACAGAAGTCCCTGCTTGCTCTGTGCTTGGGGGATGGTGGAGGCATACGTGCAAATAAACGAGCTCTGTGGTCGGCAGACTTGGGGGCACGGCAGCATCCCCTGGAGGGCTTGTTACAACACAGATTCCTGGGCCCCAGCCTAGAGTTTCAGAGTCTGTAGGTCTGGGCTGGGGCCTGAGCACGTGCATTTCTTACACGTTCCCCGGTGATGCTGACGCCACTGGTCTGGGGATCACACTGGAGAACAGCTGCACCAGCTCAGGCCCTGCCGTGGATGTCTGGGGTGGGGGTGGCGGGGCAGGAGCACATCTGGCTTCGGGGAGCAATGGGCTCCGCCAGGAAAGGCTCATCATTATACAAAGACAACTATATTCGTTTCCTAGTGCTACTGGAACAGATCACGACAAACTGAGTGGCTTTAAATAATACAGATATATTGCCTTATCATTCGGGATGCTGGAAGCCTGACAAGGGTCTCACTGGGCTAAGATCAAGGTGTCAGTAGAGCCGTGTTCCTTCTGGAGGCTCTAGGGGGGAATCCGTTCCCCCCCTTTCCAGCTTGTAGAGGCCACCTGAATTCCTTGGGTCGTGACCGTATCACCCCAACCTTTGCTCGGGTCATCACATCTTCTGTCTGACCCTCCTGCCTCCCTATTCCCTATATAGGACTCTTGTGATTAGATTGGGCCCACCTGGATAATCCAGGACAATCTCCCCATTTCAGGATCCTTATTTGAATCTCAGCAGCAAAGTCCCTTTTGCCTTGTATGGTAACATATTCATAGGGATTAGGGCATGGACGTATCGGGGGCGGGGGCATTATTCAGCAGACTACAGCAATGGAGGTTAGAACCAAAGAGTAATGGCAGCTAATCCTAGGAGAGCACCTACTACAGGGCAGGCACTGCCCTAATGGTTTCACACCCACCATCTTGAATTTTCACTGCAGCCCCATAAAGTAGATCCAGTGGGACCCCCGTTTTATGGCTGAGGAACTAAACTTAGAGAGGTGAAGTGATCTTGAAACCCACGTGGTTGGTGCGGGGGGAGGGCCAGGAAGCTGTTACAGGAAACCCAGATCTCAACCTGGGACCCAGCAAGGGGAAATGGTCAGCTCTAGGCTTATTATGTGTTAAAAGTGAATGGTGACCTCCCAGAAGCTCCCTAGTCCCAGGACAGCATCCTAAGATCGTGGGAGACGTGTCTGCATCTGGGTACTTATCCCTCTCTTGCAGAATTTATCAGTTTAACCCTACAGGTGTGCCTCCAGGGCAGAGCTTGGACCTTGTTCTTGTAGCTGTCATAAGAAATTATCACAGAGTTAGTGGCTTAAAATTACAGAAATTGAGTCTCTCTCAGTTTTGGAGGCTTGTAGTCCAAAATGGGTCTCACTGAGCCGAAATCAAGTTGTTGCAGAGTCAGAGTTCCTCTGGAAGTTCTATGGGAGAATCTGTTCCTTGCCCTCCCGCAGCTTCTGTAGCTGCCAGCATTCCTTGGCTTGTGGCCACATCACTCTGGCACCTGCCTTCATGTTCACACGGCCTCCTCTTCTGCGTGTGTGTCATAAAATCTCCCTCTTATAAAGCTACATGTGATGGCATTTAGAGCCCACCTGAATAACACAGGTCAAGCTCCCCATCTCTATATCCTTAACCTAATCACATATGCAAAATCCCACTTGCTATATAAAGTAGCATTAACAGGTTCCTGGATATCTTTGGGGGCATTATTATTTTTATTTATTTATTTTATTTTGCGGTACGCGGTCCTCTCAGTGTTGTGGCCTCTCCCGCTGCGGAGCACAGGCTCCGGACGCTCAGGCTCAGTGGCCATGGCTCACGGGCCCAGCCGCTCTGCGGCATGTGGGATCTTCCCGGACCGGGGCACGAACCCGTGTCCCCTGCATCGGCAGGCAGACTCTCAACCACTGTGCCACCAGGGAAGCCCGTGGGGGCATTATTTACTCTCCCACAACCTGCAAGTCCCTAGCCTGGAGCCCGGCTCACAGGAGGTGTTCAGAAAGATGTTTGTGGGCTGGCTGAATGAACTGCAGTTTGAACTCTAAACTCTAAACCCAGTGGCTTCGATGTGGATTCTGGGCCCCCAAGCAAAGGTTTATTTTGGAGTTAATTGTTTACTTGTCCCTGTACTGGGGGAAGAAGCTGTTATAGTTAGTTGTGGGGGTGGGACTGGATTCAGTGGCTTATTCACTGGTTGGCCAAATATGCCTTGAGCACCGCCTGTATTCCGGGCTTATTCCAGGCTCTTGGAGCAGAGGATGCTGGGGGAGCAGAGAGGAAAGAGAGTGTTATCGTTGGACAGGTGGATGGGGAGGCAAGGTTGCACTGCGTCCCAAGGATACAGCACCTGAGCTGAATGTTGCTGGCAGAGTAAGGGTGTGGAGTGAGAGAAAAGGGCCAAGGACAGAAGGAGCTGGATGTCGACATGTTTCTTCAGTGGTAAAATACACAAGACATACAATGTACATTTTAAAGTGTACAAGTCAGCAATATTTCATTCATTCACAGTGTTATGTAAACACTACCGCTATCAAATTCCAAAACTTTTTCATCAGGCCAAAAAGAAACCCCCTCCCCACTAAGGAGTCACTCCCATTCCTTCCTACCCCCAGCCCCTGGTGAACGCTCATCTTCTTTCTGTCTCTGGATTCGCCTACTCTGGACACTTTTTATAAATGGAATCATACAATATGTGGGCTTTTGTGTCTGGCTCCTTTCACTCGGCGTAATGTTTTCAGGGTTCATCCATGTTGCAGCTGTGTCAGTACTTCGTGCCTTTGTATGGCTGAAAAATATTCCGTTGTATAGAGAGACCACCGTTTACCATTCATCATTGATGGACATTTGAGTTATTTCCACTTTGGGGCTACGATGAATAACGCTGCTATGAACGTTCATGTATAATCCCTGTTTGGTGGACAATCCTGGTCCCTGTTTGAGATCTTTGGGGTCTATACCTAGGAGTGGAATTGCTGGGTCATATAGGAGCTCTCTGTCTCACTTACTGAGCAACTGACAGGCTGTTTCCAAAGTGGTTGCACTAGTTTATTGATACATTCCCACCAGCAGTGAGTGAGGGGTCCAGTTTCTCCACATCTTCACCAACACTTGTTATCGGGATGCTGACCTGTAAGGGACAGGTGAAGGAGGAGGAATCTGAATGAGCCCGGGAGGAGCAGCTGGGAAGGGAGGAAGGTAAAGCTGGGGCAGGGGCTTGAGGGCTGGCAGGAGTTGAGGAAGAGGAGAGAGAGAGAGAGAGAGTGTGTGTGTGTGTGTGTGTGTGTGTGTGTGTGTGTGTGTGTAAAGGGGCGTGGAGAGTGGGGCGGGGAGTGCAGAGAAGGAATGCGGTTCAAGGGAGCGCTTTGGTCAGGGCCGTGGGACTTGCACAGTATCTTTTGATCTGGCTCCCCAGCTGGAGCAAGTGCTGAAGCTGAGGCCCGGCTGGCTTGACAGTTTGTTGGAAGAGAGACTGTCAGGACCCAGCAGCCAGGAAGTCTGGCCGAAGCGGTACTAGGGGAGCCAAGGGAAGACAGGATCTGGGGAAAGTCCGGAAAGCTGGGGCTGTGCTGGAACCATCCCCACCATTGAAATAACAGGTCCCTCTCTCTGAGGGGAGAAAGCTCCAGGGCCTGGCTCAGTGCCTGGGAAATGGTGGAACTCAATCATGTGTTTGGGTGAATGAGGAGAGAGAGAGAGAGAGAGGACAGAGTCTTCCCAGGAGTCCATTTGCATGAGATCCTGTGAGGTTCCTGGGGTGACCCGCAGGGCTCAGGGGGCGGGTGGTGGCGGCAGCTGGGGGCAGCTGGGGGCTCAGGAGACGAGAGGCTGGCAGGCCAAGCAGCCTAAGGGTCATTCCAGGCCACGTCCCCCTGCCCTTATCCCCACCACCTGATGTAAGGGCACCCAGTCCTGAGCCCAGTTGGCAGGGCCTGCGCCTGACCTCATTCCACGGCGCCTGGTGCAGGTGGGGGCCCAGTGAGTGGTGGAGGCTTGGACTGGCCTGGTGGGGGACTCCCAGCGCCCTGGGCTCTCTGAATGGCCTGCCCATCTCCACAGGCTGGTCAGTTTTTTACTGGAACCTGGGAAGGCTGGACTTTTAGAATTGAAAGTAAGACCTGGAATGCAAGATGGGGAGAGCTGGCAAGGACTGAGGGGGAGGGCCGGCAAGGGGGTGGGGACCATCCTGGTGTGCTGCTTGTTTTCCAGAGGGCATGTCACCCTTTCCAAAGCCTGCCCCCTACTCCGGAGGCTAGGCCAGCCTCCTAGCGCACATTCTGGTGGAGACACCAGGGACCTTTCCCCCCATCCAGCGGCCTCCCTGCAGACGCCTCGCCAAGGCTGTTCCCTTTTCCTGTCCCTTCATCCTCGTCCTTCCCCTTTCCTCTCCCCCCTCCGCATTTTCCCTCCCCTTTCCCCTCCCACCTCTGTTCTCCTCCCTCCCCGTCTGTTTCCCTCCCTAACCTCCCCCCCTTCTCCTTCTCTTTTGTTCTCCTTTCCCACCTTTCCTCTCCCTCCTCTATTTCCCTTTCCTCCCCTCCCCTCCCCCTCCCCCCCCGCCCCCCCCCCCCCCCCCCAGCACTCTCTCTCCCGCTTTTCCCAACCTTTGCCCCCAGCTCAGGGAACACACCAGGCGGAGCAGGAGGCTGGACCCAGTCTCCATGCCTTCTCCAGGGGCAGGGGGGACAGGAGAGGGAGGATAGGGGGAGGTAGGGCAGGGACAAGCCTGGTGCAGGCTGTGGGGTGGGAGAGGTGAGTCCTGTCTACACCTCCCCCTCCACCATGCGGCGCTCCCCTCCTGCACACAGCCGGTGGCCCTGGTAGGAAAGGAACTGATGACTGAAGGCAGGGCTACTGTGTCCCCTGGATGCTTTCCGGGCACCTCCTGGCTTCTTTCCACTGGAGCAGCCGTGATGACAGCGGTGCTAGCGGAACACACTAGAGGGTGGCTGCCGGGAGTCCCTTTGGCCATTCACCAGCAAGTCCCCACGCCGTGGAGGGGCACGTGTGTGTCCTAAAAGAGTCCTTTTGAGGTGAGTGTATGAAGAAATGAAGAGAGCACTGAGCAGGCCATCTGGACTTGGCCACCAGTGTGACCGTGGGCAAGTCACTGACCTTTTGGGGACTCTCCCCGAGCGGCTCTCCAAGTGTGGTCCCTGGGCCAGCAGCAGCGTCCCCTGGGAGCTGATCAGAAAGGCAAAACCACAGGCCCTCCTCCAGACCCGCTGACTCAGCAACTCTGGGGGTGGGCCCAGGAATCTGGGTTTTAGCAAAGCCCTCTGGGTGATTCTAATGTACACCCAAGTCCGAGAAGCATGGTGCCGGACAGTTAGTGTCAGCAGAAAGAGCAGGGGAGCAGTTCATCGCAAACAGTGGGTGAGACACTGAGCCCTGGGGGTTGACATGCAGTTGGAGATGCTTGCTCATGCATGGCCCATGTTGTACATGTATGTGTGTGCACGTGTGCACACATGCACGCACACACATGCACTTACTTTGTTTGCACAACAGTCCCTGACAAGCTCTGCCCCCCACTCTGTTGACAGGCTTGCTTTAGAGAGATTTGATTACAGCAAAATTCAGGATTTCTTTCCATGAAGGACAGCACAGGTCGTTAACAGACAGGCAACAGACAGGGAGAAGATATTTGCTGTTTAGAGCTGACAAGGGATTAATGGGTAAAACATACATGAAAATTCTGCAAACTAACAAGAAAAAGACCCAACAGGAAAGTGAGCAAAGCATATGAATAGGCAATTCCCAGAAAAAGAGACCCAAAAGGCTAGAAAATAAGTCTGTGAAGAGATGCTCGGATTCATTAGTAATCAGAGAAATGCAAATTAAAACAATGAGATAGGATACACACATGTCGGATTGGCAAAAAGCAGCTATATGATGCCAAGCGTTGGCTAGGCTAAGGAGAAAGGGGAACCACTGTGTGCTACTAGTGGGAGTCCAGCTAGACTGGTGCAGCTGCTTTGGAAAGCCAGCCACCTGGTGGCACCTACTCAGGTCAAGTGTACATGTCCACACTGACCCAGCAATCCGCCTTCTGGGTACAACCCCAAGAAATTCTCCTGCGGGCCCACAAAGGGGCTATTAGTTCACCATGGTTGCTGTAACAAATTATCATAAACTTAGTGGCTTGAAACAATAGAAATTTATAGTTCTGAAGGCCAGAAGTCCAAAGTCGGTATCACTGGGCTGAAATCAAGCTGTCAGCAGGATCACATTCCCTCCAAACACTCTAGGACACGATGCTTCCTTGCCTCTTCCGGTTTCTGGTGCCTGCAGGTGTTCGTTGGCTTGTGGCCGCATCACTGCAGTCTTCAAGGCCAGCATCTTCACATCTGTCTCTGTTCCATCTTCACATCGCCTCCTCCTGTGTGTGTGTGTGTGTGTGTGTGTGTGATCTACCTGCCCTCCCTTTTATAAGAATACATGTGTACTGGTCGAATAGTGTCTCATGTTCCCCCAGAACCTCAGAAAGTGACCTTAGGAAATCAAAGGAGGAAAAGACACATGGAGACATAAGGAAGGCCCTGTGAAGACGGAGACAGATACAGAAGGGATGCTGCCACAAACCCAGGAACGAGGACCTGGGGCCACCAGAAGCTGGAAGAGGCAGGAAGGGTCCTGCCCTAGAGCCTTTAGAGGCCGTTTGTCCTGCTGACAGCTTGATTTTGGACTTCTAGTCTCTGCAACCACAGAAGAGTAAATGTCTGTTGTTTTAAGCCCCCTGGTTTCTGCAATTGCCCTTCAGGGCCACCCTGGTAGGTGGAACACCTCTGCAGCCCCCAAGTCTTGATTTAATCACATCTGCATAGTCCCTTTTTCTATCTAAGGTCACATCACAGGTTCCAGGGATGAGGACCTGATACCTTCGGAGGCCATTACGCAGTGTGCAGCCTACACGGACCCACACAAAGATGGAGATCATCACGCATTGCTGTGCTAACAGAGGGTCAGAGGCAACCTAGGTGTTTACCACTGGGGAAAAGGAGAAGTAAACGAGCAGTTACAAGCAATAGACTGAAACACGCAGCAGCATGGAGTGGTAACATACACAGGGCTGAATGGAAAAGGGACCCAGGAAGACACTGAACAAGTTCTCCAGGACACTCGCACTTGTGTTTATTGAAAACACATGGACCCACTACCCTACACGTTTGCCAGAGCACACACTCAAGTGTTTGCTGCTGAGGGGAGGGAAATTGGGGTGGCAAACAGGAATTACAGGGACTAGATGGGTGGATGGATTGATCCAGCCAGAGTGGGACCTCACACACCAGTGATGGTGATGCCACGAATTGAGGACCGTCATTACCTGAAGGCCAAAATAAACCGAGGAAAGTAGAAGTCCCAGATGAGTCATTTCATGAAGGCTGCCCCACTCTGGAAGGGCCTTGGCTTGTTTTGCGTAAAGGTATCCTTATGCCAGTGAGCTTCACCTTTCCTTTCCTTTTGGGAAGGGAGGAACCACGTGGCCTCCAGAGTGGAGGGAGGACACCCCCCTAGCAACTCCAAGGAACAAAGAAAGCCACACGAATGCCATGTGCCGTTCCCTGACATCGTCGTTGGCTCACCCACTGGTCTTGGTTCAGCCCTCCCATGGTTTTGTTCATTCTTGGAACACGCAGAACACACCCTGCCTCCCTTTCACCAGATACAATACTTCTCCCAATGGCATTTGATCAAGTAGCAGGAGTGCAAAATAGAACGAGGCCAGTGGCCCTGGAAACAGTCATATAAATCACCATGGATTCCGAATCAGTTTGGTACTTGGTCTGCCGTTTTAGCCTGTGGGGATGGGCTGGTGGATCGTGTTTGCTTCTTTCCCATTGGGTTCCTCTTAGTTCCCTGTAAAGTTCCCTTTGAAAATGCCATCCTTCTTGGCTATGCTTGGGAAGAAAAGAATGTTTTGTCTGTTAGTACCAAGGCCAGCGGGAAAGGGGGGCGGGTTACATTTTACTGTAACCTTTACTTTATCCCGTACAAAGGCCTTTTAGCAGAACTGACCTTCAGTATTTCTGAATCTAGCAACAAGAATAATCTCATTGTGACATTCAGCAGCGTTCTTGTCTGGGCTCTCTTTGATCCACTTAAGGATTCATATTTTCGGGTACACTAACAGCTGCTTAATTTTGCTATTCACTCCTGTCCGCCTCATCCCTCCTGTTACAGGCATACCCGGAAGACTGAATTTCCAAACACAGGTGGGGAATCAAGCAGTGGTTTTTCATCTCTGAAGATGCCTTAACAGCCTGCTCAAGGTCTGTGCTCTTCGTGAACGAATATTTCATTTGAGCCTTGCCGCGTTTGACACAGTTGGCAGTCCTTGTTCAAAACAGAAACTCGTCTAGAGACGCCAATGTATCCTTAGCTATTTGCCTGGGAGACAGGGTTTTAGTCCAACAGGAAAGGGAAGACGAAGGAGCAGACCGAGGTAGCTTACCTCGTTTACTCCTCACAAATATTCCTTGTCTGCCTACCAAGAGAGGCCTTCAGCCAATCACCCAGCCCCCCAGAACCTCAGGCTCCCATCTGTAAATGAGGTGCTTGGAACTAGGTATGTGTTTTCACAGTCTGTTGGTGGAAAGTTCTGGGAGGTGCTTCAGGAGCCCCCACGGAGAAAGGAGACCTGGCAGGTAGGGATCTTGCCCCCTTTGTCAACCACTGCCCCTGTATTCATCCGTTACCTCAAAAGCCTGTGGCATATGATTTCATTCCAAAAGTCCTTGATTTTGCTGTTGAAAAGGTATGGAAACCACTGGACTAGGTAAGCTCTAAGGGCCTGTACTTGTTTCCTGTGGACGCCATAACAGATGATCATAAATTGAGTGGTTTGAAAAAACAGAAATTTACTCTGCTCTGGTGCTGAAGGCCAGAAGTCCAAAATCAGGCGGCTACTGACATTCCTTGGCTTGTGGCTGAATCTATCCAATCGTCAAGACCTCTGTCTTCAAATCTCTCTCTTCTCTGTCTTTACATCTCCTTCTCCTCTGTCGGTCTAGTCTCCCTCTGCCTCTTCTTATAAGGCAACATGCGATTGCATTAGGGCCCATCCAGGTAATCCAAGATACTCTCCCCATCTCAGTATCCTCAACTTCATCACATCTGCATCTCCATAAGCTTTTTTTTTTTTCCCATATAAGTTAACATTCAGAGGTTCTGATGGTTAGAGCAAGGATGTCTATTGGGGGGCCATTTTGCAGCCAACCACAGACCTTTCCAACAATAAGATTCTAAGAATCATCTCGTCTCCCCCAAATTCCCAACTTAGTAGCCTTCTCTATATTCCCATGCCTTAAAGAACCTAAAAATACAGCATTATTTTTTCATTCAGCTCAGAAGTAGGGAACTCAAACTTCATTCTTTCATCACGAATGCATGTAGATTTGAGAACCCCACCCAACCTGGGTGCTTTTATTTCTATGAAAGTCTCATGGGAGTTATGGGTTGGTTTTCCATTGGTTGGCCTGGCTGCCAGAAGATGCTGTGCTCCACGCATGGCCACCGGGCAGCATAAAGGGAAGCAACGGTGCTGGTCCCAGGGCTCGAGACCACAGTCCCGGCACCTGTCTCCCAGCTTGGCCTCTTTCCTCTGCCCTGTGACCCGGCAGCATCTGTCTGCCTTCTGACAATAGGGAGAACACCTGCAAGGCCTCGCAGCGGTACCTTCTAGAATCTGTTTGAAAAAAAATTTTTTTTGCAAGGATAGTTTTCTCCCCCTTCTATTTTTTTCTCGTCATAAAGTAATCCCTGCTTAGGGTCAAAAAGTATAAAGAAACAACATAAAAGATAGCCCAGAATTTCACCTTTCCAAGGCAACCACATGTACTGAATGCTTCTTATCTGCGCAGACACAGGCTAAGCGAACTCCATCCTTTATACTCTGCTATCCTCACAACTACCCCGTGAGGTGGGTCTTATCAGACCCATTTTACTTATGAGGAAACTGAGGCACAGGGAGATTCAACAACCAGCCCAAGGGCACGAGGAAGGGATGGAGGTGAGACTTGAACCCAGGTACTCCTGATTCCAAAGCCTGTGCTCTTGGGACTTCCCTGGTGGTCCAGTGGTTAAGACTCTGCGCTTCCACAGCAGGGGGTGCGGGTTCGATCCCTAGTCGGGGGAACTAAGATCCCGCATGCCGCATGGTGTGGCCAAAATAAATAAAAAAATAAATAAATAAATAAATAAATAAACAAAGCCCGTGCTCTTGACCTCTGCACCCGCCACGTTCCGCACCGTAAGTACAAGTTTGTGTTCGGAGCTGTCAAAACAATCTGCCGGTAAGGCTGTATGCTCGCGGAGTCATTAGCCCACCAGGACACACCCTCGCTAGGATGCGTTCTTGCAAGAGTGTATCGTCACTGGGATTCACTTTTATTCTCTTCTGCTCAAAGCTTTGTTCTGTGAGGTGATTGCACCAGTCTGGGTTTCTGGAGGGGAAGTTCGGGTGGCGGGGTACTCATCTGGCTACAGGTTGACCAGCGACTTGGGCAAAGCGAGAGTACATCAGGAGGGCCTGAGAAGTGCCTGAGACCTCCCATGCCCCACCCCAGGACTCAGTTCCCCATCTAGAAAAGGAAAAGTTCACACTAGATGCTAATGGTCCTTCCACCTGTAAAGTTCTATGATTTATCAAGTGTCAACACCCCGGCATGCTAAGAGGGGATTTGAGAACCCATCCTAAATATTTAAATTAGCTAGCAACACATGCCGAGTTCATCACAGAATCACCAGCACCCCGATTGCGGAGCGAGATCTGGAAGAGAGAGGGTGACGCCCAATTTGACCCTCTCTTTGCTCTAGATCCGCCAATCAAGTGTTCCAGAAGCTGGATTTCCGTGTGATCCTTGGCTCATCATTATCATCATCTCTCTGCTAAGATTAAAGGCAGGAAGCTAGCGGGAGGCATTTCCCAGAGGCCGCAGCGGCAGCGGCAGGGGCTGCAGCAGCAAGGCCACTGTGGGTCTCTCTCCTAACCCTTGTTTTTTGTCTCAGAGCTTTTAGTTGGCGGCACTCATTACCAAATGCTGCCCCCTCATCTCTCAACACCGGCGAGCCAATTCTACCTCACTCAAACTTTACTGCAAGATCCTAGCAGGGGCCAAACCTTTTGTGGGGCAGTGGGCTGTTGTATCCCTGGGGCAGGTACAGAAACAACTAGAACACCGGGGGCTTTCAGGCCCTTAACAAGGGTGTGAACAGTGCTGAGGACGATCGCAGGACCTCCGCGTGTGACTGGGGGTAGGGCGGCAGGAACCTGGCTGGAAGCAGATCTTGAGGGGGTCTTTCTGTGGCTTGATCTCAAGGTTCCAGGGACTCACGAAAGGATTTTAAACTGAGCAGTAACAAGACAAATGTACATTTATAAAACATCCCTTGGGTCGCTGGCGTGGAGAACGAGCAGGAAGGCCAGTTAGGGGTCCGTCGCGGCGGCCCAGGGGGAGCGATGATCACGGCTCAGTAGTGGGATGCGGAGAAGCTGCTGGATTTGGGAGGTATTTCGAAGAGTGAGTCGCCAGGGTTTGGGGACAGCACGCATGCGGGAGATGAAGCAGTGATGGGAGCCAGGCAGGACGGGGTTGGGGGAAGGGCTGAAAGTGAGGAACTTGGTTTGGGACACAGTGGAGTGAGGTCCTGGGATCGTTCATCTGATGACTGCAACAATTGCCCTCAGTCCCTTTGACTTTTGCTGCCCTTCTCTCTGGGGCTGTAGGCAGGCAGAAGGCTCCTGGATGGTCATTGTTTGCCCTCGGGAAATATTCCAACATTGAAGCCTGTTAAAAAGACAGGGAGGCAGGAGACGTTGATTGACTCCCGATACAGCTCCTGATGGCCTGGTGCCCTTGTCAAAACACTTGCTTTCAATCCATTTCAATTGTTTTTCAAAATATGCCTACATATCTCACAGGACCTTTGTGGGGTGCAGTTAGATAGCAGATATGCAAGCACCTTGTAAACTGTTAAGGGACAAAATACAATGTAGCATTCGACCGTCATCATTGTCATGTTCTCTGACCTGACCTGGGCCATTTGTAGTTTATGTTTACAGTTCCTTACCCTTAGCATTTTATCTGGTTGTCCTTTCCTCTGATAACCAGTGAATGTGCAGGTCCGGTACGAGCATATCCAAAAGTAAGTGGAAAGTTAAGATGATAATCTACATATATCATGTTAAAAAAGAAGGCTTTTACTTGAAACATCCCAAGGCAGGCTGATCTGAGAGTCACATCATACTGAAAAATGTGTCTAGAATCATTTGCAAAGATTACCAAGCAAAGGAGATGCGTTTATGAATAGAAACATACTCTTGTATGAACATCCACCTCACCGCAAGACCATAGAATCCGAGCATCTCCACCCATTTATTCATTCGACCAATATTCACTGGGCATTTACAGCGTGCTTTCTTCTATGCATTTGAGAAAGCGGGCGGGAGGATGGCTGCCCACGAGGAGCTTAGGCTCCAGCACCCTGGAGATCATCTAGTATCTAGTGCAATTCCCTGACTGTCCAGAAAGGGAGACTGAGCATCAGTGAGGGTCAGGGGTTTGTCTAGGGATTTTCCAAGGCCTCTTGCAGCTGTGGAGGAGCGGAGGGCAGAGCCCCTGCCTGTGATCCTAGGATGATAGTCCTTCTAAGATACCTCTGTGTGTTTGGATTTGGAAATGCAGAGCTATTGCCCAGTACCTCATCAAGTGATATTCCTTGGCGCCTCAGAAGGCAACAGTGAGGTTGGCCCTTGTCAATTACCTAGGATGTCCATTTCAAAAATGCACATTAGTTCTACCTTGGACAAAACTCTCCCTCACAGCAAACACTGGCCGGCTGAGCCTAGACTCTGTTGCAGGCCGTGGAGGTGGGGCCGTTGGGAGATGAGGAGCTCAGTCCTTGCTCTGAACCTGGCGATGACAGTACCATGTCCTACCTGCCCCCTTGCTAGGGTTCTGGCCCCTCCCCACTCCCTGCTCAGGTGCCGGGAACTCAGGACCAGGAACCCACCAGGTATTTAGAGGACAAATGTTGTGTAGGACTGGTGTGGGCGTGAGGGCGGGTGTAGGGGCGTGCATTCAGATGCACCGGTCCAGCTTGTCTTGATCCTATAGTTCAGGTCGCAGACAGCCCAGAGAGAGCTGATTTGCTAAGGAAGATGCAATTCCCAGCATAGACAGCTGTTTCTTGGCTGTGGACAAATATGGTTCAGGCTTGTGCCGCCTATGTTTGGGTCGTCCTCTGACTGCTACTCCTCTGCATTGTCTGAAGAGCTGAAAGTGAGATCCAAGGTGACCATTAGAACCGTGAACACTTCTTGAGTGAGACATCGCACTGAGTGTCTCACAGGGTCCCACAACAACTTATGGTGTGGGCACTATTACCACTCTCACTTGTGCAAATGGGGACACTGAGGGATGGAGAGCCGAGGTTGCTTGCCCGAGTTGCACGGCTGGCATGTGGCCCCTGCTCTTTCCCACACACCTGACCGAAATGCTCCGCGGTGCTGTTTGGACTTGGGAGCTCCCTTTGTGAGCCAGAGCCCTAGTGAATGCTGCAAATCCACCGCAGGACTCCAGGGCTGAGAAACAAAGAATGGGAGTCCCCACCCTCCCTGCGGTCCCACAGCACTGCCCTGGGTACCAGGCAGCCGAAGGGTCCTGCCTTGGGCTGTCTTCCACGAGTGGGGTAGATACATGCAACTCCCCTGCTTGGCTGAGTGAAGTCCTTTGTGGAATTGGCACTGGTCCTCTAGTTTTCTCATCACCTCTCCCCCCAATCAGAGAGGGCCGCCACCTCCTTCTGCGAGGGCTTTCCCTCCACACCAGCATCAGATAACACAGGCATGCCTTTGCTTTCTCAGGCCTTTGCTCATTCATCTAGTATTTCTCTGAGTGTCTCCTGGGTCCCCAGCCATGTGCTCGTTGGGCAGAAGCCCAATTGAGACAGACACTCAACAAGCAATCGTGCCACAAAGGAGACCAGAGGGAAGCAAGGAAAGTGTGGGCAGGGGATGTCCCCTCACTGGCTGGGGGCTGGGCTGAGGTCTCAAGGGTAGCAGCGTTTGCTTAGGAGCAGAAGGGGGAGCGGGTCCCAGGCAGCAGGAATAGCAAGTAAGCACACACTCCCAGGGATGGGAGAGAGGATGGCCTGTGGAGGGGTGGTTAAGAACCCGCCTTCCAGTGCAGGGGACGCAGGTCCAATCCCTGGTCGGGGAACTAAGATCCCGCGGCCCGTGCGCTCCAGAGCCTGCGCACTAGAGAGCCCGCGGGCCGCAACGCAGATCTTGCAGCCAAATAAATAAATATTTTTTAAAAAGAGTGAAGGGGAGCTGGGGTTAGGGAGCAGAGGGTGGGGAAGAGGTTGCAGAAGCACGCAGGGTGTGCTCTGCTCTGCAGAAGTGGGGAGGAGAGGCCATGGAGGGCTGACGTGACAGCTAGATTTACAATTTGAAAAAAGATCACGCTGGCTCTGGCTGGGAGGTGGGCAGGTCACGAATCCAGCTACTTTCCCCACCCTCGCTGCCAAGGTCTCAAATCCAGGCCCACAGCAGCCTCTGGGCCCCTCTGGCCCATCCCCCACCCCCCCACCCCCCGCAGCGACAGGGGAGAGCTTTCTCAGATGGAGCTCTGATTGGGTCACCACCTGCTCAGAATTCTGCCATGGCTGCCCATTTTCCG
>NW_021703779.1:124957056-124964021 GCF_005190385.1 Monodon monoceros
GACCGCTTTGTTCGCCGCCGCCTGCGCCGGCCGCGCGCGGATCAGCCATTTTAGCGAACGGGGCTCGGAGGCACGGCTGGCGCCGCCGTCGCCGCCGCCGTTGCTCGCCCGGCTCCGCGCCCCCGGCGCGCTGCCGCCGCCGCCGCCGCCCCCGACCCCGTGCGCCTCCCGGGGGTGACAGCGGCGGATTTCAGGGGCACTTTCTTTCATCAGGAAGCTTTTGACAAAATGGAAGGTGAATTATGTGTGTCCCGGTGACCCAGCGCGGGGCCGAGCCCGGCTGCCCATGGCCGGCCCGGGGTTCCCCCGCGACCCGTCCCGCCGCACCCATGCCGCCGCCGCGGGGCCCTAATTCAGCCCTTCGGTCTGTCCCTGCGAAGGGGAGCGCTTTAGTTTTGCGTGATGACCTTGGGTGTGGGAAAAGGAAAAGATGGCGGGAAGCAGGGGGGGTGGGACAGGGACGATGACACGCCACAGCTGCATTTTTATTTGGAAACTTTGGAGAAAGTGTTCCTGGCTGGACATGCGTTCCGCTTTACGGACGAGCAAGACTACCCCTTTTGGTCTCCCCTCCCTCTTTAGGTAACGATGAAGTGACAGATTTGAACTAGTAGTGCAAGGGATATCTGCTCACTTGCCAGCTCACCCTTCTTGTAAAAGCCATTTCTATAAGCCAGAACGCTTCAAAAATAGTGAAATTTCAAATGTTCCCTCTTTGCACTTCTGCTGCTTGGATCTTGTGTTTGGCAGTGGTGACAGTATTTTTGTCTCTAACATAGTAAAGCAGATGACCAGCTAGCCTTAAGTCGTTGGTTTCAAGCTTCAGCCATCCACCTGCGCCTTCTACAAATGTGTCCTCCCCATTATGTGATTGTCGTTTTCAAAACGTGGTAGTTCTGAGTCGGAATATACCTCTGAGCCACCCCACTTGGGTTGGTTCCATTTGGACAACTTGATCTCTCTCAGAGAAGTAACTCGCAAACCAGCGCACTTCATGCTGGTCAAAAGTTAAATGACATGCGACAGTGAAACTGATTTCCTCCCCACTCTTCCTTCAGCTGCAAGTGGCATCTGGGGGGAGGAGGGTTCTTCCTAAATGGCCACCTTTGGTATATCTTGTATATATTCATTGTATTTGTTTTTCTTTCTCTCTTCCTTTCATTAGTCAAGATGGGTAAAGGTGATCCCAAGAAACCAAAGGGCAAGATGTCTGCTTATGCCTTCTTTGTGCAGACGTGCAGAGAGGAACATAAGAAGAAAAACCCCGAGGTCCCTGTCAATTTTGCAGAATTTTCCAAGAAATGCTCCGAGAGGTGGAAGGTATTTTTCTCTTGTGTCTTTCAAGCCAGTCCTAGTTGGATTTCACACTTTGTGCTTACTTACCTTCAGTGTAACCCCAGGTGGCTGTTTTCTTCCTCTTAGACTCATCTTGCCTGTCTTTAGAACTTTGCATGTGTGCTTTTATTTTCGAAGACTCTACCAGGGTTTAAGTCCCCTTTTGCAAGTAATTATAGCAGCTGCCACTTTAACTACAGGACAGCTGAACAGGTATGTGCTCACTGCATTGAGGAATTTAACAGGTCCTATTCTTTGCAGACAATGTCTGGGAAAGAGAAGTCTAAATTTGATGAAATGGCAAAGGCAGATAAAGTGCGCTATGATCGGGAAATGAAGGATTACGGACCAGCTAAGGGAGGCAAGAAGAAGAAGGACCCGAATGCTCCCAAGAGGCCACCGTAAGTGACTGTAGGATTCAGAATAACAGTTAAGAGCTTTCCTTCTGCTTGAAAGATTTTTTAAAAGATAACTTTACCTAAAAAATGTTGAGATACCTCTGCAAAACATTCTGTACTTTGAGCTTTAAGATGCAGGGCCAGGGAAGTCCGGAGTTACGGCTGTGCATGTGAGCTGTGCGCCTGGTTGGCTGTCGGCCTTTCCACTGGGAAGGAGGCAGACAGTCCAGTTCTGGGTGTCAGGGTCCATGGGCACGTTCTCTCCCCTCTTCCCAGGAACTGAGGAAGCACCATATACCTCTTAAGCATTCTGGTACCTACAGCTCTGTAACATTGTGCGTGGCATCACACATTTCTTCACGTGGCGGGAGTCATAGTGGTAGGAACACGGGATTTCGACTTCAGCTCCCATTTTGGTGGGTTCTCATCTAATGTATACCATTCTCCCCTCCAAGGTCTGGATTTTTCCTGTTCTGTTCTGAATTCCGCCCCAAGATCAAATCTACAAACCCTGGCATCTCTATTGGAGATGTGGCAAAGAAGCTGGGCGAGATGTGGAATAACTTAAGTGACAGCGAGAAGCAGCCATACATCAACAAGGCAGCAAAGCTGAAGGAGAAATACGAGAAGGTGAGAAGGGGAATCAGTGCGCCCTGCGCGGGCTGGGGCCCCTGGGAGCCTGGATGGGGTGAGCAGTCAGCTGCCCTGGCTGTGGCTGGGCCGGGGGTGGAAGGCTGCAGGAACCGTCTCCGCTCCACATCAGCCTGGTGTGCTGGTGGTCTGGCTTCTGACCGATGTTTGTATCTGGGGCAGCTTTTCAGGCAGGCCTCGAACTTGGATCATGTGGGATGCCCCGGGCAGAGGGTCTGATAGTGCTATTCACGGGACTTTGAGAGCCCTTGAACGCCCATTCACTCTGCAGTTGCAATGGCTGAGAACCCAACTTGAATCTGGAAACAAATACTTGAAAGAGCAGCCCTGTCTTCCTCCCTCGTTTTCTTATGCTGGGGCCGGGACGGCTTTGCTTCTACCCTTGGCTCATTTGGAATGTGTCCCTGTTCCTTCCAGGATGTCGCAGACTATAAGTCTAAAGGGAAGTTTGATGGCGCCAAGGGCCCTGCTAAAGTTGCCCGGAAAAAGGTGGAAGAGGAAGATGAAGAGGACGAGGACGAGGACGAGGACGAGGACGAGGAGGAGGAGGATGAATAAAAGGAACTGTTGGCCTGTCTCCTTGTGAATTACCTTAGCGTAGTGGGCGCAGGGATGGCCACAGCTCTCGCCTGGGGTGTGCCTGTTGCCTCCATTAGGTTGAATTACCCAGTTGGATCATGATCATATCGTAGTCTCTCAGAGTGCTCTAGCAATTGTCAGTGGTTTACGTGAAGTGGCCATGGGTGTCTGGAGCACCCGGAAACTGTATCAAAGTTGTACATATTTCCAAACATTTTTAAAATGGAAAGGCTCTCGTGTTCCCCTCACTCTGTGCACTTTGCTGTCGGTGTGACAAGGCATTTAAAGACGTTTCTGGCATTTTCTTTCTTTAGTTTGTGAGGTGGTGTGTTAACTCTATGGTCATTGGCTAGGAATCCCGAGATCTCAACTGTACATATCTATAGTTTGTAAAAAGAACAAAGCAACCGAGACACACTCTTGACGCTCCTTGCTTGGCGTGGAGGCTGTAGGAGCGATGCCTTCCGGAGGGGCCGTAGCTCAGGGCGTGCACTGTGGGGCTGGACCTGTGGACACTGCAGTGGGCATCCATTTAGCTTCAGGTTGTCTTGTTTCTGTATATAGAGACATAGCATCCCGCTGCCATTCTTAGCTGTGGAAAAGGGGGGGGTCAGCTGGCATGAGAAGTGTTTTGGATCCTTTTTAGTTGAAGTGCAGTAGTTTTAAACTGTTTGTTTTTTAAACAAACCATAGAACTCTTCATTGTCAGCAAAGCCAAGAGCCACTGCATTGATGAAAGTTCAAGAACGTTCTGTACTAAACACGATCTGCAATGTTCTGTTATTTTTTTTTGTATGTTTAGAGTGCTGAAATGTTTTTGAAGTTAAATAAACAGTATTACATTTCTAAAATCGTGCTCTATGATAGTCTAAATGTCTGACTCACAGCAGTTCTAGCAGGAGGACAACCTACTCCATGGTATCTGGTGACTAGCCTCCTGGTGAATCTGGTAAATGACTGACCTACTGTGGCCAGCCTCCTGAGGATGGAGATTGGAAGAGGGCTACTTGAAGCTGCTGCGTGATTTTGTTTGTGTCTGAGAGGCATTAAGATGCACATATATACAATGGAATATTACTCAGCCATAAAAACAAACGAAATTGAGCTATTTGTAATGAGGTGGATAGACCTAGAGTCTGTCATACAGAGTGAAGTAAGTCAGAAAGAGAAAGACAAATACCGCATGCTAACACATATATATGGAATTTAAGGAAAAAAATGTCATGAAGAACCTAGGGGTAAGACAGGAATAAAGACACAGACCTACTAGAGAATGGACTTGAGGATATGGGGAGGGGGAAGGGTAAGCCGCGACAAAGCGAGAGAGACGCATGGACGTGTATACACGACCAAACGTAAAGTAGATAGTGGGAAGCAGCCGCATAGCACAGGGAGATCAGTTTGGTGCTTTGTGACCACCTAGAGGGGTGGGATAGGGAGGGAGACGCAAGAGGGAAGAGATGGGAACATATGTATATGTATAACTGATTCACTTTGTTACAAAGTAGAAACTAACACAACATTGTAAAACAATTATACCCCAATAAAGATGTTAAAAAAAAAACTTGAATATAGGCGCTAAGGTCATGGCACAAGCAAGATTTAGCACCTTTCAGAGGTTCCGGAAGGTGGGTGGTTAGGATTAAGGCTGACTACTGTGTAGGGTGTTTTTGTTTTCGCGTTTGGTCTCCCACTCTACCCTCCACGTTGTGGGTGTGAAATTCATTGGTAAGCAGCAAAAAAAAAAAAACCTTTTGGGCTTTATTTTTCCTTTCACCCCTTGCGGCTACCCCCCAGAACTCATACAATAACATTATTTGTTCTGCTCAACAATCGAGGTGGTCTTGAGCTCTAGCAACCTCTCCTGGACCCCAGTGAGGGGTGTGTGGAGGAGGGAGCAGTGTCCTTTTTTCCCCCTGACTTCAAGAAACCAAACACTCCAAGGAAGATGGCTGGGCTCCTGTTGCAGTTTCCATCATGGGGTACCTGCAGGGCAGGCTGATGGAATCAACTGCTTCCAAGGACTAAATGCCTCAGAAGAAAAGACCCGTCTTCCAGTGGTTTGACCTCTGGCACGTAGATTGTTAAAATGTTAAATTGTTGCTCAGCTGGAAGAGGCCTTTTGTAACTTTCCGCGGTTATTTCCTGTTGGAAGATGAAGCGTTTTGTCTCACGTTGGGCTGAGGGGTGAAGGCCATAGTGGCAGGTGGTGATCTTAAGTATTTTGAGCCCTGCTGTGTACGTGCATTGGAACCGCTGGCCGCAATGAAGTAGCTGAGTATTGGTATCGCCCAGCGTTAGTCCGCGGATGTGTGTGTTGGAGACGGAAGCGCTGGGGTGTTTTAATGACACTGAGGAGAAAGCATTTTATTTAAAATTCACTATTTAGAAGCTTGCATGTCTGCAGGCAGCATCCTCCACATGCTGTCAGGGACGTGGTCATGGTCAGCGGCCCGATCTCTAATCTGTATTCATAGTCATTCCTTCTCACATCACAACTGTTTGTCCTAAATGTGTTTTTCTAGTTCTAGAAAATGACCACTAATTAAAAAACCCCTGGTCCTAAGGTTTGCCCAGAGGTACCTGTCCAAGATCGCCCCTCTGTGCCTCAGCTCTCCCTCCAGCCATTGTTTGGCATTGTTGTGTAAAGCCTCTGCCACCTGGCACACAACCGACCAGCCGAAGACGTGGGAGCTGTGACCAACCTTGTCAAATACGGGAGAGAAGCCCAACTGGTAGTCACGAAGGACAGATTTCTCGCTAAGAGGTGCCCCTCTATCTGGTGGAAACTAGGCAAGTCAACTATGGAAGGGAAAGACTCGAAAGGGGTGACTTTCTTTTGTGCTCCTACAGTAGTTAAACCTCAGTGGGGGACCTGTTAAGTGGTCTTTGATTAAGTAGACATTTACTTCTAAAGAGACTCAGGGCAGCTTGGCCCATTAGCTGCTTGCAGCAAGAGGACCACTGTAAGATTTTCACCCATTACCATGGCTCCTCTTGATGGAATGATGCCTCGTAGCTTCTCTGTGATGCTACAAGTGGCATGGTGTCACCACCTAAGGCTTCAGCTTAGCCGATTTCTGGGCCCAGGTATGTGTCCCTACAGTGCCAACCTGTTGTTATTTTTTAATCAAAAGGACAGTATCTGCTTTCTCTATCTTCTAACACCCTCACCCCGTTCTCGAATGATGTTTTATCCTTGAAAGAACAAGGCTGTGATGTAGCAACTATTGTCTGCGTCTCCTGTGTGTCTGTTCTTGTTACAAATGTATTTGGGGACGTTGAATGCACTCATTTTCTGTAATAAAGTTTCTTAATCTGTCTTCACCAGAAGTAATCAGTGGGCTGTCTGCAATCTGTTTGAGATACTGAGCCTCTGTATTTTGGGTTGATTATAATCAAGGTTTTAAAAGTACAAGCTTCGCTGTAACTATAGATCTAAAGTAACGTTTAATGGAAAGATGCCATCAAAAAGAGCAAATGTTAAGGACTCCAAAGCCCCTAACTAGATCAACCCTTCAGCCAGAGGGGTAGGGGGAGCGTTGGCTCTGGAGCCCTATGCCAGGGCGAATATGCAATTTGCAGGAGCTGCTGTTGATAAAGTGGCTGGGTACTTGTAATCGGCCAGCCCTGCCAACCAGGACTCCCTGAGGCCGAGGGTCCGGGCTCAGTTGGCTGGCAGAGCCAGGCCCAACAAGGAGTTTTGGATGAGAGCCACAGGGCCACTTGCTGTACTTGGCCCCTGGCTTAGTTTCATGTGGAGCCCAAAGCTATTTGGGAGGAGGTGATCTGTGGGCCAACTCTGCAGCCCCAGCCTTCCCTTCCTGCTTCAAACAGAGCAACCCCCGCCTTGTTTTGTATCTTGAGCATCCTCCTAAGATGTTAGCTTAAAAAAGAAACGGGAGAGGCCACAACAGTGAGAGGCCCGCGAACGGCAAAAAACAAACAAACAAAAAAAACACTTAGTAACAAACTGAACAAAGTAAGTGTAAAATGTATATG
>NW_021703779.1:124964031-124999581 GCF_005190385.1 Monodon monoceros
AGTGTAAAATGTATATGGGGAGAACTACAAAACATTACTGAAAGACCTTAAGCACATAAAGAAATGGAAAGACATGCCATGTTCATGGGTGGGCAGAAGAGGTTGTTAAGGTGGCAATACTCCTGAAACTGATCTATGGATACAATGAAATCCCTATCAGAATCCCAGCTGGCTCCTTTGTAGAAATTGACGAGGTGATCCTGAATTTTATATGGAAATTCAAGGGACCCAGGATAGCCAGAAGAATCTTGAAAAAGAACAAAGTTGGAGGACTCGGACTTCCCAATTTCAAGACTTACTACGAAGCTGCAGTAATCAAGACAGTGTGGTAATGGCATAAGGACAGACATATATACCAATAGATTAAAATTGAGAGTCCAGAAATATACCCATATATATATAGCCAATAGACTTTCAACGAGGGTACCAATACAATTTTATGGGTAAGAGGATAGTCTTTTTTTTTTTTTTTTTTTTGCGGTACGCGGGCCTCTCACCGCCGCGGCCCCTCCCGTTGCGGAGCACAGGTTCCGGACGCGCAGGCCCAGCGGCCATGGCCCGCGGGCCCAGCTGCTCTGCGGCACTTGGGATCCTCCCGGACCGGGGCATGAACCCGCGCCCCCTGCATCGGCAGGCGGACCCTCAACCACTGCGCCACTAGGGAAGCCCCAAGGATAGTCTTTTAAGCAAATGGTGTTGGGCCAACCGGGTATTCACATGCAAAGAAATAAATTTCGACCCATAACTCAACGCCACATACAAAAAATTAAAAATGGGTCAAAGATCTAAATGTAAGAGCTAAACTATAAAACTCTTCCTAGGAGACATAGGTGTAAATCTTTGGCAATGGTTTCGTAGGACACTGAAAGCACAAAGCAGCTAAAGAAAACAGATAAATTGAACATAAAAAAAAAACTTTCATGCTTCAAACAATATCAGGAAAGTGAAAAGACAATCTACAGAATAGGAGAAAATATTTACAAATCATATATCTGATAAGAATCTAGTATCCAAAACATATAAAGGACCGTTATAACTCAACACTAAAAGGACAACCAAATTAAAATGTGGGCAAAAGATCTGAATAGACATTTCTCCAAATCGGATGTACAAATGACAATATGCCCATGAAAAGATGCTCAGCATCGTTAGCCATCAGGAAAATGCGAATCAAAACCATAATGAGATACTTCACTCTTACTAGCATGCATTTAATAATAATATAAAAAAGAAAATAACTAGAATTGGTGACGGCGTGGAGAAATTGGAACCCTTGTACATTGCTGGTGGGAATGTAAAATGGTGCAGTCACTGTGGAAAATAGTTTGGTCCCTGAATCAGAGTTATACATAGAATATGAACATAGACTTTGACCCAGCAATTCCATTCCTAGGTATACACCCAACGAATTGAAACCAGATCGTCAAACAAATACTTGTATGAGAATATTTGTAGCAGCATCATTCATAATAGTTAAAAAATGGAAGCAATCCAAATGTCCATCAAGTAATGAATGGATAAACAAAATGTGGCCTATCCGTACAATGCAGTATCACTGAGCCATAAAAAGGAAGGAAGTACTGGGGCTTCCCTGCTGGCGCAGTGGTTGAGAGTCCACCTGCCGGTGCAGGGGACACGGGTTCATGCCCCGGTCCGGGAAGATCCCACATGCCGCGGAGCGGCTGTGCCCGTGAGCCATGGCCGCTGAGCCTGTGCGTCCGGAGCCTGTGCTCCACAACGGGAGAGGCCACAACAGTGAAAGGCCCACGTACTGCAACAAAAAAAAAGAAAAGAAAAAGGAAGGAAGTACTGACACAGAGGCCACGTAGATGGACCTTGGAAGCATTGTGTAAAGGGAAAGAAACCAGTCACAAAAGGCCACATATTGTATGATTCCATTTATACGAAATGCCCAGAATAAGGCAAGTGCATAGAGTTAGAAAGTGGATTAGTGGTTGCCAGGGGCTAGGGGTTGCTGGTGGGAAATGAGGACTGACTGCTAATAGGTAGGGGGATTCTTTTGGGGAAAATGAGAATGTTCTAAAATTAGATAGCAGTGATAGTTGTACAACTGTGGATATAGTAAAAAGTGTATACTCTAAATGGGCGATGCAGCGGCAGAAAGGTGTTTTTTGCACTTGACAACGTGAGGAACTGGGTGGTCCTTATGGACAGCTGGTTCGGGGGAGTGATGCCGATGGAGATCTGAGTCCAGAGTGGAGACAGTGGGGGGCGTGGGGTGAGGAACAGAAGCAGGGTAGGTGGTTTTGTTTGTTGCTGTTCTTATTTTTGAGATAGGAGACACATGAGAGGTTGTGATCCATGATGACATTACCTGTATATCGCCAGGCAAAGCCTCTCCCCCGAGCTCCAGACCTCTAGATCAAATCATCTCTTTGACAAGCCACTTGGATGACCCACAGGCACCTTGAATTCCACATGTTCAAACTTAAGCTCCTCAGCTTCTCCCAAATCTGTTCTTCATCCCAGCCTGCAATCTGGAACTCCATCCCAGCTTGTATTTACAAATAACTATTCACTTAAAGAGAAGTTTCAATTAATAATCACAATGGGAATTTAGTTATTTAATGCAACCACAAATCTAATGTCACCAATAAAATCTAAGCAGTTATCCTGGGCTCCTTTTCTCACCCCTCCTCTCATTCATGCTGTCAGTGTAGGTAAATCTCTTGTCTCCAAATTCTCTCATACCCTCGTAGAGCTAGCCTAGAACTTAAATTTTTCAGGCTTTTGCTCACCAATTTCCCACCAGGGAAATCTCCAACTCCGATGCCCTGGTTGTATCTGTCTGGTATGGTACCATCAGAGCCGGAGACAAGCTGTAGCTCGGGCCCTTACTATCTTTTGTCTGGATGAATGTAACAGCTTCCCAAATGATTTCCGTGCATTCCCTCTTACCCCTCCTACAACCCCAGACCTAGTAGAGCCACTGATGCATACTTGGTGCTAAATATGTATTCATTGCCTAAATAAATGAATGAAGAGGGACAGATAAGGGGAAAATTCAGCAGAGCTGGACCTCGTAGGCCATCTTAAAAATTTGAGCTTTCCTAAGGTCAAGGGTAAGCGTTGAAGAATTTTTCATCTGTTGGTGTTTGGGGTGTGGTGGATGATGACATGATCAGATAGGTATTGTAGCTAAATTACGATGGCATCTGTGAGGAGGATGGATTAGAAGACACGGGGAGGGGCAAGAGTGAAAGCAACCCTCAACTCTTACTGACTTAACAACACAACAGAAGAGTTACATCTCACTGACATTACAGTCCAGTCAAATATTTGGCAGGTAGCCCTCCATACTGTGACTCAGGGATCACAGCTCCTTCCATTTGGTGGTGGGACCATCTTCAATCCACGGCCTCTGTGTCACTGCAGAATAGGCTTTATTTTTTTTAACTTAATTTTTATTTATATTGGAGTATAGTTGTGTTAGTTTCAGGTGTACAGCAAAGTGAGTCAGTTATACATATACATATACCATTCTTTTTCCGATTCTTTTCCCATATAGGTTATTACGGAGTGTGAGTAGAGCTCCCTGTGCTATACAGTAGGTCCTTGTTGGTTATCTATTTTATATATAGTAGTGTGTATCTGTTAATCCCAAACTCCCAATTTATCCCTCCCCACCTTTCCCCTTTGGTAACCATAGGTTTGTTTTCTATGTCTGTGAGTCTGTTTCTGTTTTGTAGATCATTTGTGTCATGTTTTTAGATTCCACGTATAAGTGGTATCATATTTTGTCTTTCTCTGTCTTACTTACTTCACTTGGTATGATAATCTCTAGGTCCATCGTGTTGCTGCAAATGGCATTATTTCATTCTTTTTTATGGCTGAGTAATATTCATTGTAGATATATACCACATCCTCTTTATCCATTCGTCTGTTGATGGACATTTAGGTTGCTTCCATGTCTTGGCTATTGTAAATAGTGCTGCAGTGAACATTGGGGTGCATGTATCTTTTCGAATTCGAGTTTTTTTCTGGATATACTCCCGGGAGTGGGATTGCTGGCTCATATGGCAACTCTATTTTTAGTTTTTTGAGGACCCTCCATACTGTTCTTCATAGTGGCTGCACCAATTTACATTCCCACCAACAGTGTAAGAGGGTTCCCTTTTCTCCACACCCTCTCCAGCATTTATTGTTTGTAGAGTTTTTGATGATGGCCATTCTGACCGGTGTGAGGTGACACCTCATTGTAGCTTTGATTTGCATTTCTCCAATAATTAGTGATGTTGAGCATCTTTTCATGTGCCCGTTGGCCATCTGTATGTCTTCTTTGGAGAAATGTCTATTTAGATCTTCTGCCCATTTTCTGATTGGGTTGTTTGTTTGTTTTTTTGATATTGATCTGCATGAGCTGTTTGTATATTTTGGAGATTAATCCCTTGTTGGTTGCTTCTTTTGCAAATATGTTCTCCCATTCTCTGGGTTGTCGTTTCGCTTTGTTCATGGTTTCCTTTGCTGTGCAAAAGCTTTTAAGTTTCATTAGGTCCCATTTGTTTATTTTTGTTTTTATTTTCATTACTCTAGGAGGTGGACAGAATAGGCTTTAGAATGAGTCCCGGAAGTGACATTACTTAACTTTCACCCACATTCCAGGGCTCCCGAATGAACTGCAAGGGCAGCTGGGAGATGTGGTCACTCTGTGTGCCCACGGAGAATATGAAATGGATTCGTGAACACATAGCATTTTCCATTCTATTCAGGGAGATGGAGTAGGGGTGGTTGTGGGAGTCCATCTAGGTGAGGGATGCTGGGGGCTTGTACAGAGTGGTGCTGATGGGGGTAGAAAAGAGTAGTTGGATTCAAGAGGTACTTAGGATCCCTAGGACTTGGTGGGGGGTTGGATGTGGGGGATGAGGAAGAAGGAGGTATTGAGGATGAGCCTGTTTTTCTCACTTGGGGCACTGGAGGGGTGGCAGAGTCTTTCAGCAAGATAGAGTCCCTGAGGAGAAGCAGGTTTGAGAGTGAATCATCTCCAGGATTAGCAGTGTTCAAAAAGGGTAACAGGTCCAAGCTCACGTTTCCCGACTAGGGAGAATTTGGAACTTGGAATCACAGACCATTCATGCTGTCAGCCTCACTCTTTCCCTCTTAGGACTAGTCTGGAAGTTGCATTTTTCAGGCTGTTTTTCATCAGTTTCCCTCTAGGGAGATCTCTAGCTCCAACCCCTGGTAGGATCTGTCTGCTCTGGTAGGATCTTACCAGAGTGTCAGAGCTGGAAATGTCCCTGGAGGGAAACAAAATCCCTTGGGCTAGAAGAGGGCTTCCCCCTTTCCATACTCGCACTTCTCAATCTGTTTCTAAACCCGGAGTATTTGAGGAAAAGCTCACAGAATCTTCCTGCTGTTAGCCTCAGGCCACAGTTGGTTTTTTTCAATCCGCATAGGAAATATGAGATGCACACTTTCCTAGGCTGTGTATTTTGTTCTGGGTTTGTGGTGGCTTTTTGCATGCATGTCAGCTCTGAGACTGTGGCAATGTTGTTTGCGACATTTGACAGTTCCCATTGCAAGATGTGTAGAACATATGATGCTTCTGTCCTCTGTCCAAACCCTCAGTCATTTACATGAAAAAGGGCTCCTATTTCTGTGATGAAACATTCACAGAAGGCTGAAATATGTCACTTAAAAATATTGGGTTAGCCGTGATTTTTTTTTTAATCCTCTTGTGCTGGAGCTGCTTTTAACTCCTCTATCAAGAAACACTCTTCTGCATATATTTAATTGATCAAATGAAAGCCGCTGATTGAGGAGCATAATCCCCAAGGTTTCTACCTTGATTTAGACAGGGAAGATCACCCTAAAACTAAGAGGCTACACGGGATTGTAGAGGGAGCATCAAATACCTAGCTCGGTGTCTGGATGCAGGAAGAGTACAAATATGAATTTCCCTCCCTGATGCTGCTTACTCCAGGAAGGAGGAGGTCTGGGTTCCAGAGAGTCTAAGTGACTCACCTTAGGTTACACAGATAGTGGGTGGTGGAGCCAGGATTCAAATTGATGTCCGTGGACTTCAAAGTCTGTGCTATTACCCACCCTGCCTATAGAGAACACATACTCTGTGCCAAGTATCCCACTAAAAGCTGGGGATATGGACATCATGGCGCTAGAGCATGATCCTGGTCCTCGAGCTGCTCATAGACGGTTGCAGAGTGAAGTAAACTGGTAATTAAAATACAGTAACTGTGCTAATAGAAGTCAGCAGGGGTTCCTAGGGATTAAGGAGGAGGAGCCATTTATATAGTGCTCAATTAGGGAGGTCTTCCTGGAGGAAGAGATGCTTGGGCTATTTGTTAAAGGCAGAGGAGTTAGCTAAATGAAGACGGATGGGCCGAGGGGATAGCACACACAAAAGCATAGGGGAGAGAAGCAGCCTGGTGAGTCCTGGGAATTTGCAAGCAGTTTCATTTAGTGAGAACTGTCTTAGTTATTTATGGCTGCAGAACAAATCACCCTAAACTCTAGTGGCTTAAAATATAACAAGATTTATTAGCTCACAGCTCTTTGGGTCAGAAATCCAGACCACTTAGCTGGATCCCGTGGTTCAAGGTCTTGGCCAGGGCTATAGACATCTCCAGTCTTGTCTGGAGGAGGATTGCTTCCAAGCTCACTCACATGGTTCTAGGGAGTGTTTAGTTTCTCATTGCCTGGTGGTTAGAAGCTGACCTCAGTCCCTTGTCACTTGGGCCTCCCCATAGGGCAGCTCACAACATGGCAGCTTGATTCATTCAGGGAGAGCAAGTGAGAAGAGTCAGACAGAGTGCAGGAGCAAGACGGAAGTCCGTTTCTTTGGAACCTAATATCAGAAGTGAAATCCCATCACCTTTGCCATATTCTATTATTAGAAACAAGTGACTAGACCCAGTTCCCACTCAAGGGAACAAATTACATGAGGGCATAGATACCAGGTGGTGGGGATCATTGGAAGCCAAGTCAGAAAATTTCAGTTGTATTTAACTTTACAAAGAGGTACCATTCTATATGCACTCTCCTAAGGCTTGCTTTTCACATAAAATTACAAGGATTCTTGCATATTGTTTTGTTGCTTTAGTTCATTCATTTCGACTGCTGTATTCCATTGTGTGTATATATATATACATATATACATGTATTCCATTGTATATCTATATATATGTATTCCATTGTGTGTATGTGTGTGTGTGTGTGTGTGTGTGTGTGTGTGTATATATATCATAGATTATTCGTTTTCTCCCACGATGGGCATTTGAGTTGCCTGGGGCTAAGGAAGGGGAGTTGGGGAAAAATGGGGTGTTACTGCTAAGGGTTTTTTTGGGGGAAGGGTAATTAAAATGTTCTACAATTACATGGCAGTAATGGTTGCACAACTTTGCATGCTAAAACCCATCAAATTGTGCACTTTAAATGGGGGAATTGCATGGCATGTGCATTATATCTCAATAAAGCTGTTGTTAAAACTCTATGGCAATGAATTTGAAAATGTAGAGGGAAAAAACTGATGATTTCCTAGAAGAATGTAAAATACCAACATTGACCCAAGAAAAACTGGAAAAATTAAAGATATAAATAATCATTCACAAATTATAAAGGAAATTATAAAGGAAATTAAAGGTCTACCATAAAAAAATCAGAGTGGCCAACCAGCACATGAAAAGATGCTCATCACCTAATAGGGAAATGCAAGTTAGAACTACAATGAGAAATCTAAAATATGACACAAATGAACTTGTCTACAAAACAGAAACAGACTCACAGACACAGAGAACAGCCTTGTGGTCGCCAAGGGGGAGGGGAGGTGTGGGAGGGCTGGATTGGGAGTCTGGGATGAGCAGATGCAAACTAGTATATATAAGATGGATAAGCAACAAGGTCCTACTGTGTAGCACGGGGAACTCTGTTCAATATCCTGTGGTAAACCATAATGCAAAAGAAAAAAAACCTACAATGAGGTATTACTGCACACCCACCAGAATGGCTAAAATAAAAGAAGATACAACCAGGTGTTGGTGAGGATGTAGAGCAACTGACCTTCTTATACAAAAATCTTATACACATTTGCATATCCTACAAAGCAGAAATTCCATTTCTAGGTGTGTATACCAATAGAAATGGCTCCATACTCATAAGCCATGAACAAGATGTTCGTTAGGGCACTATGTGTAGTAGGTGAAACCAGAGACAACACAAATGCTCAGCAACAGTAGAGGGGAAAAATCAACTGTGGAATACTCATGCAGTGGAATGCTGTGCAGTAGTGCAAGGTGATGAGATATATGTACGTACAGCGACAGGAGTGAATCTTGCAGACATAATGATGAATGAAAAAAAGAGTACTTATTGAGTGATTCCAGTTATATGAAGCTCAAAACAAGCAAAAGTAATGGATAATGATAGTGGATATTCCTGGGAGCAGGGTACTCACTGGGAAAGGGAAAGAAGAAACCTTTTGGGGTGCTAGAAACACTCTGTGTCTTGATCTGAATGATAGATATATGTGTGTGTGTGTGTGTGTGTGTGTGTGTGTATATATATATATATATATAAATGCATCTGGATGTACAGTTAAGATTAGTAGACTTTATACACTTTACTGTATATTCATTATCCCTTAATAAAAAAGTTACACATTTTTTTTTTTTTTTTTGTACGCGGGCCTCTCACTGCTGTGGCCTCTCCCGTTGCGGAGCACAGGCTCCGGACGCGCAGGCTCAGCGGCCATGGCTCACGGGCCCAGCCGCTCCGCGGCACGTGGGATCTTCCCGGACCGGGGCACGAACCCGCGTCCTCTGCATCGGCAGGTGGACTCTCAACCACTGTGCCACCAGGGAAGCCCCAACATATTTTTTTTTTAAAGGAAAAACGATGTACATATTCTGGAATTTCATTTCTGATCATGGAAGACTAGGTAATGTGAACCAACCCTCCTGTAAAAAAACCTGGACAAAATCTTTGAAAACATCACTTTAAAAGCATCAGTGAGCTAACTAGAGAGTCTAAAAAATGACTGAGCCAAGATCCAGGAGATCAGGGACTGGAGACAGGTGAGCCTGGCACTTAAAACTGTTTTTACCCTGAGATGTTTGGGGTTTGCTGACCAAGAAGAAGCAGCTGGGGGCTTAGAACAAAGAGTCACAGTCCAGACTCCACCAAGAGCATATATGGACACTTGATCTGTGACAAATGTGTCAGTGTGCTAGGGCAAATGTGTAACAGTGCTAAGACAATGAGGGAGCCATACGAAAAGATGAAATTAAAGCCCTGCCTGGTACCACACACAAAAGCAAATCCTGGGTGGGTTGTAGACCTACAGCTAAAAGGTGAAACTAACAATTTTAGAAGGTAACATTGGGAGGTAGGGAAAGACATTGTAACCAACACTCACAAAACAAACATTCACCGCAGAAGACTGATCAATTGCACTACAATAAAATCCAGAACTTCTGTTCATCAAAAGACACCAGCATCAAAAGGCATGAATAGGCAAGCCACAGAGGGGGAGAGGATATTTGCAGTACATATAACTGCAAAAGGCTTGCCTCCGGAATATACAAAGAACACTAACAAGTTAATACGAAAAAGTCAGACAACCCTGTAGAAAAATGGGCAAAAGATTTGAACAGTTACTTCACAAATGGAGCTATTTATCGGCCAACAAGCATATGAAAAGGTGCTCAATCTTGTTAGTAATAACGAAAATGAAATGTTTAGATCACAACGAGGTACCTTCAGATACTCATCAGATTGGCTAAAATGGACAAGTCTTACAATTCTAAGTATTGAGGAAGATGTGGAACAAGGGGAACTCTTGCACTGCTCATGGGACTTTATGTTGGTACCACCACTTTGAAGCATGGTTTAGCTTCATTTAGCAAATTAGGTGTGCACTTGACGGAAGGGCAGGCCTGTGAGGGCTGGGAGATACATTCACAGCAGCACAGTCTGTAATGTGCACGAAGTGGAAACAACCCTAATGTCCATCTACAGCAGGTTGGATCAATAATCTGTGGTATATTCCCACAATGGAAATGAATGAACTTCAGATACCCTCAGCAACATGGATGAATCTCACAGGCATCGTGCCTGAGGAAAAGAAGCCAGATGATTCCATTTATACAAAATTCATAAGCTGGCAAAACTAAACCCTGTTGTTTAGAGATGTACACAGAGGTGGCTCAATTATAAAGAAAAGCAAGTAGTGGATAATCTAAAAGTCATAATGGTGTTCACCCCTGGTGGGGGATGAAGACGACCGTTATCAAGAGGGGTGTTAGGGGCTGAGTTGTGTCCCCCAAGTTCACATGTTGAAGTCCTTAGCCCCAGGACCTCAGAATGTGACCATAGTTGGAGCTAGGGTCTTCAGGATGTGACTAAGTTAAAGTGAGGTCCTTAGGATGAGCTCTAACCCAATGTGACTGGTGTCCTTATGAGAAGAGGAGATTAGGACACAGACATGTACAGAGGGAAGACCGTATGAGGACACAGGGAGAAGGTGGCCATCTCCAAGCCAAGGAGAGAGTTCTCAGAAGAAATCAACCCCACTGACACCTTGATCTTTGACTTCCGGCCTCCAGAACTGGGAGGGATAAATTTCTGTTGTTTAAGCCGCTCAGTCGGTAGTACTTTGTTATGGCAGCCTGAGCAGACTAATACAAGGGGGCATCTGGGAGGGCTTCTGGATACTTCCAATTTTCTATTTCTGGACTAGGGTGATAATTGCACAGGCATTTGCTTTACCATAGATTGTTAGGTTGTATATTTAAGCTTTATTTGCTTTTCTGTACATGTATTATATTTCACAATAAAAGAGTAAACCAAAAAAGAATGGCTTGGCCTGGACAGGGAAAAAAGATTTTGCTCTCATTGGATCTTCACACCAATCCTATCAGAAAGACTTGGAAAAGACTCTATTCAGTAAAGAGCTTTATTGGGATATAATTCACATACTACACAATTCATTTATTTAAATTTAATAATTCAGTGGTTTTTAGTATACGTACAGTGTTAGCAGCCATCACCATAGTCAATTTTAGAATATTTACATCATCTCAAAAATAAACCCTGGACCTTTTAGCTATCATTCCCCATCCATACCAGCCCCTGGCAACCACTAATCAACCTTCTGTCTCTACAGGCCTATTCTGGACATTTCATACAAAGTAAATCATGTAGTATGTGGTCTTTCTGCCTGGCTTCTTTCGCTTAGTTTTCAGGGTTCATCCACGTTGTAATGAGTATCAACACTTCATTCCTTTTTATGACTGTATAGATAGACCACATCGTGTTTATCCACTCATCAGTTGGTGGACATTTGGGCTGTTTCCACTTTTTGGCTATTATCAATAACGCTACTATGAATACTTGTATACAAGTTTTTATGCAGATATATGTTTTCCCCAGAGGCTGCACCCTTTTACATTCCCATCAGCAGTGTATGAGAGTTCCAATTCATCCTAGTAGGTGGGAAGGGGCATCACTTTGTGGTTTTATAAACAATTTTTCTTTTTGGCCACGCCACTCCGCATGTGGGATCTTATTTCCCCCACCAGGGATGGAACCTGTGCCCCCTGCCGTTGGAAGCAGGAGTCTTAACCACTGGACCACCAGGGAAGTCCCTTTTTGTGGTTTTGTTTTGCATTTCCCTAATGACTAATGATGTTGAACTTCTTTTCATGTACTTACTGGCAAGGACTGTTAACTCCATCTTCCCTGATGAGGAAATCGAGACCCAGAGCGGTTAAGTGAATCATCCCACATCATGCAGTCCAAGGCTCCTTTTTCCTTCCAGTACACCCCTGCCATGTCCATGGAAGGCAGGGTTCTCTCAGCAGGTCAGCCCCACGCTGGGGCCTTTGGTTTGTCTGGGTCAGTTTCTGCTGCTGCCACCAACCCCCTGAAATCTCACTGGGTCCCCTTGTTGCCCAGGACTTTCCTACAGAGGGAATCGTGGCTTTACCAGAATCAGGTACTCAAGCATTCCAGCTTAGCAAACAGAGAATTCCAGAAAGCCAGGGCTGGCAGGACCCTGTGAGGACATCAAGTTCAAACCCTTATCATTCAGAGGGGGAGACTGAGGTGCTGAGAAGGTGGGGAACTGTCTGAGGTCTCACAGGACACTGGTGGTGGAGCTGTGGACAGGGCAGAACTCTTCCTGATGTGCACATGATGGAAGAATTAGAAGAACATTCTTCCCTTTACCCTCTTCTCCAGCAAGGGAGCATGCAGCAGGGCTGTCTGGAGGGGGAAGGGCAAGCGCCTGCTGGTTGCCTCTCAGCCTAGAAATGAAGCCAGAGCTTACTGTTGATGGACAAATGGGGCAGCCGCTGAAAGCTGGATTTGACCTGCCCTAGCGGGTGCCCTGATCTGGTAGAGCAAGGTCTTCTGCCCTGGTGACAGGTTAACCACAGTCACTTGAGAAAAGTAAAGATAAATGGGTTTCTCCTCCAAACCCTCTGACCTCTGCAAACCAGGTGCAAAGTATGCTTAGCTCCAGCGGAGCTTAACCTCCAGGGGGAGGGAGGGAATAATAGGTCTTTTCTTTTTCAGTTTTACAAGCTTTGACCTTTAGCCAGTTCGCTTGTTTCCTCAAACCTGCAGCCTCACTGTGGCCACTGGGAGTGGAAAGCCTGGTGTCTGCTGGGACCCGAGTCCCCGCTCCGCCAGTGGTGTCGTTCACGGTCTCCTTAGAGGAGGGGCTATTGGGGCTAAGATTCAAGCTTCGGGTCAAAGTCCCATGGAGGTCATCTTTCCTTCTGGAATGTCAGTGCTGCAAGAACCCCAGGGTCTTGAGGAAGTGCCCTGGGCTGGGAGACAGAAGCCCGGATTCCACCCTCAGCCTCTCCAGGAGCTCACTGTGTCACTACAGGCACACACTTTTCTGAGCCTCAGTTTCCTCATCTATACAGTGGAGTTAGGAACAACCCTATCATACCTTCCTTGCCGGAGCCTTATGAAGATAAAATCAGACCGTGCATGTTGACATACTTTTTAAGTCCTGAATGAACAGATAACCAGTTAATACCCTTTATCTAAAAAGAGCCACTAATAGCCAGAGATAAAAGACAAATCCCACATTTGAAACTGGAAAAAAGTTATGAAAAGAATTTAGCAACATGTATAACATTTTTGAAAAGTGCACATGCTTTACTCTTGGGGTGTACCCTAAGAGCACCTGAGATACATCAAAAATGTAAGTACATGCCATCATATTATTCTTTTAAAATTTTTTGAATAATTCAAATTTTTATTGAAAGCAAACTTCTATAGTGCTTTAAAAATATAGCCCATTCAAAAAATATATATGTATAGCCCATTCACAAGCATATTCGTATTAAGGTAAAAACCATTTTCATTCGAATTTCTCTTCCAACTACTTATCTAAGTTAAAAATTTCAGAAAACTGACAGGTTTTTCCTTTTGTATTCCTTTACTGTAGAATCCCCAAATTACATATTAAATATATTTAAGTGGCAGAAGCTGACACCCCATTTGGAAGTGGACGCATGTGCCTGATGTCCTACAGATGTAAACGATTGCAAAGGAGAAGTCTACACAGGTTTAAGACTACACATTCTTAAACCTGGTACCCCTACTGCTTTTTATGTTATTTTCATACTTATCGTTTGTATGGAATACTTCACGGTACATTTTAAAAAAGAAAACGCATCGTCAACGAAAAATTATCGAATAAGGTTGATTGCCATGGCCTTTGCTTATAATGGTAAAAAATGTAGAAGGATTTTTACTTAGTATGTGGTTATAATAATGCCCTCTGTGAATTACACCTCCCCGTGTCCATCCTCCTTTGCAGTGTAACCCCACTACTCCTTCCATCAAGAGGAAAAGTGGATTTTCCCACCCACTTGGCTCTGGGCTAGACTTGTGGCTTGCTCCCGCCAATACAGTGCATCAGAAGTGGTACTGTGTGACTTCCAAGGCTAGGTCTTAAGAAGCCTTGCAGTTACCATTTTCACCCTTGGAATCCTAGACCACCGTGGTATCCTCCAGTACCGGAAGATTAGAGGTGTGCAGTAAAGAGGGAACCCAGTAGGCTCAGGATGCTCCAAAGCTGCATACTCCAAAGAAAGGGCTAGCCCCCTCCTGGCTCCTGGGAGACAGCTCTGAGCCCCTGGCCTAACCTGCCTGAGGGCGTTTATGTATACCTGAGGCTTTGGACACTGCTGTATGAATTTGACCTCTGGGGAGCTGGGGTCTGAGTAGCCGAGGTCAGTCGCATGGGTGCTGCAGTAAAGACCCAGAACACTAAGGTTTGGTGAGCTTTCCTGGTTGGCAGTACTTTGCATGTGTTGTCACACATCACTGCTGGGGGCATTCAGCATGTCCCCAGGAGACTGCACTGACAGGAGATACTTGGAAGCTTGTGACTCGTTTCTGTTGGACTTTGTCCCATGTGCCTTTTGCCTTTGCTGATTTTGATCAGCATCCTTTCACCATAATAAACCATAACCATAACAGCTTTCCTGAGTCCTGTGAGTCTTTCTAGTGAGTCAGCAAGCCTGAGAACACCTGGGGCCTCCGAGCCCCAGTCAAGGCGTTGGGGCTCTGTAGCTGCATGAGTGAGCCCAGGAGAGCCCAGCAGAAGGATCGCCAGCCTCCCAGAAAAATCACGAGGAATAACACATTACTGTTATTTTAAGGCATTGATGTTTGCGGTGATTCATTAGTACCCGTAGGTGGCTGAAATGGTAGATGACTGAAAATAGGCAAACAGTTAAAGAACTTATCATATATCTATACATTGAAATACTAAGATGTCCTTAAACATGCTGATATACACCACGTATTAACATGGAACTGTGTTCACTGTATATTTCAAGTAATGAAATGTTATAAAAAATAAGTATGTATTTATAATATAATCCCATTTGGAAAAATATATATGTATTTATAGCTAAATGTATAATTAGGATGAGCCACATGCAGTTGTTGATATTCAACCATTTTTGACCTACCAAAACAACACTTTCCTGTGATCAACTAATACATATTGATAGAATCAAGGCTGGAAGGCCCTGTAGCAAACTGTCGCCTATGGCTGTGTTTGGGTGGTGGGTAATGGGCACTATTTTCTTTTTGCTCATCTGTATTTTCTCAGTCTGGTACATCGCACATGTAATTCTTATGGTACTATTAAGAAAAAAACAAAAGGGAGCTCGTCTTTTTATAAAGTGCTCATTAAACACGTGAACAATGATGACTGGACGAGGAAAGCAAGCTGAGAAGGGGGATGGGCATAGCTGGGGCCTGGAGCCAGGTCCCCCACCAGCCTGGGATTCGGGCTTTCGCCCTGTGACCGAGAGCAAGTTCACACAGGCTCTGGGTAAGGCGAAAGGAGGCTGAGGCCAAGGGCGGAGGCTTCTATGTTGGATGGCTGGCTAGAGCTGGGCTCGCGCTTTGGGTCCGCTTGCCCGGAGCCTCGTTAACCATTGCCTTTTGTTCTCCACAGCACCGCGGGCCTCAGTCCTCCTCAGGGGCTCTTACCCATGATGGAGCCTACTACCAGATGGCTGCCTCTCCCATCGAACTGGAGCATCTCCAGGGGCGGTGGTCGGGGGCGGGGGCGGTGGGGCGGTGGGGCGGTGGTGTCTTAGCTCTGGAGGGAGCCTTGGATGTCAGCGATCGCAGCCCTCCAACGTGAGCCCTGAGAGAACTCAGGAAGGAAAGAATACCTGCCATCTAGCAGCCATCAGACTGTAGCCACTCCCCACGGTGAGCCCTGAGGATGTGAAAACACAGGATACTGGCCCCAGATAGCTGAAGTGCACATCAAAGGAATGATTTCAATGAGCCCAGACTCCTGCATCTTCCCATACACAGAAAAGTGCTAAATTCATTAACTTGAGATGTCTGGCTTTCTTTAATTAACAGTAAACTTTTGATGTTCTGACTACCTGCCCATTGTTGCAAAACTCCTACATATCCTGGTTCCCCCCCTCACGTCCTCGGAACAGTCCTCTCAGGGTTACTTGAGATGCTGCCTCCCGGGGTTGAAGTCCTAAAAATTCCTGCCGAATAAAACATATAACTCTCAACTTTTAGGTTGTGAATATTTTTTTTGTCGACACTGGGAATCCCAAATCGGCTCAAACTTTTCCCTGTGGGAATCCTCTCTCTTTGGGCAGCAGTAGTTTCCTCTAAGTGAAATACCCATCTCTAAGAAAGTACAAATCCTTATTGACCGAATGGTGCATTCCAGGCATGGAGCTTGGTGTTGTGATGTATATACGCTATTTCCTTTCATTATCCAGACAACCCTGTGACTGAGATACTACCATCTACATTTTACAGATGGAGAAACTGAGACCTAGCAGGGGAACATGAACGCCCCAAGTGTCATACTGGGGAGTGACAAAGCTGGGGTTTGACCCTGGTCTGTTTGAACCATTATATTATACAGTTGCCTCCGTGTCATTGATTGACACCGGACTTCATTCGACAATGCATTTGAGATAGCTTAGAATATGCACAATTTAATAAAATAGAAATAGAGAAGCAAGCCTGGGGAAAACACAAAAAGCAGTAGAAAATCAAAACAAAGTAAAGAAATGTATGAGTATGCAGAACATCTGGGCTACAGTTGACAGGGTTATCAGAGGCTGTCAGGCTGCCCAGCTGAAAAGGGAAAGATAATTATCTTTATAATTCTCATTACCAGTAAGAAGTTCTTTAGAGAAAATGTAGCAAGCAAAGAATTCTAAAAACCATGTATGAATACCATCGATGATATTGTCAACTGTCAGCGTTTGGCACCTCCCAGATGCCATTAAGCTCACCTTGGGTCCTGCTATCAGTGATGGGGCAGAAGTATATCTATACTTTATCTGTGTCTCTATCTGTACCTGCATCTATTTCACTATCTGGATCTGTGCCTTTACCTGTCCCTGTATCTTTATCTGTGTCTCTGTTTATACCTGTATCTGTGTGGCTATAAGTATGTGTATCTATGTTTCTATTTGTACCTGCATTTGTATCTCTAGAAATTCTTGTTTCTGTGTCTCAGGCTCTACTAGTAACTGTGTCTCTGTCTGTGCCTGTATCTTTTTCTTTATTTATACCTATATCTGTTTCACTCTCTGTACCTTTATCTGAGTTTCTATAAGAACTTGTATCTGTGTCTCTATTTGTATTTCTTTTTGAGTCTCTCTCTATATAACTGTCAGCGTTTCTATCTGCATCCGTATCTCTGTCTCTATATATCCCTGTATCTGTGTCTGGGTTTCTATATGAAATTGAATCTGTGTCTCTATCTGCACCTCAAACTGTGTCTCTGTCTTTAACTAGTACTTGGTCTCTATCTGTACATAAATCGATGTCTTTACCTGTTCCTGGATCTGGGTTTCTACCGTGTAGATCCATCTGTGTCTCTATCTGTATGTATATCTGTTTCTATATCATACCTGTATCTGGTTCTCTGGTTGTACCTGTATCAGGGCTTCTACCTGTAACTGTATCTGTATATGTGTCTCTAACTGTACTTGTGTCTGTGTCTCTGTAACTACCTATATCTGTACCTGTATTTTTGTCACTGTAAGTACCTGTATGTGTCTCTCCATCTCTACCAGTAATCGTGTCTCTATCTGTACTTGCATCTGTGTCCGTAATTGTATCTGTAACGATGTCTCTATCTGCCCCTGTATCTGTGTTTCTATCTGTTCCTCTATCTGGGTCTCTGTAGGTACCTATATATCAGTGTCTTTACCTGGATCTGTATATGGATCTATCTCTTTACCTGTGTCTGGGTCTCTGTCAGCCTGTACCAGTATCTTCATCTGTCCCTCTATCTGTAAATGTGTCTTTGTCTGTACTGTACCCTATAATGCTTTCTTGGTATGTATCTCTACCTGTACCTGGGTTTCTGTATGTATCTATACCTTTGGCTCTCTCTGAACCTTTATCTGGTTTGCTATACGTATTTCTATGTGTGTCTCTAGATCTACCTGTATCCGTGTCTCTATCTGTATCTATTTCTTTATCTTTACCTCTATTGGTTCCTGTGTTTGTGCTGCTTTTGCACTTCTTTTGTGTGTCTCTACCTCTATCCTATCTATATCTGCGTTTATAACTGTACCCATGTCTGTCTCTTTGTGTGTTCCTGTATCTGGATGTCTATCTGTACCTGTATCTCTCTCTCTCTCTCTCTATGTACCTGTATCTACGTTTCTATACGTACCCGAATCTGTTTCTATACGTACCCGAATCTGTTTGTCTACCTACACCTGTATCCGTGTCTTTATCTGTCCCTGTATCTAGGTCTGTATCATACCTGTATATGTGTCAAGGGAGCTTGGAGATGCTCTGAGACTTGCAGGAAGGGTTACAAAATTTGCCTGTTAGCTCTGTTGCTAGTTCCAACATTGCTTCTCATTATGCTAGTTTCCTGAGACCACTGTAGGAAATTACCACAAACTGGGCAGCTTAAACAAGTGAAATTTATTGTCCTAATGTTCTGATGACTAAAAATCTAAGGTCAGTGTTTTGGCAGGGATAGTTCCTTCTGAGGGCTGTAATGGAGGATCTGTTCCATGCCTCTCTCCTAGCTTCTGGTTGGTTGTCGGAAAGCTTTGTCATTTCTTTGCCTGTAGGATCATCACTGATGTCCGCCTTCACCTTCACATGGCGTTCTCCCTGTGTGGGTGCCTCTCTGTCCAAATTTCCCCTCTTTATAAGGACATCAGTCACATTAAATTAGGGTCCACCCTAATGACCTGATCTTTTTTTAAAAAAATTAATCAGTTTATTTTTGGCTGTGTTGGGTCTTCATTGCTGCGCATGGGCTTTCTCTAGTTGAGGCGAGCGGGAGCTACTCTTCGTTGCGGTGTGAGGGCTTCTCATTGTGGTGGCTTCTCTTGTTGAGGAGCACGGGCTCTAGGCGCATGGGCTTCAGTAGTTGTGGCTCGCGGGCTACAGTAGTTGTGGCGCACGGGCTTAGTTGCTCCACGACATGTAGGATCTTCCTGGACCAGGGCTCGAACCCGTGTCCCCTGCATTGGCAGGCGAATTCTTAGCACTGTGCCATCAGGGAAGTCCCCTAATGACCTCATCTTAACTAATGTCATCTATTGATACATTGACTCTGTTTCCAAATAAGGTCACACTTTTGTGGTTAGGACTTCCTATGAATTTTAGGGGATACAATTCAACACATAACACTCATCTTAGTCCTTCATTCCACTGCCAAGCTCTTACCTTGACAAGCTTCTGACTCCATCCTTCAGACTGGCTTTGCTCTGGGTTCTCATTTGGGCCTGGGACAGCTAGTTGAGAAGGACACTACCATAATTTGGGGAAGGTAGCTCCAGGGCAACCCAGGGCACAGGCCTGTGAGGCAGAGGTCTGGGGGAAGGGTGGCTCCTCAGATCTAGAACTGGAACTTGGGAGGAGAGTCAGTCAGGTTGAGTTAGGTGATGCTGCAGTAACAAATAAGCCCAAGATCTCAGTGCTTAACTCAACAAAGAATTATTTCTCACTATGCAATATGTTGATCATGGGCCAGTTGGAGTGTTTAGCTCCATATCCTCCTCACTCAGAGCCCAGGCTGAGGAAGGCTCTATCCTCATGGTTTCACTATCCCCAAGGCAGGAAAAAGGAAGCATGGCCTATTGTATACTGGCTGTTGATGTTTCTGTCCAGAAGTGAGATGCCACACTTGTATTTATATGCCATTGGCCAAAGCAGGTCACATGTTCACACCTAATCTCAAGGCATCAAGGAAACAATTTTACCATGTGCCTGGAAAACGAACTGGAAATATTTGGAGAACAGCAGGCCTTAGGAAGCCTGGGAGGGGCTTCTGCTTCTTTCTCTCCCTTGTGTCTCTATTTGGGAGGGTTAACATATGTCCTGGTTGGCCAAGGCAATTTACACACGCTGCCCAGCCTAAATATTAATAGTGCTTTCTTTCAGTCTTAAAAGAGTCCCTCTTTGGATACAGATTCTATGTTTCTTAACTTCTTCTTACCCTTCAGCCCTCAGGTGAGCCTTCTTTAGATACCTAACCTTGTCTCAGTTGTGTCCTAGGGCTGAGGAAAATGACATGCATTCAGAGAACAGAAAAAGAGTGGTGTCCTTCAGAGGCTGGCATGGGGGTGGCAATGGTGATAAGCAAGGGGCATCCATGGGAAGGAAAATGATCAGGGTGAGTGTCTGGGGCCTATGTTGCCCTGTCTTACCCCTAGAAGTCTTCTAGTGATGACCAGGAGTTTGGGAGGTTTCTTTTTTAAGGAAGATGGCACTTTCTCAAAGATATCTCCACAGTAACACCCATTCCTCCTCCATCTCATCTTTCCAGACTAGCGAGGAAGCCACTTCCATCCCAGTGCTGGCATCCCAGTACAGAGAGGCAGGGCGCCCCTTACCATCTTGTGCCAGGATAGACAATGGGGACTCCATTTGCCTATGGAAGGGCAGGAGTGCCAGCACAACCTCCTGGTTGCTGGGGGTGGGGTGGGTGTCATCCTTTTTCTCCTCACACCTTCCTGCCTCAGGGCCTTTGTACCTACTTATCCTTCTGAGTGAAATGTCCTTCCCCTCCTCTCTTCATGTCTAGTTTCTCATCCTTAGAGGCATAGCCTGTTAGTATCCTCTCTCGCTAGATTACCCTTTCCTTCCATCCTCTGTCATGGCACCCCATTCATTTCCTTCATGACAATTGTCATGGGTTTTGAATAACTATTTCCTTGTTAATTTTTGGTTTCCCCTCTAGACTATAAGCTCCATAAGGGTGGAAGCTCTACCTGTTTTGTCCATCATTGTGTCCCACAGCCTAGCACAGTGCTTGTCACGTAGCAGGTCCTCAGCACCTGTTTGCTGAATGAACGAAAGAATGGTTAAACAGATGAATGAGTGTATGCACTTGAACTCAGTTTCTAAGGATTTGCTGGCCCTGGACAACAACGTGGGAAAGTGAGGGACACCCTGGAAAACCGAAATTGAATTCAAGTTCAAAATGGCCACTCCTAGCAGGTCAGACACAGAAAACTGAGAATCATCTAGGTGTCAGAGTGGAACTCAATACATATACAGAAGCATCACACTGGAATTTATCAAAGGACAGTGTCTGTCTGAGAAGTGCAGCCGGCCCTTTGGAGTACTGATTGATTTTATCAGTAATACCCATTCCCCCTTGCGGGCAAGTTCTGTGGCCCTGAAGATGGTGCCAACATAGGGGTGAGATGTGTGAGGTTGACCAGAGATGGCGCTATATAGATGGAAGGGTACCTGTCGGTACCCTTGTATGTGATAGCTCAGTGGAGAGACACAGTGCTGAGAATCAGTCTCAGCTGGATAGAAGTGCGGTCTGTGTGACTCCATTTGGTGTGCGCTCGTGCATGCTCACATCCTCACACACAGAGATGAGGTTGTTTTCAGGTGGCTCTGTGGCAGATAGCCATCCTTCCTGCATGTAGAAAATATTCAGAGACAGCTGTCCGCTTCCGCAAGTTCCTCTTGATGTCTCATCCCTGCCCTATTCAGAAGGTTCTGGAAAGAACATGGGGACATGGGTTCGAGCCCTGGTCCGGGAAGATCCCATATGCCGCGGAGCAACTAAACCCGTGCACCACAACAACTGAGCCTGCACTCTAGAGCCCACGAGCCACAGCTACCGAGCCCACATGCTACAACTACTGAAGCCCACGTGCCTAGAGCCCGTGCTCCGCAACAAGAGTAGCCACAGCAATGAGAAGCCCACACACCCCAGCAAAGAGTAGCCCCCGCTCGCCGCAACTAGAGAAAGCCTGCGCACAGCAACGAAGACCCAACGCAGCCACAAATTAATTAATTAATTAATTTAAAAAATTAAATACGTTTTTAATAAATTTAAAAATATTTTAAAATATTTTAAAAAAGAGAAAATATTCAGAGGCACTCAGTGCGGGGATTATTAGCCCCATTTTACAGAATAGGAGACTGCGGCTCACAGATGTTAAGCTTGTCTAGGTCCTCCCGTGAGTGTGTAGACAGCAGGCAGGCTGATCTCTGCCACTCTCCTGCCCAGTGCTGGACTGAGTCAGTGATGGGTGGAGATTGAAGCTCAGAACTTGTGCCTGATTGGCACTAGTGTTAGCGGTGCAGATATAAATGTGCTTTGTGATCCACCATGCAAGGGTCTGAATCTCTGGCTGCGGTGAGTGAGGGTATTTACATTGAAAAATGTCACCAGATAATTTGGAGACCCTCCTCCTCGCAAGGGGGCTTCTCCCAACCCCCTCACCCTTTGAGAACTACCTCATTGGAAGGTACCTGGGCAACAAGTTCTTAAGGAACTTACTTTCATTTAATGAGTTCGTTATAAAGGCCGCGGAACACGTTCCCAACTAGAGGTCAGTTACACCCACATTCCTCAGACTCACAAGATCTCTGACAATTAACAAGCCTCAAGGTGCCTGTGAGGCTTGCAAGAGGCTTGTACTAGCCAGAACATACCATCCTGTCTCCCAGGCTACTGCAGAGATTTTACTGAAAATATATTCAGTGGGTTTCCCAAACGTTTCTCACATGGGGACAACTCAGATAGGAAGGACACTACGCTTGATTTCTACCCATCACACAAAGGCCTTGTGTGCCTTGAAAAATGTTCAAGGCAAAGATTTCTGTTGACTGTAAAACCTGTTTAGAGAGTGCCTTTTCCATATATGTGTGGGCCCCCGCCTCCACCCACATTCCCCAAGTGCTCACACTTGTGAAAAAATGAAAAAAATGTTTTTTCTGTGGGGCTGTAAAAGAAATTAAGCGAAAAAACCTTCTAGCCTTAAACTACTCAAACGTCTAAGATGGAAAACTCATAAGTCAAATGCCTGGAGACACTTCAGGGAAAAAAAAAACCCTAAGGTCACACTCAGCTTAGCTGGCACTTCCTTCAGGAAGTCTTTCAGGGCCCCTACCCCTGTTTGCCCTCATTCCCCTATGGGTTAATTAATCATTCATCCATCCTTTCATTCAGTAAGTATTTACTGAGAACTCTATATGCCAGGTACGGATCAAGGTGCTGGGTAAACAGACAAGAGAGACAAAAACAGACAAAGTTCCCTGACTTCCTGGAGCTGATGTTCTAGCTGGGAGATGCTGACAATATACAAGGTGAAGAATTGTATTTCATAGTGCATTTGAAGGTGGTAAGTGCTATGGATAAAAATCAAGCATGGGAAAGGCCAGCAGGTGCCAAGTGGTAGAGGTGATGCTGTAATTTTGGACGTAAAGGAGGAGAGGCAGGGTGCCACGTGGATGAGAGAAGTGCATCCCAGGCACGGGGCAACAGCATGTGCAAAGGCCCTGAGGAGAGGCATGCTCGGTGTGTATGAGGAACAGAAGGAGGCCTGTGGGCCTGGAGTGGAGTGAGTGAGGTGGAGCTACAGGGAATGAGATCCCAGAGGGGTTCCCCCCATTGCACCATGGGGATGCTCCTCTTGCAGTGCAACCGTAAGGGTCGTTATTGTCACTCTTGTTAGTTGGGTTCCCTGGGACACAGGCTTTGGGGTGGAGCCTAGTGTGCCCTCAGGATCGATATTTGGGCAAGGGAAGGGCAGGAAGCAGCCCTGGGAAGAGAGAACAAGGACACTCAGCCAACCTGATGGGGAACTTTGGAGCTGGGATGGCCCTTTAGCATCATCCTGCATTGTGGAGAGGGGGCTGGGCCATTGTTCCCCTCCCCCGTACATCCACCAGTCACTGGATGGGGCTGCTCTTCAGAGGGGATGTGACCTGGGGCCAGGCTGCTCTCATCAGGTGTGGGCCATTCCCGCAGAAGCTGACACTCAGGGAAACTGACACTCGAGAATCCACACGCCCGGCGGCTGGGGAAATAAGTGCTTTAGCCCTGAAGGGAGATTTGGGGGATGCACCACAGCATCCACTGCATTGTCTAGCACCGAGGACTCACGTTAAGCCAGGCTGTCTGCTAAGCACTTTGTAATGGTTTCATTTAGTCGTCACACAAAACCTGTGAGTTAAGTATTACAATTAACTTCACTTTATAGAAGAGACCCAGAGATTGAGTAGCCTGTCCAAGGTCCACGCTACTAGGCGGCTAAATGTAGAGGCTAAGATGAAAGGTTTCTGTATCAACAAGAAGAGGGGAAAAATCTTCTAATATCTACCTTCCGTACAGAGCACCAGTTGGCACCACCTCTGCCTGGGATGTCCCGAGCTTTCAGTCCTTTGGGGCTCCCTGGTCTCCCTAATCTCATAATAAGTGACCTAGGGGAAAGGACTCTAAAGACTGAGCTCTTAAGCACTGGATTCACCTCCCTTGTTCCGAATGCCTTGCCTCTGTTGATACAGCCCAAGGGCAAGGCCACCACTTCACTACGCTGACTCATATTGGACAGTTGAGTACTTCTATCTTCCTGGCCCACCTCTCTGTCCTGCCCTGATGCTGCGGAATTTACGGGCCCTGATACAGGGTCCTTAATCCTTCCTGCCCAGATGCTCTCCTAAGAGGCAGCCTCTGCTCCAGCATACAGGGGTCCCTTGGAAATTTCCCCAGCCATAGACCTCTGATGAGAGGGTTTATGACACTGAGGATACCAGGGTTGAACAGATCCTTAGAGACCTTAGCCAACTGTCTTCATAGGGGGCAATGTTGAGGTCTGGGAGCTGCCTGAGGCTGACAGCCAGGAGTTGCAGGATGGAATCAGACTGAGTTGTATCCCTCAAACATCATATATTGAAGTCTTAACACCTAGTACCTCAAAATGTGACTGTATTTGGAGATAAGGTCTTGAAAGAAGCAATTAAGGTAAAACGAGGCTGTTAGAGTGGGCTTTCATCAAATCTGACTGGTGTCCTTTTAAGAAGAGGAGATTAGGGCTTCCCTGGTGGTGCAGCGGTTAAGAATCCACCTCTGGGCTTCCCTGGTGGCGCACTGGTTGAGAGTCCGCCTGCCGATGCAGGGGACGCGGGTTCGTGCCCCGGTCTGGGAGGATCCCACATGCCGCGCAGCGGCTGGGCCCGTGAGCCACGACCGCTGAGCCTGTGCGTCCGGGGCCTGTGCTCCGCAACGGGAGAGGCCACAGCAGTGAGAGGCCCAAGTATCACAAAAAAAAAAAAAAAAGAAGAGGAGATTAGGACATAGATGTGTACAAAGGGAAGACCATGTGACCTTGGTGTTGAACCTAGGTCTAGCCCAACAGACCTAGACACCAGGCCTGTGCTCCTCCCTCAGCCCCAATCACTGTGGCTTGGCCTCACTCTGTGGAACTTAGCTTGGTGTAGGGCCAAGGGCACTAGTCTTGGAGTCAGAAAATCTGAGGACTTTCTCTTCATCTGTCTATCTGTGTGAACTTGAATCAGTCACTTAACCTCCTTGAGCTTCTATGTCCCCATCTGCGAATTGGAAGGAATGAAGGAACACTTCCTTCCTAAGGGCCCATTTGACGTGCCGGCAGTTTCAAGGGCCTGGTGGGAATGTTGGAGGACCCAAGGACAGACAGCTTTTTGTCATCATAATCCCAAACACTTGACCAGAGCATTACGTTACATGAAAAGAGCCTGGCCTGTAATGGATGGTACCACATGCCTAATCCACTTCCAGGGAAAAGAGAAAAGCACACACGAGTGGTCCATCAGGGCCTGGATTACTGCCCTGGGCAACTGGCAGCTGTTCGAAGGCCACATCCTGCAGGTGGGAGGGTGGAGAAGGAGGGGGAGAGGTGAGCAAGCTCTCTCCACCTCTGTGCCTCAGAAGGGGACGGGCGCAGCTATGTAGTACCGACCCTGGGGCTCCATAGGCGTGGGGATCATTAACCCCTCGGCACAACATGGAATGAGCAGGTATGCCATATAATAATCATGATACTAATAATAACATTAGCATCTATAACGGGGGAGGTAATCCATCACTCAAACCCATGATTTCTTTCCTTTAAATTTGCGGAACCAAAATATTTCTCTTGTCAGTTCACCCTGAAGTTGGAAGTTCATAGTGGGAGTGAGGAGAGACAGTAACTCACTCTACCTAAATCCTCAAGTGATCGGTGGTTCATCCCTCTGTGGGAGACAGCTATACAGCGATGGGAGCCTGCTGGTCAGGGGATTTCTGTCTCACTATCAGGGCGCTTGGAAAATCAAGTTAGTCAGTACAGATTTCTCAGGAACCAAGGGGGGTTGGTTGATCGTGAAGTAACTTTTATACAAGATTTTTTTTTACATCCTTATTGGAGTATAATTGCTTTACAATGGTGTGTTAGTTTCTGCTTTATAACAAAGTGAATCAGTTATGCATATACATATATCCCCATATCTCCTCCCTCTTGTGTCTCCCTCCCTCCCACCCTCCCTATCCCACCCTTCTAGGTGGTCACAAAGCACTGAGCTGATCTCCCTGTGCTATGTGGCTGCTTCCCACTAGCTATCTATTTTACGTTTGGTAGTGTATATACGTCCATGCCTCTCTCTCACTTTTTCACAGCTTACCCTTCCCCCTCCCCATATCCTCAAGTCCATTCTCCAGTAGCTCTGTGTCTTTATTCCTGTCTTACCCCTAGGTTCTTCATGACTTTTGTTTTTCTTAGATTCCATATATATGTGCTAGCATACGGTATTTGTATAGAGGATTTTTTTGTTTTGGCTGCGCCATGCGGTATACGGGATCTTAGTTCCAGGACCAGGGATGGAACCTGTGCCCCCTGCATTGGGAGTGCGCAGTCTTAACCACTGGACCGCCAGGGAAGTCCCAAAGATTTTTTTTTTTAATTTTGTGGGGTTTTAAAAAATTTATTTATATTTTTGGCCACACCGTGTGGCATGCAGGATCTTAGTTCCTTGACCAGGGACTGAACCCGTGCATTGGCAGTGTGGAGTCTTGACCAATGGACCACCAGGGAAGTCCCTCGGAGGCAAATCTCGATAAATTGTTCAGTTCCATAGCAGAGTTCTGAAACTTTACCTTGCTAGGAGTCAGAACCCTGGGTCCTCTTCCTCACAGCTACAGCAGAATTTGCATTAACACAGTTTTACTAACCGTAGTGAATACATGCTTGTTTGTTGGGCCAACAGCACCTCCTCTTCAATCTACCACCTGTTAGATGTATAGCCTTGGGCAAGTTACTTAACCTCTCTGTGCTTCAGTTTCTCCATCTTTAAAGTGAGGCTAGTAACAGTACCTCCCGCATAGCGTTTCCAGGAGAAATAATACATTATTCAAATAATACAACACACTCACTTAATATATTAAGTGCTTGCAAGAGTGCTTGAAGCAAACTAAGCATTCAATAGGCATTACTACTATTATGAGTATCCCCATCTATTCTACTTGGTTCAGAGTGATGAATGGTCCCCAAGCCCTTCAGCCTTAGGAGTGATACTGCATGACTCAGTCCTGGTCAGTAAGAGTACTCTATCTCAGGCAAAGGTGAAGACAAAGTAAAAGAGAGCTGGGATCACAATCTTGTTCTCAGAGAAGGTTGAATCAAGAAACAACGGAAGGGATATTATCCACAATGATCTAATAGTCCAGAAAAACTGTGAACCAAATAATAGAGTATCAAAGTTCGTGCAGAGGGCTTCCCTGGTGGTGCAGTGGTTAAGAATCCACTTAACACCAATGCAGGGGACACGCATTCGATCCCTGGTCCGGGAAGATCTCACATGCCACGAAGCCACTAAGCCCATATGCCACAACTACTGAGGCTGTGCTCTAGAGCCCGCGAACCATAACTACTGAGCCCACACGCCACAACTACTGAAGCCTACACACCTAGAGCCCGTGCTCCACAAGAGAAGCCACTGCAATGAGACGCCTGCACACCACAACGAAGAGTAGTCCCCGCTCGCTGTATCTAGAGAAAGCCTGCGCACAGCAACGAAGACCCAATGCAGCCAAAATAAATTAAATTAATAAATAAATAAATTTATTTAAAAAAAGTTCATGCAGAAAAAAGTACAGAAAGTGCAAGGAGAAATAGAAACACATTTGTAGTAAGGAAATCTATCTCTCTCAGCACATAGAAGAGCAAGTGGACAAAAGATAAGCAAATATATAGAAGACCTAAAGAATATGACAAAGTCTATCTATATGTATCATCTTTTATTAGGTTATGCTGTGGTATAACAGCGACTTCCAAGGTTCAGAGGTTTGCAACAGCAAATGTTTATTTCGTGATCACATCACATGTTGGTTGGTGTCGCCTTTGGCTCTCATCCGTCGGTTTTCTTTATTCTGAGATCCAAACTGAAAGAAGAGCCCCTCTCCAGGATATATCAGCATTGTGGCAGAGGGAAAAGAGCAATGGCGTAGCCAGTGTTGGCTCAAAGCTTCTGCTGCTTGTGGCTCCGATCACTTCTATTCATATTCTCCCGGCCAAAGTAAGTCACATGGCCAAGCCTGATGTCATTGAGATGAGGAGTTATACTCCATCCACAGGATGGCACTGCAAATCATGTGGCAGCGGGCAGGAATTGTGTAGTCTTTTTACATGGGTGGCAGCAAATGGTTGGGAACAATAATACAATCACAGTATCTTATTGATATATATCATGTTCTGTACTATGTAATGCAGCTTGTAAGTACCACTGCACATTCACAAAAATTGAACATATGTTGGCCCACAAATAAAAAGTCAATATATTCTAAAATGTAGAAATAAAATTTTGCCTTCAGAGACAGCAGACTCGGTTGTTTCAATTCAATTCTCCAGCTGAGAACAACTAGAAAAGCTAGAAAAGTATTAAGGTAATCAGAGAGCTAAAGGCAGGGAGAATTTACAGGGCCAGGATCTGAAAAAGAAGGGAAGCGCAGAGAACTGAACCTGGCATTTGGCTACGATTTTTCCCTGGAGGGGAAAGTGCCAATTCTGAAAGCCATAGCTGAGAGGGTGAGAAGTTGTGCAGACTCAGGACCCACTAAAGAGGAGCCTTGGTGACACCTTCTCAACCCCCAGGTTTTGAGTTGGGATCCTGAAGGGCTACATCCTAAGAGTAAGGGCTATCCAAAACTAGATGAATCCTAAAAAGGACAGAATTTCAGTTTAAAATCATCTCAGTCCCGAACTGGATTAAGCTAATCTGCTCCTAGCCTAGTTGTCTGCCAGAAACAAAACTATAGTGGAATACGTCATTAACCAGAGTTTCACAATATCATGCTATCTTAAATTTTCTTAATAAACAATATTTTTCACTTTGTAAAAAATAACTAGTGATAAAAGAAGACAAGATATGATCCAAATACTTAAAGGAAAAAATGAAGAATTGAAACAGATCCTTTAGTCCTAGTTAGCTGAGTTCTTTTTTTAAATCGTGAATGGATATTGGATTTCGTCAAATGCTTTTTCTACATTAATTTTTTTTTTTTTTTTTTTTGCGGTATGCGGGCCTCTCACTGCTGTGGCCTCTCCCATTGCGGAGCACAGGCTCCGGACGCGCAGGCCCAGCGGCCATGGCTCACGGGACCAGCTGCTCCGCGGCATGAGGGATCCTCCCGGACCAGGGCACGAACCCATGTACCCTGCATTGGCAGGCGGACTCTCAACCACTGCGCCACCAGGGAAGCCCTCTACATTAATTTATATGATTGTATGATTTCTGTTCTTTAGCTTGTTAATATGGTGGATTACACTAGTTGAATTGAATGTTGAATCAGCCTTGCATAGCTGGAATAAATCCTGCTTGGTTATGGTGTATAATTTTTTCATACATTGTTGGATTTGATTTGCTAATATTCTGTTGAGGATTTTTGCATTAATGTTCATGAGAGATATTGATCTGTAATTTTCCTTTCTTGTAACGCCTTTGTCTGGTTTTGGTATTGGTGTAATGCTGGCCTCATAGAATGAGTTAGGCAGTGTTTGCTCTGCTTCCAGTTTCTGGAAGGGATTGTAGAGTATTGGCATAGTTTCTTCCTTAAATGTTTGGTACAATTCACCAGTTATACCATCTGGGCTTCATGTTTTCTGTTTTGGAAGATTTACAACATTGATTCAATTTTAAAATAGATATAGACCTCTTCATATTATCTATTTCTCCTTGTGTAAGTTTGGTAGTTTGTATCTTTTAAGGAATTGATCCATTTCATCTAAGTTATCAAATTTGTGAGCATAACACTGTTCATAGTATTCCTTTATTATCCTGTAGTCCATGGGATCAGTAGTGATGGCTCTTCTTTCATTTCTGATATTAGTAATTTTTTTCTTCTCCTTTTTTTTCTTGGTTTGACTGGATAGAGTTTTATCACTTTGACTGATCTTTCAAAGAATCAGCTTTTGATTTCATTGATTTTCTATACTGTTTTTACTGTTTTCAGTTTCATTGATTTCTGGTCCAATTTTTATTATTTCTTTTATTCTATTTCCTTTAGGCTTAAATTGCTCTTCTTTTTGTAGTTTCCTAAAGTGGAAGATTAGATTATTGATATTAGATCTTTCTTCTTTTTTAATATGTGCATTTCATGCTATAAATTTCCCTCTAAGCATTGCTTTTGCTGCATCTCACAGATTTTGATAAGTTGTATCATTTAGTTAGCAATATTTTTAGATTTATTTGAGCCTTCTTCTTTGACCCATGTGTTGTTTATAAGTAGGTTGTTTAATTAATTTGACGATTTTCTAGCTATCTTTCTGTTTTGATTTCTAAGTTAATTCCATTGTGATATATGAATATGTTTTATATGATTTCTACTCTTTTAAAATTGTAAGGTGTATTTTATGACCCACAATGTGGTCTATATTGGTGAATGTTCCATGTGAGCTTGTGTATTCTGTGGTTGTTGAATGGATTATTTTATTATATTTTCATGCTGTATTAGATTTAAGTTTAAAAAACCTTTTCAAATTATGTTACCTGCTATAGATCATTTTACCTACTCCTCTGTCTGGCAGCCAGTCTCTGGTCTCTTCAGCAATAGTGAGGTAGACACCTTTTCCTCAGGGAAGAGAAATCCATGGTTTGTTGCCTTTGCCAGTAATGAAAATGTTGGAGATCTAGGTGGCAAAGCTGTTGCCTTTGGCATCTTTCATATGAACCATATCAAAACAGCCAGGATGTCTCTCCGTTGGTGATCATACCTACTCTTTTCAGGTTAGCACCTCTGGTCACCACCATACACAGTATCCAAATCAATTTGAGTGGTGTCATTCACCTTGCTGAGGGGATTAGGGTAGCAGATAATTTGAGGATCACTGGTCACTGGAGAAGTGATTCCTTTTGTGCCCACAAAGATCTTTCTCCCTTTGCACAATTTGTATGTGGCCTCTTTGGGCATAATATGATGAACAGCAAAGCAACACTTGGTGTCATAGATTGGTCTTGTCAATGCTGATGACATCCATAAAACCAGCAGGGTAGGTTATATCAGTTCAGACCTTACCATCAGCCTTAATGAGCTGCTTCATGCAGATCTTCTTTACTTCCTACTGGAGCATACTTAAGTCTGTTACTTAGGAAAACGATGAAGGGGGAACATTCTCTCAGGTTGTGGGGATTGGTAGATGGACAAGGAGCCATGTATTAATTGCATAATTTAAAACTCCTTTGTTTTTAAGACAAAATGTTCAGCTTGATAGTTTAAGGCTCATAGAAGGGTCAGATGCTTCTTGGAACTATGAGCCATGGCTGCGCTAGGTACTGAAAGAGCTGCGTGGAGCATTCTATAAATATCAATTACATTAAGTCGATTGATAGCGCTGTTCAGGTCATCTACGTCCCTACTGACTTTCTGCCTGTGTGATATATCAATTACTGACAGAGGGTTGTTGATGTCTCCAACTATAATTGTGGATTTCTGTATTTGTTTTTTTCAGTTCTAGCAATTTTGGCCTTGTGAAATAAAAGTGTCCCTATCTGCAGATGGCATGATTGTCTATGCAGAAATCCCAGGGAATCTATGTCAAAAACTCTTAGAACTAATGAGTTCAACAATGTTGCAGGATACGAGATCAACATACAAAAATCAATTGTATTTCTGTATACTAGCAATGAACATGTCGAAACTGATAATAAAAATTATAATACCATTTAAAGTTGGACAAAATATACTTAGGTGCCCTCAAGGAGCTTGCAGTGTAGCTATGTACTGATCTGTGCTGTGGCCCAACACAAAAAGATGAGCCCGGCCCATCAGATCCTCTAAGGAACTTGTGGCTTGGAACTTCTAAAGGATGAGGTAGTGAGCAGTGGGAGCAGAAGCTGGAAGGCCATGAGGTCAGCAGAAGTCAGAGGAGCCATAAGAAGAGACGTACCTCTGCCAAGTTCTTGGGAGGCTGAAGTTATCAGGGAGAATGAACCACAGTAGTGTAGAAGCCATGAATAGAGAAGTAAATATAGAGGGTGAGGAAATCAGTTTGTGACAGTAGCTATGGGCAATCAATGCAGAGTAGCTGGGCCGTGTTAGTGGTCTGAGTGAAGATCCACAGAATTCTGGGTTCCCATGTATGTGCGTTGCAGTTGTCAGGACAATTTAGGTGACAAGTGATGGAAACCCACCTCAAACTAGCTTGAGCCAAAAAGGCATTTATTGGTTCACTAGACTGGGAAGTTCAGGGCTTGAGCTGACTTTAGGGGCTTAAAATTGCTACGGCTTTGCCCCTCCTTCCTTGTCTTGGGATGTTTTTTTTCTCAAAAATTGACTCCATTCTGTAGATAATTTATTCCTTCTGTAGACAGCCGCTGATGACTGAAGTTAGTTGGTTCTTAGTGTTTTTGGTGCTAGCAGAGAGAGGGATCCTCACCCACCATGCACTTCCTCTCTGTGAAGAGTCTCACCGACCCAGCCTCAGTCAGGTGTTCACCCCTAGACCAATTCCTCTGGCTAGAGAGATGGATTACCCTCATTGGCCAGTCTGAGCTATGATTAACAGCCTCCTCCCTACCTCAATTAACCATATTAATTGAGGAGGAGGAGTTTCCTAAAGGAGAAACCCAGTATTCTTAGAAGACGGAGGAAGGGTTATGGGCTGACCAAAGCAGTCATGTCCACTCCATGGAGTCCCCTCTCTTCCCACTTGAGGATACTGGAAGGAATCTCTTTCTGGGAACCAGAAGGCTCTCCCTAGAATAAGTGCTGCCTCTCATGTTTCTCCTTTGGTTTTGGTTTTCTTGGTGTTTAGGGAAATTCTGTGTGGCATGGTAAGGGGAAACAGCAATGAGATTTGAGTCTGTACCAGCAGAAGTGGGCATGATGACCTTCCTGGCAGAGCTAGGCATTGTCAGCATTGTGCTTGAGGAAGCAGAATCATTTGCTGGAGCATGGAATGGGCCCCAGCAAGGGCAGCTTGTGAGTGGTGAGTGGTGAGTGGAGAGGAGAGGAGTCTGGGAGAGTAAGGGATGGAGAGCTGCTGGTTGCCAAGTGATGGGAGAGCGCCACTGGGGCCTTGAGAGACCCAAGTGTACACGCCACTGTGGGCATCCCTGGCTTTCTGAGTGCACTTCTCTCCAAATCCTTTAGTCATAACACTATTTAGTCTGTTTTAAATCTTGTTTTTTTGTAACGACTAAATATACAAATAAAGAAATAATTAATGTTGTGAGATTAACAATTTATACTCACCCTATCCAGATAGGCAAAGAAGTTCAGCCTTCCTAACTTGCTATAATTCTTCTTCTCTCACTTTGAAACTCCTGTTCCCATGATGTAGAAGAGAAAAATCGTGGACTTGGTAATTAAAGGATATGAACTCTTCTGCAGATTAAGGTCATTGTTTTTTTAGGTACTTCAAACTAACTAAATGCTCAGTCTTTTCGACTTTCTTCTCCAAACACTTCTGCTATCCAAGATGGCATTTGGCATGGGGAGATTCCTATGTATCTTCAGGGAGAGGGAATCCCAGCTCCACACGGGGGTCTCTGTGCTGCCCTCTGCGTTCTTGCTGGCCACTGTGGCCATGTCCTTTGTCCTATCTGGTCACTGGGTGTCTTGCTGCCATCTGCTGCTGAAGGGTGCATTAATGAAACTCAGGAGATGGAACACCAAGCCCTGATCATGCCACCACTGCCCCACTCAGCCCAATATTGGGTCTTATTGGTGCTGAAGATCTTCCCCAAGCACTAATGTGTGTGACGTGCCATGGCACCATGATTTCACGAGAATGGGTAATTAAGTGGACAGTTTACTCTGTATCATTGAATTTCAGAAGCACTGTTATTTTGCATACCCCTAACAAAGTGAATATGTTGCCAGCTAAACCATGAAATACCATTGCTTGTAAGATGCCTCTCAATTTCAGAGATGAGAAAAGTGCATCTCAGAATCATTAAAATATGGCATTTTGTAATTAATGTAATGGTTAAGAGCTCTGATACTAGAGCCAGGCTGCTTGGCTTTGAATCCCAGCTCTGCCACGTCCAAGCTCTGGGGTCTTGGGCCACTCACTATCACTGTGCTTCCGTTTCCACGATGGTGTAACGGGGATAGATCAACTTCCTGGTGGTGTTGTGAGGATTGAATATATGTGTAAAGCATTCCAGATAGTGCCTGGCACACAGTAAGCACTATATGTGTTTGCTATTTCTATTATAAAATATCCATCACATCTGCAAATAAGGGATAAACTGCTTTACCACCACCTCACTGGGTAAGCACGGCTCTTGCCAGCCCTCCACCATGGGCAGGCAGGCCTAGAAGGTGCCATTGTCAGGTGCCTTGCTGCAGTAAACAAGTGGCCCCTTTTGCACAACTTAGCAAAAGTTCAATTAAGACTCGTGTTAATCACTCCTGGATTCCATTTGTCCTCCTCCACCGTAATTAGTGAACAGCGAATCAGGGTGGCAATATTCAGTTTGTATCAGGGTAGCATTTTTTTTTTTTTTTTTGGTACGTGGGCCTCTCACTGTTGTGGCCTCTCCCGTTGCGGAGCACAGGCTCTGGACGCACAGGCTCAGCGGCCATGGCTCATGGGCCCAGCCGCTCCGCGGCATGTGGGATCTTGCCGGACCGGGGCACGAACCCGTGTCCCCTGCATCGGCAGGTGGACTCTCAACCACTGCGCCAGCAGGGAAGCCCGCTTCTTCATTCTTAATAGTTTTAAGAGAATAATCACTTTATTTTTTTTTATAAAGTAGGTAATGCATATTACAAAACTGAAGCAATTTAAGAATTACAATGAAGAAACAAGTAAATCACCAACAATTTCATTACCCAGAAAAGAAAGAAATACGGTTACCATTTGGGGAATAGCTTCGCAACCGTCTCTTTATACACATGTCCAGGTAGAAGACAGCAAACTGTCTAGAAAGAATTTTATAATACTGGGATCATACCAGTCATGTTGTTTTTAATAAAAAGTGTGAAATTTGGTTTTACTTGAATTTAAAGTATAAAAAAGGAGCTAGTGTAAAAATAAAGGTACTGCTGAACTTGATGTAAATGTTCCTTCCCCCTAAGGTTTATTAGCTCCAGAGAAGCTCCTCTGGGGGACAGAAGGGTGATTGGAAAACATTGTTTCCTTTTCCTCCTCTCCCCTCTTCTGCCCTTCCTGTCTGCCTCTCCCCTCTCCTCCCCCGCTTTTGAAATCTACATAGCTACTAGCAATTGACTCTCCACAATGGAAGATGAGACTTGTTCTCATCTTTTCAATCTTTCCACCTCATTTTCTTGTTCTCCCA
>NW_021703779.1:124999981-125126029 GCF_005190385.1 Monodon monoceros
CCACCTCATTTTCTTGTTCTCCCACTTTCCAATTTTTGTTGGTTATTTTGGCTTCACTTTTTAAATGGTTATAATATACTCTATTCTGCAAGGCTGTGACTCTTCTAGTCATTTAGTGGAGATTCTATAGTTAGCCTTAGTTTCACATTTTAATGGATTCAATAGAAAGAGAGAGCTAATAATGCTCATAGCTATCTATTTCTGAATTCTCTTCTACCCCTTGGTTGGCAAGATTTTTCTCATCGGGTATGTTTTTCAAGAAGGGCTAATGCATACTCAATTCCCTGAGTCTTTCCTGACTGTGAATAGCATTTATCCTTGAATAATAAATTGGCTGGATGAAATATTTGAGTCATACTTTCTTTCCCTCAGAACTTTGTAGAACATCGCTCCACTGTCTTCTGGCACTGATAGTATCTATGGAGAAGTACAGGAAAGTCTGGTTTTTATTCCCTTTAGTGATTTGCTTTTTCTGCTTGACTATCTGAAGAACTCTCTACTTCAAGTTAAATAATTTAATCAAGACATGCCTCCAAGTTAATGATTCTGTATCCATTTTTTCTTCATATGTGGTATGCTTTTATGACCTGCTGATTCAGTTCTTGCTTTGAGAAAATTTATTCTCAATAGACCTCTGAATATTTTCTCCTATTTTATTTATTAAGTTCTCTTTGAGCTTTTATTTTATTAAATCCGTTCATCCACTCAGGCAACAAATATTTATTAAGGGGCCACCAAGTGCCTGGCATTGTGCCAGATAAAAATCCCTGCCTTCCTGTAGTTGACATTTTAGTGGGATGAAGATAACAGGAAATAAACAAAATAAACACATAGAGTAGTGTATTCGATGGTGATAAGTGCTATATAAATTAGGGAATATATGGGGCTAGAATCCTAAATAGGGTGACCAGGGAAGGCCTCCTGCAGGAGGTGACATTTGAGAAAGGCTTCAGCTTCTCTTGATTTGCATTTCCCTGATCAATAATGACGTGGTCTCTCTCTCTCTCTGTGTGTGTGTGTATACAGACAGACAGTAGAGAGAGACAGAGAGACAAACAGAGACACAGAGAGACTATACATATTTCCTTTCCTGTGAAATACCTGCTCATGTCCTCTGCCTGTTTTCATTGCAACTCTTACCCACTTTTTAATGATTTGTAGTTCCTTGCCTTGGATATTTTGTTGTTTATATATGTGGCAAAAATCTCCCAATCTCAGACTAGTCCTTTTGTTTTGATTATGGTGTTTTGTTTTTTAAAAAATATTTGTTTATTTATTTATTTATTTGGCTACACCCGGTCTTAATTGCGCCACGTGGGATCTTTAGTTGTGGTATGCGGAATCTAGTTCTCTGACCAGGGATCGGACTCGGGTCCCCTGCATTGGGAGTGTGGAGTCTTAACCACTGGACCACCAGGGAAGTCCCTTATTGTGTCTTTTGAGTAGGAGAATTTGCTACTTATTGATCTTTTCTTAGTTAGTGCATTTTGGGGCTTGGTTAAGAAATTCTTCCCCACCCCAAAGTCAGAACGCTATGGTCCACTAAAAGTTTTTAAGTTTTACTTTTGACATTTAAGCATTTGATCCATCATCTGGAGTTGATTTTTGTGCGTGGTGTAAGATGGGGCAAAACATCTGGAAGGCTACCTACTCAACAGTTAACAGTGGTGACCTCTGGGGGTAGAGGACTTTCAGTTTTTGGGTTTTTTTAAGATTATTATTTATTTAGTTTATTTTTGGCTGCATCAGGTCTTAGTTTTGGCAAGCGGGATCTTCGTTGAGGCATGAGGGATCTTTCTTTGTGGCGCACGGACTTCTCTCTAGTTGAGGTGCACGGCCTCAGTAGTTGTGGCACACGGGCTTGATTGCCCCGCGGCATGTGGCAATCTCAGTTCCCTGACCAGGGATTGAACCTGCATCCTCTGCATTGCAAGGCGGATTCTTTACCACTGGACCATCAGGGAAGTCCCGACTTTCAGGTTTTTTTTTTAATCTTTTATCAAAGTAATATATAAATGCAATTTAAAATCGTAGCACTTTCCATATAAGTGGACTGATCTTGAAAAACAGCAGGGCCCACTCTCCTCCCCATTCCTGCACATCACTCTACAGAGATAACATGTTCAAATCACATCTTTTTAAACTGGTATTAACCTCCTGTATTCAAAATAACATTCTTATACTAATATTCCTTGATTTTTCATTTTACACATGATTTAATCAGGCCTAAGTATTTTAAGATGAGGAGTGGTCTCTCTCACACTAGTGGGCACCCCTATACTCCCTCTTTCCCCTGCTCCCAATATAGTTCTATCATAATCTTTGGTGGAATAAATGTTCAGTGTTTACATTATCATGACTATGTAGATATCGTTCACAGCCAAGCAATATCTTTCTCTCCCATTACAACACACCTTTTGATTTTTCCTGGAGTCAATACTTGCTGCCTTTAGTTGATTTGCTTTCATTTTCTCTGCACCTATGAGTCGGTGTTCTTCCAGGCTTTCTAATCAGAGATGTAAAATTCCTTGTAATACAGCCACACACATCAGATTTGCTTCCTTGTTTTTCACCCTTGGGGGTCGCCTTCTTCCAATGACTTGTTCTTTAGACGTAGTGCACAGCTCTCATCCTGGAGATTCTCTTCTCCTTCCTCTTTCTCGCCCATTTTCTTAGATTACATGTTACCCTCTTTTATGTTTTAATTCTTCATTTTGAGGGGGCATCCTCTGGTAGCTTCCTGAGATAGTGTGCATGGAAGTTACATATTTTGGGGGATTGTATGTGTTTGCAAATAGCTTTATTTCTCCCTCACGTGTGATTGATACTTTGCTGGATATGGAATTCTAACTTGGAAACAATTTTCTCTGAAAAAATTTAAGGCATGCCTTTACTGTCTTCTAGCTTCCATTACTGCAACTTGTCAGTCATGTACCATTCTGATTACCAATCTTTGGAACCACCTTTCCTTTTCTGAAGCTTTGAGGATCTCCTCCTTATGCACAGTATTCTGAACTCTTATGATGCTGTATATTCATGTGGGTATTTTTTTCATTTATTTTGATAGGTACTTGGTGGGGACTTTTCAACTTCACATCTTTCATGAAGACTCATGTCCTTTAGTTTTGAGAAATTTCACTGTATTATTTTTTCTCTCCTCTATTTAGTCTGTTCTCTTTTGTTGGAACTCCTATTCATTGAATTTTGGACCTCTTAGACGGATACCCTAATTTTTAGAATATTTTCTTTCTTCTCTCTCTACCTCTTGGAGAGTTTCTTGACTTTATTTTCAAATTTCCTCTTGGATTTTAAATTCCAACTATCATATTTTTAAAGTTACCAATAGCTTTTCCTTTTCCTCTTTCCTTTCCCATAACCTCCTCTCCTTCTTTAATTATTGCAACATCTTGCTGTATCTCCCTTAATATTAATGTTTGTTTGAAATCTGCCTTTTCTGCTTCCGCTGGAATCTGTGTGTGGGGATGTGTTTCTGGCAGGCAGGCAGGAAGCTGGTCACCTGGTGGCCTTAGCTTCCAGAGTTCTGGGAGCTGGGGGAGAGGGAGACGTCACTTAGCGTGCAGGTTTGCTAATCTCTCTGTTGCCCTCCCATCCTTCACAGTGCCTGGCATTCACAGTTTCACAGAGAATAAACCTCTTGTCTCCTGACTGGAGGTATGCTACCTGACTGGCTGGGATAGAAATGGGCACCTGCCCCTTATAAGATTTTTAATAAACCCTTGTATTTTCAGCCCCATGCATTACCCTACCTTCCTTGGTGCCTGGCATCTCCAATTCTGAAGGCTCTCTGGGTTCTCTGGAAATCAGCTTGCTTCTCCCTTCTGATGGCTTCCTCTAGCTGGTTAAGCCAGCCACTGTTGCTCTGTCCACGTTCCAGCTTCTGAAAATTGCCATTTCTCTTGCAGATCTTTTCTTTTGCTCTTTTTGCCATTGTGAGTTTATAATACTTTAAAACATCACTTTAGACTCAATCTGAGTGAGGTTTCTGGAGGGAGCAGAATAAACTCATCTGTTCAATCTGCTATGCTTAACCGGAATTGTTAACCAATTCTTTTTCTTTTCTTTAGAACCTCTGTTACGAAGAATTAGATTAATCATAACCCTTGGTTTACAGTGCACTATCACTACTGGTTTTTTCACGGCCTTAATATATTCATTTTAATTATTTAAATTAATATAAAGACTGCCTATGATCCTTATATCCAACTTGAGAACTAAGACATTACCCTTATCTGACACTGGCTTTGTGTTCATCTTCCATCCCATTCCCTGTCTCTCCCATAATTAAGAGGTAATCACTATCCTGAATTTTTGTATTTATAATCGAAATGCATACATATATATGTAATTTTATCATATGTATGCAATAGATTGTCATTTTCTTTTCGAAATTCATAAAAAAGGGTCATACCATATATGTAATCTTGGCTTGCTTTTTTCACTCAACATTGTTACTAACATTTTTCCATGTTATTGTTTAAAATTTTAGTTCATTCACTTTCACCGCTGAATAATATACCATAACTTGTTTATTCATTCTCCTGTTGTCATTTGCGTTGTCCTTGTTTTGTGTTATTGTGGGCAGTGCTGCTGTGAACATTCTTATACAGGTCTCCTATTGTACTTAGAAGTGACTGCTACATTGTAGGAGACACAAACATCCTACTCCACAATATTAGGTCAAATTGTTTCGGCTAAGTGGTAGTACCAATTTTCACTCCCATCAGCAAAGCATAAGATGTTCCGATGTCCCTCATCCTCTCCAACAGTTGCCAGACTTTTTAATTTTTGCCAGTTGAATGAGTGTAAAATGGCATCTCACTGTAGTTTTGGTTTTCATTTCCCTGATTGCTAATGAGGTTGAGCATCTGTTCATATGGATATTGGCCATATGTGATCCCTCTTTTATGAAATGTCTGTTCATGTCTTCTGCCTATTTACCTGTTGTAGCTTGTCTTTTCATTTTTTTAAGGTGACTTTTAATGAGCCGAAAGTCTGTATTTTAATGTTGTAAATTTGTCTTCTTTTAGTGCTTTTTGTGACTAATTTAGGAAACCTGTGCTGGCCATTTGCCTGTTTGCTCTCAGATTCATTCTCTGCCCTCTCCCTGCTCTGGTTTGAAACACCGGGGGCTGGCATCCTTCAGGCTCGCATGTCCATTGGCTGCCAGTTAGAGTTTGGCCAAAGGGAGGAACTGGTCTGACATCTAAAAGCAAGAGGAGTGAGAAGCCAGGGTATTTTCTCCCTTCTCTCTTTGCTTTGGGTGGCATCTCTGGCAGTGGCCATGTCTCCTCCATAGTTATAATTCCTATTAGGCAAGCCTGTTTCTGCTCCACCTGAATAGTCTGTACTCGACAATTCCAGCTCCTACTGCGTGACCCCAGCTCCTGAGATCTGGTGATATCATCTCTTCCCTTTTTCCCCTCCATCCATAGGGGTGGAAGGGGCTTTCTACAGTTGTTAATCTCTGGGTTGCTTCATTGTCCTTTGTTTGCCTTTTCACCTTTCCAATACCTTTGCAACTAGTTTTGTCTTAGTTTTCCTCTCGTGATCTACCAGTGTGGATTTTTTTTATATAACTGGATCACCACTCCAAGGTGGAAATATATTCATCTCTAGTTTTAACTAAAAGTTTAATGTTTTTCTTTTGATAATCAAATTTTAATCCATCTGGAGTTAATTGTTGTGTAAGGTAGTTTATTTCATTGTGGTATAAAGTAGTGATCAAATTGCATCTTTTTATATGGACAACCATTGTTTTCCAGCTCAACTTATCAAATAATCCCTTTATCTCTACTGATCTGTCATGCCCCCTCTTTTATATGGCAAATGCCCATATATATCTGAATCAGTCACTGGTGTCTCTAGTTCCTTTGGTCTGTTTAATTGTCCCTGTAGAAAACTTTAATACACACTCTCAACAGTGGATACATCATCCAGTCAGAAAATCAATAAAGAAACAGCAGATTTAAAAAACACTATAGACTAAATGAACCTTACAGACATATATACAGCATTCCATTTAACGGCAACAGAATACACATTCTTCTCAATCACACATGGGACATTCTCTAGGACGGATCATGTGTTAGGCCACAAAACAAATCTTAAATTCAAGAAGATTTAAATAATATCAAGAATCTTTTCCAACCACAATGGTATGAAACTAGAGATCAGTCATAAGAAGAAAACTGGAGGACTTCCCTGGTGGTGCAGTGGTTAAGAATTTGCCTGATGATACAGGGGACACAGGTTCGATCCCTAGTCCGGGAAGATCCTACATGCCGCAGAGCAACTAAGCCCATGCATCACAACTACTGAGCCTGTGCTCTAGAGCCCACAAGCCACAGCTACTGAGCTCACGCACCACAACTACTGAAGCGTGCATGCTGTAGAGCCCGTGCTCCACAACTACTGAAGCCTGCACACTTTAGGGTCTGTGTGCCACAACTACTGAGCCCGTATGCTGCAACTACTGAAGCCCGTGTGCCTAGAGCCCATGCTCCATAACAAGAGAAACCACCACAATGAGAAACCTGCGCACCGCAGTGAAGAGTAGCCTCCACTTGCCACAACTAGAGAAAGCCCATGTACAGCAATGAAGACCCATTGCAGCCAAAAAAAAAAAAAAAACAACCTTTATATAAATTATAAAAAAAAGAAGAAGAAAACTGGAAAATGCACCAATATGTAGAAATTAACACATATCTGAACAGTCAATAATCAAAGAAGAAATAAAAAGGGAAACCAAAAAATATCTTGGCATAAATGAAAATGGAAATACAACACACTCAAACTTCTGAGATGCAGCAAAGGCAGCCTTGAGAGGAATATTTATAGCTGTAAACACCTACATTAAGAAAAAAGAAAGATCCCAAATAAACAACCTAACATTACACCTCAAGTTATTAGAAAAAGAACAAACTAAGCACGAAGCTAGTAGAAAGAAGGAAATAACAAAGATCAGAGCAGAAATAAATGAAACAGAGAATAGGAATACAATAGAAAATATTGATGAAAATAACAGTTGGTTTTTTAAAAAGATAAACAAAATTGACAAACATTTAGCTAGACAAACCAAGACAAAAAGAGAAAAGACTCAAAATTATAAATGAAAGAAGACACATTGCAAATACAAATGATTTGTATTGTAAAAGACACAAAAATACAAAGGATGATAAAAGACTACTATGAACCATTATAAACCAACAAATTAGGCAATCTAGAAGAAATGGATAAATTTTTAGAAACATACAAACTACGAAGACTGAATCATATGGAAACAGACAATTGAATAGACCAATAATGAGTAAGGAGATTGCATCAGTAGTCAAAACCTTCAAACAAGGAAAATCCCAGGATCAGATTGTTTCCCTGGTGAATTTTACCAAATATTTAAAGAAGAATTAATGTCAATTCTTATCAAACTCTTCAAAAAAACTGAAGAGGAGGGGACTCTCCCAAACTCATTTTACAAGGCCAGAATTACCATGATACCAAACACTGAAAGAAAAGAAAACTACAGGTTAATATCCCTCATGGGTGCTAAAATTCTCAACGAAATACTACCAAACCAAATTCAACAGCACATTAAAGGGATCATACATCATGATCAAGTGAGATTTATCTCTGGGATGCAAGGATGTTTCAACATATGCAAATCAATAAATGTGATACACCACATTAATAAAATGAAGGATAAAAATTACATGATAATCTCAATAGATGCAGAAAAAACATTTCACAAAATTTCACATTTGTTTATGATAAAAACTCTCAACAAATTTGGTATAGAATGAATGTACCTCAACATAATGAAGGTCATACATGACAAGACCACAGCTAACATCATACTCAATGGTAAAAGTTTGAAAACTTTCCTTTAAGATCAGGGACAACACAAGGGTGCCCACTCTCACCACTCCTATTCAACATAGTACTGGAAGTCCTAGCCAGAGCAATTAGGCAAGAAAAAGAAATAGAAGGCATCAAAATTGGAAAGGAAGAAGTAAAACTGTCTCTGCAGATGATATGATCTTATATATAGAAAAGCCTAAATGCTCCACCAGAAACCTGTTAGAACTAGTAAACAAATTAGTAAAGTTGCAGCATACAAAATCAACATGCGAAAATCAGTTGCAATTCTATACAATAACAATGAACTATCTGAAAAAGAAATAAAGGAAACAATCCTATTTATAATAGTATCAAATTCAATAAAATACTTGAGAATAAATTTAACTAAGAAGATATTACACTGTTAACATCTCCTAATAAATTTAACTAAAGATCTCTAAATAAATTTAACTAAAGATCTGTACACTGAAAACTATAAGACATAGCTGAAAGAAATTGAAGACACAAGAAAAGGAAAGGTATCCCATGTTCACAGATCAGAAGAATTAATATTGTTAAAATATCCATACTACCCAAAGTCATATATGGATTCAATACAATCCATATAGAAATTCCAATGGCATAGTTCACAGAAATAGAAAAAAATCCTAAAATCCATATGGAACCACAAGAAACTCTGAATAGCCAAAGCAATCCCAAGAAAGAAGAATGAAGCTAGAGGCATCACACCTCCTGATTTTGAACTATATTACAAAGCTATAATAGTTAAAAACAGTAAGATACTGGCATAAAAATAGGCATAGACCAATGACCAGAATTGAGAGCCTAGAAATAAAATAAATATATACAGTGAACTAATATTTGGCAAGGGAGCCAAGAATACTCAATGGGAAAAGGATAGCCTCTTCAACAAAAAGTGTTGGGAAAATGATGTTCACATGCCAAAGAACGAAATTGGACCCCTATCTTACAGCACTCACAAAAATTAACTGGAAATGGATCAACAACTTAAATGTAAAACCTGAAACTGTAAGACTCCTAGAAGAAAACACAGGGGAAAAGCTCTCTGACATTTGTCTTGTTAATAAGTTTTTGAACATGACACCAAAAGCACAAGCAACAAAAGCAAAAACAAACAAGTGGGACTACATCAAGGTAAAAAGCTTCTGTACAGCAAAAGAAACTAACAACAGAGTTAAAAGGCAACCTACAGAGTGAGAGAAAATATTTGCAAACCATATATCTGATAAGGGCTTAATATCCAAAATATGTAAGGAACTCATTGCAATTCAATTAGCAAAAACCCAAATAATCTGATTTAAAAATGGGCAAAGGACCTAAATAGACATTTTTTCCAAAGAAGACATACAGATGGCCAACGGGTACATGAAAAGGTGCTGAATATCACTAATTATCAAAGAAATGCAAATCAAAACCACAATGAGATATCACCTCACACCTGTTAGAATGGCTATTATCAAAAAGACGAGACATAACAAACATTAGTGAGGACGTGGAGAAAAGAGAACCCTTGTGCACTGTTAGTGGGAATGTAAGTTGGTACAACCATCATGGAAAACAGTATGGAGGTTCCTCAAAACAATGAAAAATAGAACTATTTTATGACATAGCAATCCCACTTCTGGGTGTATAACCAAAGGAAATGAAATAATTATCTGGAAGAGATATCTGTACCTCCGTGTACACTGCAGCATTATTCACTATATCCAAGATATGGAAACAACCTAAATGTCTGTCAATGGATGCATGGATAAAGAAGCTGCTATAGAATAGAATATTATTCAGCCACAAGAAGGATGGAAATCTTGCTATTTCTGATAACACAGACGAACCTTGAGAGCTAAGTGAAATAACTCAGTCAGACAAAGAAAAATACTATATGGTATTACTTATATGTGGACTCTAAAAAAGCCAAACTCATATAAACAAAGAGTAGAATGGTGGTTGCTAGGGGCTGGGGGGTGGGAAAATTGGGGAGATGTTGGTCAAAGGGTACAAATTTTCAGTTTTAAGATGAATAAGTTCTGGGGATCTAATGTACAGCATGGTGATAATAGTTAACAATACTGTTGTATAGTTGAAATTTGCTAAGTGAAGATCTTAAATGTTCACACATACACGTAAGTAGTAACTGTGAGGTGATGAATGTGTCAACTAACCTTAATGTGGTAATCGTTTCACAATATATCATGTATATCCAATCAGCACATTATACATTTTATTCTTACATAATGCTCTTTGTCAATTATATCTCAATAAAGCTAGAAAATAAAATAAAACTCTGACATGACAAAATCCCTGTATTCTTGGCATGAACTCGAATTGGTCAAGGTATGTTATCTTTCTTGTAAACTGTTTTTGTTTTTCTGCTGATACTCCTGATATATCCAGTGATTGTCTGTGGTCTGTTCTTTTGTCTATTGGCATTGGCAGCTTGTCTTGTGTTTAAATCTGCTGCCGCCCACCCCCCATCTTAGGTGGTAAAGCTCTACCTCCCTTTTTTCACCATTGCAAGCTGGTTTTAGCAGGAAAAAAAATCACAAGTACCCAGTAAGATTTCTACTCCACTCCCCAGTGATTTTCAGTGGAAGAAAGGGCTTAAGTTGAGGAGTGTTTCTTTTCCTTTCTGAAGCACTTTTTACATGTCATCCTCCAAACCAGAGAGAAATAGTGAGACCAGCTGGAATTATCTTCATTGCCCTGTGCCCAGGAGCTGGAGGGTTGTGTATTGTCTCCTAGAATCCTCTTTCACTTTAGTACAAGTTATATTGTGCCCGGCATATGCATTCACCAGAGAAAATTTTTTCTTCTTTCTTTGGGCCTTTTTGTTCATTTCAATGGGAGATTTCTGTCAAGGCACACATATACTGGCATCTTTCCCAGAAGTCAACCCCTTTTGTAAAAAAGTAAGAAAGACTAACAAGAAAAGATTGATCATTGAATTCAAGAAGTTAGAGAGAAATTATTACATCAACAGTAATGAAAAATGCAAGGAAAATAAAGGGAAGGAATTAATAAAGACAAAATAAATTACTGAAGTTGAAGACAATTGAAAAATAAATTGAAGAGCTTGTTCTTTGAAGACATAAAGTAAAATTGTCTAAACTCTGGCAAATACAATCAGTTAAAAAAAAAGGATCATACAAGTTTACATGGCTCAGCATATGACAAAGGATAGTTCTGGCCAAGAGAGAGAGATTTCTTTTAAATTATAAGATATTATTATGCAAATTCTATGCTAAATTTAGAAGACCTGGGATGCCATGGATGGTTTTATAGGAAAATATAAATGACCAAAAATTGACCAAAGGATAAATAGAGAGTTGAATGGATGAATAATATTGAAAGAAATTGAAAACATTAAAGCACACTGTAAGGTCCCTGGACCACCTGCATCAGAATCCTATGGACTGCTTTTAAAATGAATATTCCTGGACTCCAACCCAGACCGGTTAGATAAGAATCTTTAGCATAATTTGGGTTTGAAAAGTTGAAAATGATAGCCCAAGAAGAAAAGAAAAAAGTGCAGACTAATAAAATAAAAATTCCTAAATAAAATGCAAAAAAATAGAATTCAGCACAACATTAAATGAATGACGAGATACATCAAGTGTTATTCCAGATGCATGTATCCAAATGCCCACTTGATGTCTCCTCCTGTGTGTCTAAACAGGGATCCCGAACTCAACATGTCCCAAACCAAGCTCCTGATCTTCCCTCCAATACCTGCTCTTCCTGCAGTCCTCCTTATCTGAATATATGCAAATCCATTCTACTACCTGTGACACCTCTATTTCTGTCATGCTCCACAGCCCATCTGTCAGTGAATCTTGTGGGCTTTCACCTTCAAAACATATCCAAATATGTCCAACACGCACCTCCACTGTTAGCTCCACCCCATTTCCCACACAGCAGTCAGAGGGAAACTTTTCACACATAAATCAGACACCCCCTCCCCCCCATACTCACCAAAGGCTTCCAGCCACGCGGGTCATCTTGTCATTCCTCAAACAATGCCCAGTGTATTCTTGTCTTTTGCATGGACATTCTATATTTGTTTCTTTATTGACTCTCCCACTAGAACGGGAGCAGTGACTTGGTTTGTCTTGTTTGCTCTTGTGTTGTTGCATCCCCAGAGCCTAGAACAGTGCCTGGCACAAAGTAGATGCTGAATAAATATTTTCTCACTGAATGAATCCACGAACGTAAGGGTGATTCAGCGTCAGAAAATTCACTGTTAACATTAATCACATCAACCAATAGTTCAGAGGTGACTGAGCACATGATAATTTCAATAGATACCAAAGAGATATTTGATAAAATTCAACAAATATTTCTAGTAAAGATTTGGTAAGCTCCCTGATTAAAAAAACCAATTCCAGGGCTTCCCTGGTGGCGCAGTGGTTGAGAGTCCCCCTGCCGATGCAGGGCACACAGGTTCGTGCCCCGGTCCGGGAAGATCCCACATGCTGCGGAGGGGCTGGGCCCGTGAGCCATGGCCGCTGAGCCTGCGCGTCAGGAGCCTGTGCTCCGCAACGGGAGAGGCCACAAGAGTGAGAGGCCTGCGTACCGCAAAAAAACAAAACAAAAACCAATTCCAAATGAATAGCTCAAATTGTAGCTAATTGTGAAACCCTAGGGATTACTGACAGTAGTGTAACACCAACTTATTTTTTCTTCTTGCCCTTTTACTAGGACTTACTAAACACTAGATGCTGTGATAAATACCTTACACATACCATGCGATTAACCCTCATGCCAATCTTATGAGGTCTGTGGTATCTTCTCTTTACAGTCAATGACATGGTGGCCCTGCAAATGTAACCCCTGTACCAAAGTCACTCAGCAAGTTTGGGAGGCAGCTGGGACACAAAGCCAGTGGCTGGCAGGGGTGGTGGTGGTGGTAAGGATTGGGCTTGATTGTGCCCCAGAATAACAATGAGCGTCAAAAGAATAAACTCCAATTGGCCCACAGATGTGAAAGATAGTTCCTCTTCACTAATAAACAGAGAAGTGCAAACGAAAGCAATAATGCCTATCAAATGAGCAGGTATTTTTAAGAAGGTAGAACGGCCAGTGTTGGTGCAGGTACCAGACGGTGGGTGCTATCTTTCAGCACTGGGAAGTGCACATGGTTCAGTCTTTCTGGAAGGCAACTGTCAGCCCATAGTTTAAGCCGTGTGACTCTTCATTTTCTTTGACCCAGCAATTCTGCTTCTAGTAGTTTATCCTTAGGGAATAATTCTGGATGTGGGCAAAGACTGAGTTACAAGGATATTCAGCGCAGAGTAATCTTACAAGATAACCTGTACAGCATGAATTCCATTTTTTTGAGGTGTGTATACATATTTCTATACATATCTATTTCTATTTATCTATCTATAGTATCAAAAACATATCAAAATAGTAACAGTGATTTTTCTCAAGAAAACCAGATTACATGTCATTTTTTGTTTTGTTCTGAACACCTCACTCTATTTTCTAAAGACTTATAATGATCATATATTAGCCTTGTAATCAGAGAGCACAATAAAATTATTCTCCTTCTGGAAATAAGGTGGGTGCTTTCTTTTCTCGTACTTTGGCTTTTGAGGTGGGATTACCTGTGTTTGTTCATCCAACAAACCATCCCTCTGCCAGGGATGGGGATACAGCAGCGAACGACAGAGTCTGAGCCCCCGCTTGTGTGGAGCTGACATTCTAGTGCGGTGCGACATTAAACAAACAACATGCAGATACATAGGAACCACGTCTACAAGGGATGTGTGCTATCAACGACAATCAAGATGGAGCGAGGGGTAAAGGGTGCTGTTTTAGATTCAATGGTCAAGGAAGGTCTGTCTGTGGAGGTGATATTTGTGGAGGAGGTAGGGGAGCTAGGCCCCTGGGTATCTAGGGGAAGAGTGTTACAGGCAGAGGGGACAGCACACGCAAAGGCCCTGAGGCAGGACTGTGCTTAAAATGTTGGAGGTCCAGCAAGGAGGCTGGTGGCCTGAGAGCAGAGGGAGTGAGGAGGGGCGGAGGGAGCTACCTTCAGATAGGTTATGGATACCGGATCAGGTGAGGCCTTGTTGGCCCAGGGGGTGATATGGCTTCTGGCTGCCTCTGCAGGAAGAGATCAGTTCCTGCTGGTCCTGGGTGGGAGCAGCCCGCACACCCAGACCCACACTGCTTGTTCCTGCAGCCCGCTCTTTCCCTGGTCCGTTTTTGGGGCGGCAGACAGAATCTTGGTGCTGCCTTATGGATCTGAAGCTTCCACAAGAGGCCTACATCATATGACGGCAGGGTGGGTTACAGGGATATTTACATTCGTCTTTTTGTTTGTAAGTGCTTCTTCACTTTTCTGAAATGCACATGAGTTACTTTCATTACCAAAGACAGTTATTTTTAAAAAATGACAAAGGCAAAAACTTTAGCAACATGGAATTATTAATAATGCAATTCGAGGGGAGAAAAAGCAGAATGTAATACCTTTTGTATCTGATGATAATAACAGTACAAGCACATTGTTGCTTGTGGGGAGGTCCAAAAGGGGGAAGAATGCTCTGTTCGAATAGGGGGTTATGGCTACTTTTCTTTCATTTCAAAATTGTCTTAATATTGTCGTACTGTTTTCTAGAGACAGCGCAGGAACTGACACATGTTCCTGACTCCCTGGGCTGCTTACAGGAAGTGTCTCAAGTGCCACTTGGGCCTGGTGAGTCAGGAGTCCCCAAAGTGCACGTTCCTTGCAAACTCTGTAACTGATGGGTGGTTTATTTTTTTATTTTTTAATTCTTTTTCAGATTCTTTTTCCATTTAGGTTATTACAGAATATTGAACAGAGTTCCCTGTGCTATACAGTAGGTCCTTGTTGGTCACCTAGGTCCTTGTTGGTTATCTATGTTAAATATAGCAACACTCTATCAAAACACACAGGCAATTCAGGGGCATTCTTAAGACCATTCCAGCAGAGCTTGGGAGACCACGCAAAGATCCTTTGGTGTGAACTAGTCTAGCTGCAGTCAGGACCCTGTGTACTGAACAAGATGGCTCTTTATCCCTGCTGGCCATCCCTACACCCAAGTACTCTGTCTGTGCTATGGTGTCACCCTTGTTAGCTCTGGACGTCACTCAAAAACCCTTAGCAGAGTTTGCAGGGTTTCTGATGGTTCCAAATTGGACACACGGGTTCCGATTATACAAATGATGTAGGGTAAGGGGGAGAGTGTTTGTACTGTTTCCATTTTACTTCTGAGGACGGAGGCCAAGAGAAGCAGTCATCTACCCAGGCTCACATAGGATATTAGTAGGGGAGTCAGGACTCACAGCCAGGTTTTCTGATCTTCTTACTCTGCTACCCTGCCTTCTAGCCGTGGCCTGGCCGTGCGTTGTCCTATGACCCTGCACCTCCATTTTGTCACCTGTACAACTGTCATGGCCTTGGTCAACATCTCCCAGCTTGGGTCAGTGATGGTGTGCCATGGGTTTTCTAGACTTGAAGATGATAATAACTCCTAGTTTGATTTCAATGAAAGGTTATTTCATTAAAATTATGGAAACATTTTTCCCTTTAAAACCAGAGTAGTTTGAAAGCATCTCAGTGAGTATTAAGTGAACACGTGTGGGGCTTAGCGTAGAAATGACTGATATCAGTTCATAATTCAGCTAAATACCACTATCCCCCATGGTCATTTTGACTCATTATGCAGTTGTAAATTGATTTTATTCTTATGTAAATAAAACATTGTTTATTTTATATCTGTAAAGGGCCATGGGCATAAGCATAAAGAATACCTGATATTCACATACAAGTTAATGAGGAGGATAAAAATGATAACAATTTTGCAAATTTACCCCAGGATGATTTGTACCAGATATGTAAATTATATTCATGTCACCAAAATTCCCATAAAACACCCCAAGGAGCTCCTATTCCTTCACAAAACGATGTTAAGAAGAGAAAACATAGTGGCAATTATAGCCAATTAGAATTTTCATTTATTTGAAATAAAGGCTAGCAAATTATTTTGGAGAAAAGTCCCTACAACTAGCAGCCTTAAATGTCATTCTTAGCTAATCATTTAGACACAAGATCTGTAAATTAAAAACAATAATTATGAGATCTTTAAAGTTAAAATAAGAGAATCTCAAACATTGGGTCACAAAAGCAGGTTTTGCATCTACTTGCTCCTGTAACTAATATACATAAAATGAAGAGTATATGTCACTTTCTAAAATGCAAAAAGTCTGAATTTGTTTATTGCTTATGAATGTTATATGATTAGTAATATTACTATGAAAGGAGATTATAAATCAGAAAAGAGTGAGACTGGGACTTCCCTGGTGGCACAGTGGTTAAGAATCTGCGAGCCAATGCAGGGGACACGGGTTCGATCCCTGGTCCGGGAAGATCCCACATGCCGTGAAGCAGCTAAGCCTGTGCACCACAACTACTGAAGCCCGTGCGCCTAGAGCCCGTGCTCCTCAAGAAGAGAAGCCACCGCAATGAGAAGCCTGTGCACCGCAATGAAGAGTAGCCCCTGCTCGCCGCAACTAGGGAAGGCCTGCGCGCAGCAACGAAGACCCAACACAGCCAAAAATAAATAAATAAATAAATAAATAAATGATTTTTTTAAAAAAGAAAAGATTGAGACTTGCCAGCCTAGATGTTTCTCCAACTCTTTCCTGCTCTTCCCTCCCATCCTCAGTTCCCATCTCACAGAACAGTGCAGGGGAACTAGTGGCAAGGAAATAATGTTGCCTAAGGCAATACCCATCCTGGGGAGCGTTCATATGTGAACGCAGGTGTATGAACATGCGTGTAAGTATGTGTGTGTGTATCTATGAGTCATTTTATGTATGTGTGTATGAGTACGTGAGTGTGTTTGTGAATGTGTGAGTAGATATATAAGTAAGTGACCAGGTGCAAGCGTGTATAAATTCATGTATGTGTGACTGTGTGAGCATGTGTGTGAATGTGTCTGTGTGTGTGAAACCACCCTGAGGAAGAGAATCTGGGTTGACATGACTGTGGAACAGGAAATTCTAAAACATACAAACCTATTAAATGAAATTGATTCCCAGTATCCTGAGTGGAGCTGAGAAGAGCGAGGCCATCTCTTTCTCTTCCCGTTTGGTGGTTAGTCACGTGGCTATGTTTGATCTGGTAGAAGCAGATGTTGTGCATGTGTTGAAGGGCGACTGGTGAGGAACACTCCACGAAGTGGACCAACCCATCAGCCCAGGTTCAGCCAACTGGGCGCTCTCAGGCATGAGAGCAGCTCTGGGCAGTAGAAGCAGGAATCCAAACCACCGGTGCAGAGTGGAGATCTCCCAAGCTCCTCGCCTGGCCCTCCGTCCCCCTTGCCTTTCTCTCCCCCTCCCTCTATCCCCTCATTCCCCCAGGACACACACACCAAAGTGGGCTCATGCCTCTGTCTTTAATAAGCTCAGAAGACAGTAAATCACAGTAATGAGAAAAACAAGGCACACATCTGCTCCCGATGAAGCATTGCACATAGACAGATCAATTGCTCTAGAAATTATCCTTTGGACATTACTCAGGATGTTGTCCTGCCAGAGTGCAGTTTCCCATGTGTACTTGAACGACGTGTTTCTCTAGTGGGACCATTGTCGTGTTTTCAGTTCAGGCCATTCTGACTGAGGAGTTTGGGGCTGTGTTTCCAAAGTGCTTTTCAGTTTTTTGTATTTTGTTTTTTTAAACCTCAGAGCCCATTTTCACAGAAAAACAATCTTAGCAAGGGTGGTGAGTTTCCAGGCTTATCTGGCAAAAATACATGCTTTTGGCCCTCGAAATGTTTTCAGAGTCTCCTGGCAACATTAACCTCCCTACCCCCACTGCAACTCCCCGGGAATCCACGTTTATTTGTGACAAGGATGGAAGGTAGCTTGTGATTAAAAGCATCCATGGACCTGGCTGTGAGCCTCTCTCAACCAGCTCTGATACTCCCACGCCACATCCAGAGGCACAGGTAAGGGCGTTAGAAGGATACAACCTCTCAGGGCTTCCAAGGACTGCTCCCATCGGGACATATGCCTTCCTTCCTTCCTTCCTTCTTTCTTTCTTTCATTGATTCATTCAACACTGGTTTAGACACTTGGGGTACATCAGTGAAGCAAACCAAGATCCCTGCCCTTCTGAGGTTTATGACATAGCAGGTAGTGATAGACATACAGGAGGCATCATAAATGAGGAAACAGTAGAGTATGTTAGCAAGCACTATGGAAAAAAGAAGAGCACGATGGGGACAGTGACAGAGTATTAAATGGTGTGATCAGGGAAAAACTCTAATTCGACAAGATACGTGTACCCCTAGTTTCATAGCAGCACTGTTTACAACAGCCAAGATATGGAAGCCACCTAAATGTCCATTGATAGATGAATGGATAAAGAAGATGTGGTACATATATACAATGGAATACTATTCAGCCATATAAAAGAATGAACTAATGCCATTTGCAGCAACATGGATGGACCTAGAGATTATCATACTGAGTGAAGTAAGTCAGAGACAAATACCATGTGATATCACTTCTATGTGGAATCTAAAATATGACGCAGATGAACTTATCTGCGAAACAGAGACAGAGAACAGACTTGTGGTTGCCAAGGGCGAGGGGCGTGGGGAAGGACAGATTGGGAGTTTGGGATTAGCAGATGCAAAGTATTATATATAGAAGGGATAACAAACAAGGCCCTGCTGTAGAGCACAGGGAACTATATTCAATATCCTGTGATAAACCGTAATGGAAAAGAATATGAAAAAGAATATATCCATATAGATATATAAAACTGAATCACTTTGTTGTACAACAGAAATTAACACAACATTGTAAATCAACTATACTTTAATTAAAAAAACACAAACCAGGGCTTCCCTGGTGGTGCAGCGGTTGAGAGTCCGCCTGCCGATGCAGGGGACACGGGTTCGTGCCCCGGTCCGGGAAGATCCCACATGCCGTGGGACGGCTGGGCCCGTGAGCCATGGCCGCTGTCACACCAGTGAGAGGCCCGCATACCGCAAAAACAAACAAACAAACAAAAACACAAACCAGAGTGGTCAGGGAAGGCCTCACTGATAAAGTGACACCCGGAAGGACGAAGTTGATATCAGGGAAAGTGCATTCCAGCAGAGGGGACAGCTAGAGCAAAGACCCCAGGGCAGGAATGCGCCTGGCATATTTGTGGAACAGCGAAGAGGCCCGTGTGGCTGATTCAGAGAGCAATGGGAGGGGTATAAGGCGAGGAGATGAGAGTGGTGGTCGGGGCCAGAAGACGGAAAGGGCCTAGTAGGCCATGGTGAGGACTTGGGCTCTCATTCTGCATGGGATGGGAGCTGGTGCAGGGTTTTGAGCAGAGGAGCGATGGGACCTAGCTTGTGTCTTCATACAGTCTCTCTGGCTGCTGTGCTGGAAGCAGACTGTAAGGTGGCAAGGTTTGGAAACGGGCTGACGCAGTCATTCAGGGGAGAGACGATGGCGGCTGGTCCCATTCGCTGGGCTGAACTGCGGAATTGGGAAACCTGCCTCTGGGATAACGGCAGGAATTGAGCAAGGTAGGTTTTCAAGGCTGGAGGTGGACAATTTTTTGGCAGTTTGGGGTTCAATTTTGCTTCCACCTCGTCTGGAGCTTGCCATATCTGTTCCACTCTAAGAAAGAGAGACAGGGTCAGAGAGAGACAGAGACACATAGAGACCTAGTCCTTCAGGTTTTTCTTAGATAGGCAGACCCTAAAGGGAAGCTGCTACTTAGGGATTCAGAGGATAAATATGAAACCCCTTCAGGGGTCTGGGTCCAAGGCCCTGGGTACCTGGTGTGGGGGGGGGGGGGGGTATGGGGGTGTGGGTGTTGGTATCAGATTCCAGGCCTGGCAGGCAAGTAGGAAGCAAGGCTGACTGCTCTTTAATTGATGAGCTGCCTCAGTTTCCCCCTCAGCACCCGCTTGCTTCTGATGGCCGTCTCTGGAAGCCTTCAGAACACAGAGGGTGAACAAAGTCCTCTCCTTCCCCCCCCCCCATCAAATGACTCCACGGTACTTTGCCGGTGTGCCCTGAGCAGAAATCTGGGAAGACGCACCCCACCTCCCCTCCCAGTCTGTTGGCTGTGCCCTGGAGGAATTTAGGGAAGGGATCTGTAGGTGCACCTGGGCTGGAGCCTTTTTGGAGGGGGAGGAAGCAGCGTACTTTGGGAACTTCGGGTGGGAGTGGCAGCAAGACACCAGGGAAAGGGCTAGACGGGGAACTTTGCAACGGGGACCTTGCGTCCACTGCACAGACCGGGGACATCCAGAATTTTGCAAAGTGTCCCGGACAGGTCGGTATTCGGAAGGCCGGGTTTCCGGTCCTGATTGCACCACCGTGGAGCTTGAGCAAGGCCCCGTCCCCTCCGGACGCCTCCCCCGAAGTAGAGGGTGGGCCCAGGTGACCTCCAAGGCCTTCCAACTCGAACCCGGGGGACCGCGGCTTAGCCAGAGACCGGCTTCTCCCGCTGCGCTGAGCCAGCTCCGCATAGGGCGAGATGAGCTCGGAGTCAAGGCTTTAATAATTCACGCGGTGGCGGCTCGCATTCCGAATACAAACGCGGCGGCCAAGCGCGGGAGGGCTGGGCGGGAGTGCCCGGGCTCCGCCCCGGGGCTGCGCTGCACGCGCCCGCCACCCTACGGTCAGTCTGCGCACTGCAGGCTGCTCTGCCCTTGACTCTGGGATTGGGGTCGGGGGTGAAGGTGCATGCTTGTACCCGCAGTCCCTCCCTGACCATCTCTTGGTGATCCTTCCCTACACAGAGTCACAGAACGACTTTCCCCTTCCAGTTCCAGCTTTGGGGACTGCCCTTAAACCCCAGCAAGCCAGACCCCTCCTCCTGGGCCCTGCGTCTCAGGAGTCCCAGGCTTTGCAGTGCCTTCCTCGAAGGAAGCCCCCAACCAGTTCCAGGGAACCCCTCGCCCAGACAGAGATTTTCATGGGTCTTGGTCCCCGTTTCGCTCCTCTCTAGGCTCTTGGATCCTCTACTCTGACCCCACCCATGGGATCGATCAGACATCCCGAGAAGCTCCAGGATTCCTGCCTATGGGAACAATCTCAGGGCCCCAGGGCCGGGCCTTGGTTCTAGGGGCTCCTTCTGGAAGGCAGATGGCTCCTGCTGGCTAGCAAGGAGATAGAAAGCGTGGGCCATAAGACTGGCACCAGCGTGCTGATTTCAGTGACTCGAATCATTCAGCCCTAGGGGTGCCCTGTAGTAAACAAACATGTGAAGGACTGCTGCCTGTGCTGTTTATTACCGAAACATTTAAGCATCAACTCCTTCCTTCCACAAACCTTGAGTGCCTCTGCTGTGCCAGGGACATGGCTGGGTACTGGATACTGGGCCCGGGATTTAGATTCAAAGAGGTTCTGATCTTCTGGGACCTCTTGACAGCTCTGGCCCATCGCTCCTCTTCTGAAAGGGTCTCTTCCACGGGCTTCCAGGACACCACCTCTCCTGGCTTTCCTCTGACCTCAGTCCACTCCAAGTCTCCTGTGTAAAATGTTTTGCCCCCAATGCTCTGTTTTGGGCTCCTGGCCCTTTCTCTGTCCACACTCCCTCTCCATCAAGCTCATCCACACTCGGGACTTGAATTACCACTTGTGCGCAGACAAAGCCAATGGCTCTACCTCTACTCCCGACCTTTCCTCCATAGTAAGGTGGGCATCTGCACACGAGCATCCCCACGGCCAGCACCCACTCATCGTGTCCAAATCTGACTTGAGCCTCTTTCCCAGCCCCGATGGGTTCCGTGGCCATCAGGATATAGTGGAAACTCCTTAGCATGAGCTACAAAGTCACTCATGACCCAGGTCCTGTCCCTTACCTCTCTCCCCAGCCTCCCATCCACACTCCGGCCGCTCAGGTCCCCACGTGGGCCACACACACTCTCTTTGTCCATGCTCTTCTCTCTGCCCGTCTCGCGGTTCATCAGCCTCTCCTGGCTCTTTGCTTTCCCAATTCATCTGAGCCCCCATTATGCGTCAGTTCAATCCCTGTCTTCTAATAGCTTCCAAACAATCCCATTCACCCTCCCGGTCCTGCTGCTGCGTCTACCTTGAGGATGCTAACCTAGCCATCCACCCTCTCCTGGAATATAATTCCTTCTCTACAAAGCTTATTTTAGTGACAAAGTGAACCTTGGTGACCTTAACAGAAATTGTTTGGTGGCATGATAGAGAAGGAAACCAGGTTGGAGTGAGTGGGGCACTAGGGAATCCTGGTTTCTCTCGCTACAAGGCTTTTGCAGACATTGTTTGTTGGAAATCTTTCTCTCTCATCCTTGCCTAGTTAACCTTTTTTTTTTTTTTACATTGTGTGGCTTGCGGGATCTTCCCTGACTAGGGATTGAACCTGTGCCCCCTGCGGTGGAAGCTCGGAGTCCTAACCACTGGACCGCCAGGAAAGTCCCTAGTTAACTTCTAATACAGCGTCTCAGTGCAACCATCACTTCCTGAGGGAAGCCTTCCCTGACGTCCCTGATTCAGAGAAATTCGCCCAGCTACTCTTTCGTTGCACCATGTCCTTACCTCTCCTTCAGAGTGTTTTTCTCCATTACAATTCTTTATTTATTTGTGGGACTATAGTAGAATCAAAACCCATCACCCCGACCAGACTGGAAGATCATGAGAGCATGTTCTGATCTGTCTTTGTTCACCACTGTGTCCCGGCATCTAACACAGTGGCTGACACACAGTGGGGAGCTCAATGGATGTTTGTTGAATGAATGACAAGGGGGTGGTTAGTGACCTCAGTGAGAAGGCTGATGTGTGAAGAAGAGCCCGTTGCTTCCTGAAAGTCTTCATGGCCAAATATGGTGACAGATGGAGGCAGAGGTGCATAGAATGTTCCAGTTTGTCCTTGCTTTCCTCTGTTCTACACCCAGCTCTTCTTCCCAGCAGTGGCCCGGGGCCTCAGGCCCACCATCAGATGCTTGGTGATAGAACACAGAGGCAGCAGCTTCCATAGACTTCCCCACAACCTCGCCTTCTTTGCTGACCGAAGCAACTAAACACACTTAGCTTCTCCAATTTTCCTGTAAGCTGTCACTTGTTCATCATACCAGCGCTTTGGGGAAACGCTTTAGGAACCCTTGCTCTGACCCTCCAACTCTCCCTTCTAGACTTCACTGCCCAGCATCTCCCACCATGTTGTGAGGTCTAATCTCCCTTCACGCCCATCATGACTCTGCTTCCCTGACTGAACTGTGACTGGTAGGTACACTTACGGCTGGGTTGCCCTCCTGGACACTGAAGTCACCCAAGGTGATGGTCTGGCTTTGGGGGAGAAGAAAGACTATGAGCCTGTGGCTGAGTCTCCAGTGACATGCGTAGGAGGCCGTTAGATGACAGCAACCAGGAGGGGAGGAGGACGGCAGAGGCACCTGGTGGCGTGAGTAGCTGAAGAGGAGGAGAATTTACACGCAGATGGCGGAACAATGGTCTGAGAGGAGCATGGTGGAACGGGAAGGATGCTTACCCCTCTCCTACCTGCTGAGAGCCAGGGCTCAGGATGAGGTGAAGGGAACCTCCAGCTGGGCTTCCCTGGTGGCGCAGTGGTTGAGAGTCCGCCTGCCGATGCAGGGGACACGGGTTCGTGCCCCGGTCCGGGAGGATCCCACATGCCGCGGAGCAACTGGGCCCGTGAGCCACAACTACTGAGCCTGCGCGTCTGGAGCCTGCGCTCCGCAACAAGAGAGGCCGCGATAGTGAGAGGCCCGTGCACTGCGGTGAAGAGTGGTCCCCTGCTTGCCACAACTAGAGAAAGCCCTCGCACAGAAACGAAGACCCAACACAGCCACTGATGTGCTGTGTGCCCTTGGGAAAGGTGTGTCCTCTCTGTCTCAGTTTCCCTATCTGTTCCATAAAATTATGGTGGTACCTTCCTCATAGGGCCGTTGAGGAAATTAAATGAATTAATACACGCAAAGGGCTAAGAACAGTACCTCCTTCGAGCAGTGCTTGACAACTAATACATGCTCACTAAAACTTTTTTATTTTAAATTTCATTTGGCCCTCATCAAAATTTTGAGGGGTCAGTAGGGTTGGGATCATTACCCCCAGTTGAGGAATGTGATACCCAGGGAGGTGAGGGAGCTCGCCAAGACACCCAGTGAGTGAGGAAACAAGTAGGTAAAGCCCCCAGTCTCCCGATTTGCTGTTCACTACACTCTTTGCCACAGCTCACTGCGTGAAGTGTTCTGAGAAGTGGTGAGTGAACAGGTCAGATGAGAAGCACTGCTTCATATGCCGGGAAATTCTCCTTTGCATCCAATCACACCCTCGCAGAGCCCTCAATTCCAGCAACCTTGCCTGACAGTTTCCCAGACCGTTCCCCATCAGCCCCTCCAAGCTGAGGTCCATGTTTTCATTGTCTGCTTCCAGGTCCCTCCCCTGGTTGGTCCCGAGAGCTAGCTGGTGGAAGATTTAATCTGCCCCCGGTCTGACCCACTACATCCCATCGAGTTCCTGCTGAGCGTAACGTTCAGACAAACTAGTGATCTGATTAGCCCGGGCGCCGCCTGCTCTGGTCAGCCCCCTGTGGCGCTAATAGAGGGGGAGGGAGATTAAATTAGCAATGATGCTGAGATGGTAGAGCTGCTGAAATGTATTTACAAATGGATTTTTAACATAAAAAATAAGGGGATTGGCACTGGCAATTAGGATATAATGAAGGCCCTTGTAGCTAGAGCTGCTGCTAAGAGGGTAATAAATTGAAGAATGAGAAACTCCCATACCAACAGACTCTGAGAGTAAGTATCTGGAGATATTCATACAACCAGTAATGACGAACTTTTCTTCATCTTGGTTGTGGTGGCCAACTAGTGGAGCAGACAAACAGAAAGCAGAAATGTCCCCAATATCACCTGTGTCCACTTAAGAGGACTGGTGTCCTCTTAAGAAGAGGGCGTTCGGACAAACAGATACCGAGCGCACATACAGAGGGAATACCATGTGAGGAGAGAGCAAAAGGGCAGCTGTCTGCAAGCCGAGGAGAGAGGCCTCGGGAGAAACGAAATCTGCCGATACCTTGATCTTGGACTGCCAGCTCCCAGAACTCTGAGAAAATCATTTCCTGCTGTTTGAGCCACCAGTCTGTGGTATTTTGTTGTGGCAGCCCGAGCAGACTAAAACGAGCTGTGACTGCTCTGTGAACCAGCTCCTAACCTCTGCTGTGTGCTGTGGTGTCAGAACCGCATATGAGGCCTTCCTCTCCAGAACCAGGGAGGTGAGAGGCGGCTGGCCGACGCTGGCCAACTGATTAGGGCATGCCTGGCGTGGCGCCGTAAATGCACCTGTGCACCCGGAGGCTCTGTGCCCACTCTTGGTTCCTTCCACGAGCTTCCGACGGGGTCCAGGCCCCCTGCTGCCCCTGTCTGAGGGCAGGTCCCGCAACTACGGTTCCCACGGCCACCTCCGCTGTCCCGCACACCTTCTCTCCATCTGGAAAGCACCTTCTGTATTCGTTCCCGCACTTCCTTTGGAGCTTCATCGCGTTACTGTGTTTGGTGCCTTCCAGACTTTCTGGCAGCTTCTTCAGTTCTCCGTTCAGCATGTCCTGAGTTAAGTTCCCACCGGATCCTTCTAAAAGCCCCGGCACGTGTTTGGCAATGACGTCCACCCTCTCTGAGATGGCACCCAGCTGCGCTCGACCCACAGCAGGGCGAGTCCACAGGTAGGAGTGCGCTGGGGAGACCGAATCCTGCAGGCGGCAAATGTGCCCCTGTCTCAGCAGGATGATCCTCTCCGCGTAGGCTGCGTCCAGCACACGCCTGTCTTGCAGCTGGCTCCCGAAAGCCTCTTCCGCGAGGGCCTGCAGCTTCCCCACCAGCTGGCGTCTCTGGGTCTCATCGCTCACCAGCTGGCGGAGGTGCAGCCTGTTGAACTCTGGGAGCTTTTCCGGGTCCAGCAGGGCTGAGTGGCAGGTGATCCGGGTCAGGTTAAACTGTGTGATCGGCTCTGGCAAGGTCCTCCCCATCTGGTTCTCTGCAAACCCTGAGCCGCAGTTGGTGATGATGTCAAGCAGGGCATCGGCAGGAAGCCGCCGGCAGCAAATGTCCCCGTGTCTCTTGGACAGCTTGCTGCCATCCCTGTTGAGAAGCAGGGGCAGGTGGGCAAAGCGCGGGGGCTGCCAGCCCAGGGCCTGGTGGAGGAGCAGGTGCTTAGAGGTGGAGACCAGCCACTCGGAGCCCCGCAGCAAGCGTCTGATGCCCATGTGGTGGTCGATCACCACGCAGGCCAGGTGGTACGTGGGGAAGCCATCACTCTTCAGGATGACCAGGTCCCCCTCCATGCTGGCCACCTTGTGCGGATTCCAGCCATACACCAAGTCCTGGAAGGCTGGTGTCTCCCCTCCGGGCGGAAGTGGGTGGCATGCTTGGGGTCTTTGGCCAGCTTCTGGGCCACCTGCGCCTGGCTCAGGCTCCGGCACTGATTGTCATACTGGCGAGTCTGATGGTTCCTCAGGGCCTCCCTCTTCAGCAGAGCTTCGGTAGCATGCGTGTAGAGCGCAAGTCGCTGAGATTCCAGGTAGGGCCCTGCAGGACCTCCCCGGCGGGGGCTCTTGTCAGGGGGGACGCCTGCCCACTCCAGCATGTCCTCAATATTCTCTGCTGTCCCAAGCACAAGGCGGGTCTGATCCATGTCCTCCAGCCTCAGGTGCTTCTTGGCAAAGACGTAGTTGTACAAGGCAGTGTGGAGGCCGCCCAGGTGCAAGAAGCTTGTGGGGCTGGGGGCGAACCACACTCGCACAGCAGCCCTGGGATCGGTGCCCAGGCTGGCCTCGCACCCCGTCCCAGGGGGTGGCCCAAGGCCACTGGGGGCCTCCGGGGATGCAGCAACCTCTTCAGGAGCACCGCCATGTTGGGATAGAATTGCACACGTGGGCTTCTCGGTGCATCACTTCCGGGGACCAAGAGTTGTTTATATATTCTAGATACTAGACCCCTATCAGATATATGATTTGCAATTCTTTTTTCCCAGTCTGAGGGCTGTCTTTTCACTTTCTTGGTAGTGTCCTTTGATGCACAAAAAGTTGTCATTTTGATAAAGTCCAACTTATTCCTTTTGTTGCTTGTGCTTTTGATGCCATCGTACTGATTCTTAAGGCAGTGGTTCTTGATTGTTCCTGTCCTCTGACCACCCGAGCCCTATCCCCAGTCATTCTCTTGAAGGTTCTTGATCCCAAGCAAAGAAACTAGAAACATTTTCTGAGAACACATTGATACGCCCTCAAGTATTCTCTTATGATATTGCTAATGTATGGGAAGTTGTGAGGCCAGACCTAATCACAATGGGTGGGGGGAGGCTGTAACAAGTTGTATTTCCATAGGTCTGCAACACAGGTACACTCAAATATTTCCGTTAGTCATTGTAGGTTGTAATGATACCACGGAAGAAATGTGACCTTCGCAGTGACTGAACAATACAAAGATGAGGCATTTTCAAATGACTCTAGTATTAATGGTGGTATGTATGATTGTTCTGATAAAAGCACTAAGAGCAAAAGTAATATTGGTAATGACAATAACTGATATGAAAACTCTGTGTCCCACCAAGACCAGTCCTAGATCGAGAACCCGTACTCTGTATTTCTCTCTGTTTCTTCTCCATGTCTTTGACACTGTTCCTCACTTCATCTTTACATGCTCAGTCCTCCTCAGCCTTTGAAGACCAGCTCACCTCTATGAAGCTTGCCCTGATGTCCCGAATCCTTAATCTCCAGAAGTAGCCAGATGGAGTGATGACTTGGGGGGAAAGCCAGGGCTCGGGACGAGGAGGTGGAGAGCCTCACGTTGAGACAGCCAGGCTGAAGACTTTATAGACTAGGAGTGGCCAAATAGTGTGATGGTGAAACGCTTAGCCACTAACATGTTGGCTGACCTTGGGAAAATTTTTTGTCTTCTCTCAGTTTCCCCCCATCTGTTCAATGAGATTATGACAGTACCTAATTCATAGGACTGTTAAGGAACTTAAATGAGTTAACACCTGCAAAGGACTAAGAACAGTAGTCCCTTAGAGCAATACTTGACAAGTAATGCACACTTACTAAAGGTTTTATTTATTTCTAAATTTCATTTGGTTAAAATCTCAGGCTCCTGCCATAAGAAACCCAGGGGCATGTCTCATGAGCCTCAGGTTACACCCAAAAAGGACTTCTCATAAATGCTATGATCTGCACAGAGCAGAATGGAATATGGCAGGGAGCAGAGACTCATGGACCAATGCAGTGTCTCTAGTAATATTTTAATCTAAAACCTGGAGCAGGCATAATTTTTAAAATCTACTGATAAACCATTAGAATTAATGAGCAATGTGATTTTATACACTAGCAACAAACAAACAGAAAAAAATTTTAATGATACCATTTACAGTAGCAACAAAAAACCCATTAATTATGCAGGATTTAATATCAAAATAGATGCACAAGATTTCTACACTGAATATGACAGAACGTAGCTGATGAATTAAAGACAATCTAGAGAAATGGAGATATATATCATGTTCATGGATTGGAAGGATCAATATTGTTAAGAAGTTAATTCTCCCCAAATTGATCTATAGACACAATGTGACTGCAATAAAAAAATCACAGTAGGCTGTGTGTGTGTGTGTGTTTGTGCATTGACAATCTGATTATCAAATTTATATGGAAATACAAAGGGCTGAAAATAGTTAAGATAATCCTGAAGAAGAACAAAGCGAAGGGCACTTACATCACCATATATCAAGACTTGTAGGGGCTTCCCTGGTGGCGCAGTGGTTGGGAGTCCGCCTGCCGATGCAGGGGACACGGGTTCGTGCCCTGGTCCGGGAGGATCCCGCGTGCCGCGGAGCGGCTGGCCCCGTGAGCCATGCCCGCTGAGCCTGCGCGTCCGGAGCCTGTGCTCCGCAACGGGAGAGGTCACAACAGTGAGAGGCCCGCGTACCTCAAAAAAAAAAAAAAAGACTTGTAAAGCCATAGTAATTACGTTGATGTGTTATTGGCACAGGGATATGAGAAAACAAAAAAAACAACAACTGAGCAATGGAATAGAGAGTCTAGAAACTGACCCAACACATGTCACTTGATTTATGTCAAAGATAATACTGAAGTTCATTGGCGAAAGGATGGCCTTTTTGGAAAATGGCCATCTGGATATCCACATGGGAAAATACGTATTTGGATCCCACCTCACGCCATATGCAAAAACTGATTCCAGATGTATTAATAACCAAATGTGAAAGATAAATCAATACATCTTATAGGAGATAAAATAAGATAATATCTGCAGGACTTTAGGTAAAGATTTCTTAACTAGACACAAGAGACACTAACTACAATGGAAAAAATCAATAAAATGGACTACATTAAAATCAATAATTTCTGTAATTAAAATACATCATAAAGAGAAAACACACGTGAAAATGCATGCCACAGAGTGGGGGATACTTGAAATATATGGAAATGACAAAGGAGTCATGTTAAGAAATGTATAATGAAGGTCTACAAATAATGAGAAAGACGACCTAATAGAAAACTGAGTAAAAGACTCAGAGACACTTCATGAAGAAGACATCAAAAGGTCCATACGTATATGAAATGGGCTCATCTTGACTGATCATCGTAAAATGCAAATCAAAACATCTATGTGATACCACCACATATCCAGCAGAATGAATCAAATGAGGAAGGTCTACAATACAATTTTGATGGGTATCTGGAGCAGCGGGCACGCTCATACATTGTCGGTGGGAGACCGCTTGGTTCACCTGTGGTTACCAGCCGGTCCCTTCCCCAGAAAAAAAAAAAAAAAAAGCCACACTCAAAATAGGAGTCAGCTATCTCCCAGGCCACTGAGTTAGACTCAGGGCCTCAGTTCCCGGCCCAGTTTTGGAAGGTAATCCCTAAGTCTTTCTAAGGGCAACACTCTGTCTCCTCCCATCGCCACGTCCCTGCCCACTGCCACCACAGACAGATGCCAAGTGGAGCAGAAGGGCAGAGTCCTTGGAGAACACCTTAGGGATTTTGCGTGGCATGGGCCAAGTGATTGCACCACGTGCTTTCCAACCACTGAATCTGGGCAATCAGCCTACAGTTGTCCACAAGCAATCACCCCATTACAGGAAGGCTGGCTTTTACTACCTGTACTCAGAAACACCTAAGACACCACCCCACATCTAAAGGAACACCAGGTCTTCCAGGACACCTTCTGTGGTGCCAGCCATCATCTCAGGGTCCCCAACCCCAGGCTTTGCCTAGCAGACGAGACATCCAAATGGGAGACTGGGCAAATTGGTCTCATCCTTCTGCCCAGCTGCCTCTATTGACCTTGCTGGAGACTCAAGAATGAGTTTCTGAGCTCATTTCAAATGAGAGAGGTCACCCTCTGCCTCTAGCTTACTCCACTTTTCTGCCTGGACTCAGTTTTCCACTGCTGTGTTGCTCCTTGTGACCCCACTTGCTTAGAACCAGCCTGTACACCATGTTCTTATGAGCAGCTTCCATAAGCCAAGGAGGAGACAAAGGCTTCCTAGGTAGAAGGCTCTGGTGCAAGAGGGAGTGTCCAGTACTGCTCAGGTCACTGAGCCAGTCGGCCTACCGTGCAGCCAGCACCTTGAGGGGAACAGGCATGTCATACTTTCACATTGCTCAGGACCTCAGGACTCCACTCCCCAACTTGTTACCAATCCACCAACTTCTAAACGTGTAACCCCGTGATAGGCCCATTTATAACCTCACCATTCTTCTCAGATTGGAAGCTAGGCACTACTTCTTGAGCTCTGCCCATGATTTGAACCTATTTGTTCATGAAATTGCCAATGGGGAAAATATCAAATGATAAGAGGAGAGGGCTGGGGTCCTAAGAAACACTCACATTTGAGGGACCCACAGAGAAAGGAAAGCCCACAGAGGAGAGGAAGAAGGAGTAGCCAGAGAGGTAGGGGGCATATCAGGAACACGTAGGGGTCATGGAAGCTAAGGGAAGAGTGTTTCCAGAAGAAGAGAGTCATCAGCTGTGCGAAGGAAGATGAAAACGAGAGTGGCCCTTGGGTTTGGCAAGGTGGACGTCATTGAAGGCCTCAACAAGACGAGTTTTGGTGGAGCCATGGGTTTGTCAGCCAGATTGGAGAGATTTGGGGAAAGAAGGGAAGGAGCAGAATTGGGGAAAAGGAGCATAAGCTTGTCTTTGGAGGAGTTTTGCTATAAAAAGGAGCAGAGCCAAGGGTGGTAGCTGGAGGCATGTGGAGTCAAGGAAAGGATACTTTGGTAAGGATATAAGCAACAAGGTTGCCTTGGCTGGTGTGAAGAGGCCAGGAACCATGACTAATGATTGGGCAGACTGTACTTTAAAAGCCACTCATGCATTATCTCATTTGATCCTCACTACAACCCTGTGAGCTTGGTAGATGCTATTATTAGCCCAAGTTTACAGCTGAGGGAATACAGGCTTGGACCTACCTTAGGTTACTGAGCTAATAAGGGGCAGAGCTGGTTCTGATCCCATGCAGGTAACCCCAGGGCTTGTGCTGTTAGCCAGCTTATGACACTGCCTCCCAGAGAAGAGGGAAAGGGTGGAAAGACAAGGGAAGAAAGGGGGAGAGTGGGTCAGTTATGTGCTGGGAGGCTGGAGGTCATGGGATCCAGAGTCCTGGGGAAGGGCCAACCTGGGATGGAGAGGGGAGGACCTGTGGCGCATGGGTTTATTTGCTCCATGGCATGTGGGATCTTCCCGGACCAGGGCTCAAACCCGTGGCCCCTGCATTGGCAGGCGGATTCTTAACCACTGCTGCCACAGGGAAGCCATCTGGAGGGATGTAGAGGAGAGCAAGGCCCAAGGTATGATGGGACTTCTCCCATTTAGGCCTTAGCTTGGGGGGTTATTAAGACATTTTTTTATCTGCTCAGAGCGAGGAGGAGGGACGTGAAATGGGAGCTTACACAGACGGTGGAAGTTCAGAAAACTTTCCATGGGGCATTTAAAAAACTGTGCTAGGTACAAGGAGAAAGATTGCTGTGATCCAGGTGGTGGCGAGGGCCCAGCTGAGGCAGAAAATCCGCAACTTGGGGTGTCCCTAACCTTCAGGCTGCGGGATGAGCAGGCAGGAGGTGGGTTCAATCCAGGGTTGAGGTTTGGCAGGGTGAGAGCAGTAGGGGCCAATGGATCAAGAGCATGGAGGGGATTGGTGAGAGGGTAGACCATGAGAGCTGGGGTGGCTAGAGGAAACAGAAGCTCCGTGCCAATAGTAGTCATGGTAATGTTCCTAGTGATGGGGATGATGGCAACCTTTTATTGTTTAAGATCTGCCAACACGGTGCTAACTTCTTCTTTTTTAAAATTTATTTATTTTGGCTGCACTGGGTCTTAGTTGCAGCACGCGGGATCTTCGTTGTGGCATGCGGGATCTTCTTTTTAGTTGTGGCATGCTGATTTCCTAGTTGAGGCATGCAGACTTCTTAGTTGTGGCATGTGGACTCCTAGTTGCGGCATGCAGACTCTTAGTCACGGCACGCATGCGGGATCTAGTTCCCCGACCAGGGATTGAACCCGGGGCCCCTGCACCGGGAGCGCGGCGTCCTACTCACTGGACCACCAGGGAAGTGCTAACTTTTTTATATACATTTGCTCATTAATTCTCACAATAGCCCTATGATGAGGGTACCATTTGCTCCACTTTATACATGAGGAAGCTGAGGTGGAGTGAGGTTAAATGGCTGTTTAAAGACATATAGCTAGGAAGTGGCCAAGTCTGATTTCAAACCCAGGACTATTTGACCACAAGGTGAATGGGAGGAAACGGAAAGTCTCTGTGGGCTTGTAGATGAGGCTGCCTTAGGATAACCCAGGGGGAGCAGGAGTCAGTTTTCTTTTTTCTGTAAGCAGCCTGGTTCTGTGGGCAGAGGACGGTGCTGGGAGATAGGGGACCGGAGCTTAACTCCAGCTCTGCCGTCGACTCACTGAAGGACCATGTGTCAAACCAACACAGTGTAGATCTTAAACTTACACAATGTTATATGTCAAAAAAAAAAAAAAAAAAAACCAAGCCAAAAACAACAGAGAGGTCTCTGGGAGCTAAGGGCAGTCCTCAGCTGTAGCCAGCTTCAGAGCCTCCTGATATGAGCCTGGCTGGCTACCACGGAGAGGTCTTAATCAGGGCAGTGGTATGATTTGATTTATGTTTGCAAAGCTCACCATGGCAGCTGTGGAGAGGATGGACCAAAAAGGGGCTTTGGATGGAGCTGTTTGTAGTGCTGGTAAATTCCAGGTTGAAAGGTGATGAAGAACAATGGCCCCTTCTCTTCCTGAGCCCGGGAATTCCCCACTCAGGAGTACTCAGGCTGCCTGATCATGCTGAGGAATACTCTTTTCTGTGGCCAGGAAGCCTCTAGCAGACAAAGAGTCGTGGGGGCTTTTGATGGCCTTCCCCGTTGCCAGGGCATGCAGGTAGGCAGTAGCTTCCCGTTCCCGGGCCACTGAAGGGTCTGAGATCCATTTTCCAGATGGAGAGCTCCATAGACTCTGGAACTTCCTGAAGTTGCCACCTGGCCCCTGCCTGCTCGAGTGCAAGTATAGGTTTTAAGGCCAGGGGAGGACTTTCCGAATCCAGCTGTTCCAGGAATGTCCATGATGCCATGATAAGTAAGGGTCCTTATCCTGGGGTGGAAGCCCCCCTGGGCCAGACAAGGAGGCCCAGCAGTTCCTGGGATGTCTCACCACATCACGGGGCAGTTGGGGAGGAGTAAGGGAGGTGGTGCATCTGCCCTCCTCGCTACCCTTTCCGTGGCCCAGGCTGGGAGTGGACACAGAGCCATAGAAGGCCATGGTCCCATGTCTCTGGTGTTTGCAAGCTTCTTCCTGCTTGAAGCCAGGGATGAGGAATGGCACACTTTGGGGCTTCCCTGGTGGCGCAGTGGTTGAGAGTCCGCCTGCCGATGCAGGGGACACGGGTTCGTGCCCCGGTCCGGGAAGATCCCACATGCCGCGGAGCGGCTGGGCCCACGAGCCATGGCTGCTGAGCCTGCGTGTCTGGAGCCTGTGCTCCGCAACGGGAGAGGCCACAACAGTGAGAGGCCCGCGTACCCCCTAAAAATAAAAAAAAAAAAAAAGTTTAAAAGGAATGGCACACTTGCATCCCTCCTCAGACCTTCTGCGGTCCGCCGACCAGGCACAGCTCTCACCCATACGACCCCTCAGGGTAGCGGTGAGACACGATTCAAAGCACCACCCAGTTCCCAGGACTCCTGCTGGTCTTTAGTCTAGAGGCAAAGGACATCCACAGACTGACTCCATCTCCCGTGGCTCTTGATCTTGATGTCGGTTCTGAATCTCCTGCCATCAACTATACCAGCTGCTACTGCTCTTTGTGGCAGAGCCATCTACAGACTTCTGGGTCATTCTCCTTCACTCCTTGGAAACTGTAGTTCCTGGCTCACCGTCACTCTCTCTAACACTATTCCTCCAGTAATCTTTGCTGATTCTAATATCCACATACCTGATCCTTCCAACACCGTTGTTTCTCCTTACCTTGAACTTCTGACCAAATGATCTTGTATCTGCCAGGATCTATTCAGGAGACAAAAACATGCCAGATATTTGAACAGAGAATTGTGATTTAGGGAAAAGTTGTTAACTGGGTAACTGAAAGGGTAAAAAGAGAACATAAAGGCATCATGGGAGCGACTGCGGGAAGCAGCTCCCACCCCTGGGCTAAGGGAACAGAGGAGAGCACGGCAGCTTGGAAACTTATAAGCGGGGCCCTGTAAACCTGGATCAGGACTTCTGAGGATGTGGTGCAGATGGCTGGTGCTGGTGTCTCTGAGCGTGGAAGAGGGGCCCATGAGGTGGGAACTCAGACCTTGGCAGTGGGTACTGGCTAGTGCTGGTGGCCCTGTATGTAGAGGGGGCCCGTGGGCTGGGACCCAGACCTCTGAGTGAGGAACCATGGCTGGCTTGTTCTTCTGTTCCTGAGTTCATAGGAGGGGCCCAGACCTCTAGGTGTGTGTGTGTGCTTGGCTGTGGGGAGGTTGGGGTAGGGGAGATGCCCCAGTGGGCTGGTTCTAGAACAACACATTCTGCTGCTTTTTCTCTTACTAGCGGCAGCTTCTTCTCATCTTCTCCATGTCATAATGTTACAGTGACCCAGAGCTCATAACCTGAACTTCTCTTTTCTATCCCCACTCCTGACGATGTTCTCACCCAGTCTCATGACTTTAAATACAATTCATATACCACTGACTCCTGAATTTTACCTCCAACCTGGTCCAGAATCTCATATCTTACTGCCAACTCAACATCTCCACTTGGATGCAAGTGGCTGCCCAGACATCAAACCTGCCAGCACCTTGATCCTGGACTTCCAAACTCCAGAACTGTAAGAAACAAATGTCTGTTGAATACAAAATCCCAGCCTATAGTATCATGATAGCAGGGCGAATGGACCAAGACATGCGTTAAGGAAAACATTCCCTTTGGTCTGTTCTCACCATGGTAGGTAGAACAGTCCTGTTAGAACATAACCCAGATCACATCCCCACTGCGCTCAGAAACTCCCCCATGTCTCCCCATCACACTCCAAGTAAAAGCCCAAAGCCCTACAAAGCCCTATGTAATCTGGCTTCCTGTTAGTTTTCTGACCACGTCTCCTACCACTTTCCCTCATGTTCACTCTGTTCCAGCTACCTGGCCTCCTTGCTGGCCCTTAGCAGGACCCTCTCACTGGCTGCTCCCTTTGCTTTGAACACTCTTCCTGCAGACAATACCAGGACTCCCTCTTGCAGCTCCTTTATGGGGCCTTTCCCTACGATCCTATTAAAATGACAACTTCCTGACCCTCCCCTACTCTGCTTTTTTTTTCTCCATAGCACTTCCTGCCATCTGACATACTATATATTTTATTTATTTCATTGCCCGTCTCTCCCAACTAGCGATGCGTTCAATGACGGCAGAGATTCCGTCTCTTTTGGTCACTGCTGTATCCTAGGTAACTAGAAAGTGCCGAGCGTAATAGATATCGTTGAATGAATGAATGGTGAATGAATGAATGAATGAACAACGTCCATCTCTGCCTTTTTGGTCTGGGAGGCAGCTTTCTACAGCTCGCCTCCAGTTCATCCTGTCCTATTGCTCCAGGTAACGGCCTGTATAGAGTGGGCAGAGGAGTAGCTGCTACGAGCTTACCACTTTCCCCAGAGTGTTCTCTGGCCCCTGTTCTTGGCTAGTTAGGAGGACACAAGGCGGTGGGGCTGAGTTGTAGAAGGGGGGATCTGCGTGGGTGCTTGCTCCTGAGATCCTCAGCTCCCCTAGGCACCTGGCACCAATGGGTGCATGCTCTGCCTTGCTTTGAGGCTCGAGGAGTATTCTCGGGGGTCTTCCTTGGGGAGGGTACTGCAACTTCTCCAGGCGTAGGTTGCCTACTAGAGAGGGGCACTCGGGCTTCAGGGAAGCCCTAGCTGCTGTGGGACACTGTTGTGGTTGAAGGAGCCGATAAGCCGCTGAGGATCAATTCGCGCGGTGAGATAGCCGGACAGGGGAGTTTTGTCACCCAGGAGATATGGGGGTGGGGCTGGACGTGGTGGTGGTAGAGTTCTGGGATTCCACTGTGCACACACATACACTCCTTGCAATGACCCTGAGATGGGTACTGTTATCATCCCTATTTTAGTGAAGAGGAGAGTGAAGCACAGAGAGGTTAAGTACTTTGCTCAGCATCACACAGCTAATAGTTCAGATTTGAACCCAGGCAGTCTGGCTCCAGAGCCACACTCTTAGCCACCACACTGTCACCTCCCTAGCTGAGCCCAGGGCTGGATTTGTGATACATTTATCGACTGGTTAGGAGAGAAATGATTTTCTGTAAGGTGTAGACCCATTCTTATGGTGGTCCTGGATAGCTAATCCAGGTCTGTCTGACTGTATGTCTTTGGTCTGGCCAAATGTGAAGGCCTGTGAAGAGAACTTTCCAGAGTGGGGCTATGATTCAAGGGCTAGGATTGGAGGTCAAGTGGGAGGCTTCCCCTACAGACAGAACATTTTTCTGTTGGAAGGAAGGGTGGCGGCTGGAACTGATAGAGGCCCAGTGCCCAGGGTAAAGCATGTGATCGTGACAAGGACATCTGTCTATTCAAGATGGCGCTGTGACCTGGGAAAGGGGGGCGTGTCTGTGATGATGTCAGTGGTGTTGCTGTTCTAGGGACTGGGGGGACTGGGTTGTGGAGTCCTTGGGGTTCCCCAGATTGGCTTTTGGACCGAGTTCTCCTATCTGTAGCAGTGGCATCTTGGGGGACATCAGTGCCCCCAGACACCCCCGGCACCATGTTCTCAGTATCAAATGGCCCTGGGTGGCCTGCTATGGTGGCAACAATGTAAAGGGCCCTCTTCCCAGCCGGGACTTACTACCGGCTCTTTTGGAAAATAGTATAAGACCACCTCTGACACTTTGCCCCTTCAGCGGCTGCCCTAGGGTGGCTGGCATCTTGGCCCGGCACTGGGGTTCGCCCTGCTGTATTGCTTCCAACGTATACCACCATGCTTGAATGGCCCCCATGTTCTCAGACTCTAGGATTCATAGGCTATAGAGGCTACTGCTGTCCCTTGAAACGACAGCTTCGGCGACAGAGATCTGGGTGGTGATTTTTGTTAATTACGTGGATTATCTGTGGAAGCTGAAACTTCTGGACAAACTGCCCACCTCCCTGAAAGAAGATGTGCTTTGGGGTTTGTATCACTGCTGCTGCCTCCGAGCATGGAGAAGAGAAGGGCCTCTGTCACTTGGTGCCAGCAGGGTCACTAGCTTCAGCCAGGCTCAGTTTCCATGAGAAGCTGGCTCAGGGTACAGGTCACGCGCTCCGATCCTCTAGGACTGCGTAGCCTCCGGTGTGGCTCTGCAGAGCTGTTTTCCACGACCTTCTGGTGAGTTCGGTCAGGGTGGAGGGCAGCATTCCTTAGCTCCTGGAACAGCGGCCAGGGTAAGGGGACAGACAGCCCCTTTCCATTTCCAGAGGCGATGTGCCCTTGGGCTGGTTGGGGTGGGAAAGGGGAACTGCAGTGGCAACTTGGCCTGCTCCCAGCACACAGGCCAGGGCCACGGGCAGCCAGGAGGAGCCCTGGCTAACGCTGCCCGGCTTCCTCTGGGCCAAGCCTTCCCGCTGGCAAGTTCACTTCACCTCTGACATGGAAGTCCTCACTTCACCCCTGCTCACCTTCATTCTGCCAGCTCCCCACGCCCTCCCCTATTTGTGGCCTGGTTCCAGGCTGTTTCCCTCGGGCTGATCTGGAACCCTTTCTCTGCACAGGAGGGGCCCTTATGGTCAGCTCAAGCCAAGGGACCCCACTGCCAGGTCTCCCTAGCCAGCCTGGACTTCACTCATCTGGTCCTGGCTTCCTTGGTGCTACCCAGGGACGGACAGACAGAAGCCTCAACGTCTGCTGGTGCAGCGATGCCTCCTGACGGTCAGAGTGCCACATGCCTCTGGCAGAACTGAGAGTCCGGCCCTTCTGGGGGCTGTGCAGGACTGTGGGCACGTGCCCGGTCAGCTGCTGACCCCAGCCCCGCTTCTGCGGCAATCAACAGGCCACACCTGCAGTCACCTGCGGCAGCCCAGGCCAGGGGTGTTGCTCTGTGAGCTCAGCTGATGCTCGCTGGGGGACTCAGACGTGGCTCCTCCCGTAGCTGGGTGGCTCCTCCATTCCTGCTGCCACCCTAAGAAAGGAGCAGGGGCGTGGTCTGCCCCAGACCCCAGTAGGGACAGGCTGAAGGAATCATTAGGCCACAGAAACTCTGCTAACTCCTATGGGCCTGCACGCAATGACTCAGCCTTTGAGCTTGCTTCCTGAGGCTGCTGTAAGAAAGTACCACAAACTGGGAGACTTAAAACAATAGTCACTTCTTCTCTCCCAGTTCTGGAAGCGGGAAGTCTGAAATCAAGGTATGGGCACAGTTAGCTCCTTGTGGAGGCTCTGAGGGGCATCTGTTCCTCTCTCCTGGCTTCTGGTGGTTTGCCGGCCATCCTCGGCGTTCCTTGACTTATAGATGCGTCACTCTGACCTCTGCCTCTATCTTCATATCACCTTCTCCCCTCCTCTCCTCTCCTCTTATAAAGAAACTTGTTATTGGGTTCAGGGCCCGCCCTTCCTTGAGATCCTTAATTACATCTACAAAGACCCTTTTTCTAAATAAGGTCACAGGCTCAAGGTGGACACGTCTTTTTGGGATCACCAGTCAATCCACTACAGGGCTCATGCCAGGAGGGCCTCTAGAGCCTACTTCTATACCCTGAACACCTCTAGCCCTGGAGGACCCAGAGGGGATCTGTGCACAGAGAGGGGTACCTCTAGTGACTGCTCGCACGTGCACAGAGGGGTCGCCTGGCTCCTGCCAGCAACAGAGGCACTGGGGAACTTAACGCCAGCAGAATGCATGTGTCACCAGGTTAGCCTGCTACTGCCATGGTGCCACTCATTTCATCCAGGGCCACCCAGCGTAGAGGGCTGTGTCTCTGCCACTAGGACCCACCTGGCCCATCTGGCCAGCAGTGCTGGGTGGGGCAGCGGTGTATATGTATTTAAGTCCTTGCTGTGCCTCTCATTAACCAGAGCAAGTTGCTCAACTGCCTTGGGCCTCATCTATAAGATGGAGACTTCCAGTCCTGCTGCCATTATCTCAAATATATCCCAAATATATCCCAAATAGTAGAACTATTTGGGTTGGAGTCCAGCCCCCAGTGATGGTTCCCCAGAAAGCTCCAAGTTCCAGACCCAGATGTCTTTGGAACCAACCAAACAAATGCCAACAGGAGAAACTGAGGGCAAGTACAGGCATGTCTCTTGCTTTATTGCACTGTGCAGGCATATTGCGTTCTTTACAAATTGAAGGTTTGTGGCAACCCTGCATGGTCAGAGGATGGATTTTTCTTAGCAATAAGGTATTCTAAATAGAGTTATGTACAATTGTTTTTCTAGACATAATGCTGTTGCACACTTAATAAACTACAGTATAGTGTAGACATGACTTGTATATGCACTGGGAAACCAGAAAATTCGCGTGACTCAGTTTATTGTGGTATCGTCTTTTGTGGCGGTTGGAATGGAACCTGCAATATCTACGAGGTTTGCCTGTACTGTATCTGGCAGAATAATGCCCTCCTAAGATGTCCATGTCCTAATCCCCAAGACCTGGGAGTATATGGTAACTTACATGGCGAAAGAGACTTTGCAGATGTGATTAAGTATCTAGAGATGGGGAGAATGTCCTAGATTATCCAGGTGGGCCTAAGGTAATTATCAGGCAGGAAGGTCAGAGTCAGAGAAGGACATGTGATGATGGAAGCAGAGTCAGAGAAAGAGAGAGAGAGAGAGGGAACAAGATGGAGAGATTTGAAGACAGTGCGCTGTCGGCTTTGAAGAAGCAGGAAGGGGCCTTGAGCCAAGGAGTGCAGGCAGTCTCTAAAAAGTAGAAAAGGAAAGGAAATGGATTCTCCCTTAGAGCCTTCAGAAGGAACACAGCCCTGTTGACCCAGTTTAGACTTCTGACCTCTAGAACTGTAAGCGAATAAATGTGTTGCTTTAAGCCACTACATTTATGGTAACTTCTTAGAGCAGCCATAGAAAACTAATACAAGTACCTATTGCTGTGGGTACCAGGGTGCCATAGAAGCATGCCTCTCCACTGCCCATTGTGTATGGGGTTCTGCACATCAGGAAACCGGTGCTGACTGTCAAGACTTGCCTCGTTTCCCCAGGGCCCTTAACCATTTCCGAAGAGAGTTCACGATTCAGCTATCTTCACAATACTTCTACCTGTGTTTCAGAGAAACACACCACTCACCCACCAGAAAGCATTTGTAGACACGAAGGCAGAAGAACGGCTATGACACCATGACTCCATGGCTGAGATCACACAGGTCAGAGCCCCAGACCTAGACCCTTGCAACCCAAGCACTTGCCCCGCACAACACCCAGCTCCTTTTCACATCCTCCGGAAAGAAGCTACACACATCAAAAGCATCAGTGAACAATCTTGATAATGACTTTTACCTTTACGTTAAAAAAAATCTTAACAGGAAAAAAAAAAGCATCGGTGAACAAGGTTGGCTTTACCAAAGATCTCACAGGGGAGATGACAGAGGGCTTCATATCACACGTCCTAGAGCGTTCTCTCTTTTATTAACGTTCAGTTTTCTCTCCCAGCCTTTCCACGCAATGGCTACTCCAGGTGCTGTAGCCACTCTTCTCAGAGGGCGAGGAGAACTTCTACATAACCAATGAAACTACACTTCAGTAAAAAATAACCAGTGAATAGTTTTGTCTTGCTACATAAAAGACCCCCAAGGTATGGCAGGGGCTCACCAAGCCCTCCACCAGTATATCAGGGTCAGTGTTCTTTATGCAAAAACACGTGGAACTCCCCTTGCCAGGACTCCTGGGAAAGGGGCCTGATCGGAGACATCAGCCTACAGTCTCCTTGCTCCCACTGACCCTGAGTGTCCTGGAAACGCTCCTCAGGCTGGCAGTCTTGATGAAACAGGATGGTGGGGGCCTTCATCTTCCCCTCAGTCAGTTAGCATATAGCACCAGTCATGACACTGATGGCTGCCTTGAACAGAGCACTTACTATGTGCCAGGTGCCGGGCACAGGGGTGAATATAGATTGACACAGATTAACGTATGCTACTTCATTTCATCTTGACAACAACCCCATGAGGTACATACTGCAATCACCCCTGCTTTAAAGAATGAGGGATTGCTGGGTCACATGGTAGTTCTAGTTTTAGTTTTGTAAGGAACCTCCATACTGTTCTCCATAGGGGCTGTATCAACTTACATCCCCACCAACAGTGCAGGAGCGTTCCCTTTGCTCTACACCCTCTATAGAACTACCATGTGACCCAGACATCCCACTACTGGGCATATATATACCCAGAGAAAACCATAACTCAAGAAGACACATGCACCCCAATGTTCACTGCAGAACTATTTATAACAGCCAGGACACAAAAACAACCTAAGTGTCCAATGACAGATGAATGGATAAAGAAGATGTGGCACGTATATACAATGGAATATTACTCAGCCATAAAAGAAACGAAATTGAGTTATTTGTAGTGAGGTGGATGGGCCTAGAGTCTGTCATACAGAGTGAAGTAAGTCAGAAAGAGAAAAACGAATACCGTATGCTAACACATATATATGGAATCTAAGAAAAAAAAAAAGGTCATGAAGAACCTAGGGGCAAGATGGGAATAAAGACGCAGACCTACTAGAGAATGGACTTGAGGATATGGGGAGGGGGAAGGGTAAGCTGGGACAAAGTGAGAGAGTGGCCTGGACATATATACACTACCAAACGTAAAATAGATAGCTAGTGGGAAGCAGCCGCATAGCACAGGGAGATCAGCTCGGTGCTTTGTGACCACCTGGAAGGGTGGGATAGGGAGGGTGGGAGGGAGACGCAAGAGGGAGGAGATATGGGGATGTATGTATATGTACAGCTGATTCACTTTGTTATACAGCAGAAACTAACACACCATTGTAAAGCAATTATACTCCAATAAAGATGTTAAAAAAAAACCCAAAAGACACATGCACCCCATTGTTCATTGCACAACTATTTACAGCAGCCAGGACATGGAAACAACCGAAATGTCCAAGGACAGATGAATGGATAAAGAAGATGTGGTACACATATGCAATGGAATATTAGCCATAAAAAGGAACGAAATTGGGTCATTTGTAGAGATGTGGATGGACCTAGAGACTATATATAGAGTGAAGTAAGTCAGAAAGAGAAAAACAAATATCGTATATTAACACATATGTGAAATCTGAAAAAACTGGAATAAACGATCTTATTTACAAAGCAGTAATAGAGACACAGACATAGAGAACAAACCTATGGATACTAGGGGGAAAAGCACGGTTGCGGTGGGATGAATTTGGAGATTGGGATTGACGTATATACACTATTGATATTATGTATAAAATAGATAACTAATGAGAACTGTAGAGCACAGGGAACTCTACTCAGCGCTCTGTGGTGACCTAAATGGGAAGGAAATCCAAAAAAGAGGGGATATACGTATACATATAGCTGATTCACTTTGCTGTAAATTAGAAACTAACATAACATTGTAAAGCACCTATACTCCAATAAAAATTAAAAAAAAAAAAGAATGAGGGAACTGATGCACAGAAAGGCTGGACCACACAGATAGTAAGTGGCAGAGTTGGAATTTCAACCCAGGCGGTGGAGCTCCAGAGCCCTCACTCTTGGCCATCACATCCTACTCCCTCCCTAGCTGTGCCAGTTATCACTGTATTGCCTCTCAGACCCCAATCCAACCCTGTTTGCTTGCGTGTGATCCTGGATTGTGCAGGCTGACAAGGGGGAAATATACCTCACTTTTTTATTGGAGTATAGGTGCTTTACAATGTTGTGTTAGTTTCTAATTTACAGCAAAGTGAATCAGCTATGCGTATACATATATCCCCTCTTTTTTGGATTTCCTTCCTGCTCCCAGGGCACTCAGCTGGTGAGTTTCAGCAGCAACCCTTCCTCCCCTCATTCCCTCTACCTTCCCAGAGGCAAGTCCTGCAGCACCTGCCCTCTCCCCTGTGTGGATTCCCTGTGAGTTTTGTGGGAGCCTCACCCAGTTTCCAGGAGAATTCAGCAGCGCCGGCCAAAGGGCAGTTTCCTGGCAGGTTTTGAAGATGCCCTAGCTGGCTTCCCGGCATGGTCACCACCTCCTCCTGGGCGGCTTCCCAGAGAATTCATTGGAAATCCAGGAGATGGTTTCCTGCATGTCAGCCTCAGACTGCTGGCATCCCAGCAGGAAGCTTCAAGCCGAGTGAACTTCACCATTTAGTGGGCTGAAACCACACCCTCTTCAAGGAGGTCTGACTTCCAGCCTTAGGAAAGTTCCTGCCCCCTTCCAAGTTTGTTCCTTCCTTGGGTACTCTCCCTTAGTCCTATAGGATATTTTTTTTTTAAGTAAGAGATGTAAGTTAGCCTTATTTATTTATTTAAAATTTTATCGTAGTTGATTTACAATGTTGTGTTAGTTTCAAGTGTACAGCAAAGTGATTCAGTTATACATATATATTCTTTTTCGATTCTTTTCCGTTATAGGTTATTATAATATATTGAGTAGAGTTCCCTGTGCTCTACAGTAGGTCCTTGTTGGTTATCTATTTTATATATAGTAGTGTGTATCTGTTAATCCCAAACTTCTAACTTATCCCTCCCCACCTTTCCCCTTTGGTAACCATAAGTTTGTTTTCTATGTCTGTGAGTCTGTTTCTGTTTCATAAATAAGTTCATTTGTATCATTTTTTAGGTTCCCCATATAAGTGATATCATATGACCTTTGTCTTTCTCTGACTCAGTATGGATAATCTCTAGGTCCATCCATGTTGCTGCAAAAGGCATTATTTCATTCTTTTTTATGGCTGAGTAATGTTCATCCTAGGATATTCTTTAAAGCCCTCTTTTATTCCCTCTTAGTAGTGAATTCTCTAGAGATAGTTAACAAATTTTTATAGTAAATCTTTCTTATTTCAATTAATGTATGCTTTCTGTTTCTCTCCTGGTTGGACTCCAACTGATATATTGGCTGAGCCCGGGGCTGGACACACTTATTGACTGTATTTGTCTGTATGGTGAAAGAGACACTATTATGCAATAACTATGTTAACGTTTCATAGCTGATGTGATAAGAGGGACAATAACAGCTGCCATTCATTGATCATCTGGTCTCTGCCAGGCACTTTACACACCGTACATTAACTTATTTAATCCTGACAGTAGCACTATGGGTTAGGTTCTATTATTTTTTTAATTTAATTTTTATCTTATATTGGAGTATAGTTGATTTACTATATTGTGCTAGTTTCAGGTATACAGCAAATGATTCAGTTATACATACATCCATTCTTTTTCAGATTCTTTTCACATATAGGTCATTACAGAGTACTGAGTGGAGCTCCCTGTGCTATACAGTAGGTCCTTATTAGTTATCTGTTTTATATATAGTAGTGTGGATATGTCAATCCCAATCTCCCAATTTATCCCCCCCACCTTTCCCTTTTGTTAGCCATGAGTTTGTTTTCGAAGTGCGTGAGTCTGTTTCTGTTTTGTAAATAAGTTCATTTGTGTCCCCGTTGTTTTAGTCCATTTGAGCTGCTGTAACAGAATACCATTGACTGAGTGACTTAAACAACAGAAATTTATATCTCACGGTTCTGGAGGCTGAGTATGCCGTTGCCCAGTCAAGTTAATACATAAAATTAACCGTCACGCTCATTTTGCAGAAGTGACACAGAAGTTGTTGGTTTCAGGCAATACCTGAGTTGTCTCCCAGTGATTAGAATACATACCATCCCTTTCAATTTCTTGATCTGTTTTACATCTGAATGGCATCCTGATTTGTTCTTTAGCCTGGCTTTTGGACCCCTGGTTTCTGAACTTTTGAATTGCCTTTAGCAGTTCCGCTTGCTGAAAAGCCAGAAAATTCATGTTTGAAAGCTTGGAGGTGGAAGGCCTGGGTGGCCTCTGTCCAGCCCAGGCATCCTCACAGGATAGCTGTCTCAGACTGGGAGGTCTCAGGTGAACCAACAATGTCTAATTTTCAGTCCTCACTTCCATGCTCTGTTGGTTCTAATCACTAACTTGCCCGAAGGGAGCTGAGCTACTCTTCTTGAGTGGTTGACATCACCACTCCCTGGCAGGGGGAAAGAAGCTGCCCTCAGGCACAGAGCTAATGCCCTAACCTGCCTCAGGTACTTATCGCTGGAGTCCTTGAAAGATCCTCAGATGTAACCACAGGGCCCCAGGGACCGGTGAGCTGGCTGCACATATGACATGATACCCTCAATTCCATGTAGCACTAATTCTGACTCTTGTTCAAAGGTGCGAGGGTCAAGAACCAGCCTGCGTGACTTGGGTCAATACTCCCCGAATTTCTAATTCCTATATACCCAAGGGACTGTGCCTCTCAGGGCTTCATCCTACAACAGTGAACCCCCTCCCTAATCCCCACCACTCTGTTGTTCGGAAATGGTCCATTTTGTCCCTATACCGGTACCCTAGATCTTCCACTTTGCCCAGCCGTGAGCTCTCTACCTCCACACACTGCCATGCCTGGATTACTGACCTGATTCCTATTTTGTGTCCTGTCCCGGGGAGGTTACTATTCAGGTCCCCTTTCATTCACCTGATCACCTTCTGTAGATTAATGTTAGTCAATTTCAGTCCTCTATGCTTTTCAATCACTCCACCAACAAATATTCATTAACTGCCTACCATGTGCCAGATGGTGGCTGAAGTTACAATTGCCAAGTGTATATTTTTTCATCTTCGGGTATTACCTAGCATCTGAACCTCTTGTCATGCTTGGAGAATTCCTTGCCTCGTGACTCTTGGTGTAAGAGGCAGAGCCCACGTCCCATTAGAGAAGATGAAAATGCCACATATCCCAGTATTGCAGCTGTGCTGTGGCACATGGCCTAGGCTCAGCCAATCAGAGGCCCCCTTTTGAGTCTTTGAACCTGGCATTAGGAACCTAAAGAATTGCAGCAGCAGAGAATTCTCCTCTGATGGTGGTAGTTGCACCAGGATCCGTATCCACTGCCAGCAGTCTGTGACCCTAGTGCTTAGTGGTGACAGCAGTAGGGTCACCCCCAGAAGCTCTGTGGTATGATTGGATTCATTGCTTCTGGCCTCATAGCTTGAGTCTAGTTCTTCAATGCCCCCAGTGACTTAATGATTTACCAAACATCCTTCTGCTAAATGACTTTTTTTGCTGTATTAAAGAAGAGCCGGCTTCCAGTGCTTTCCCATAAGAATTCTGAGTAATGCAGAATGTAGCACTGGAATTGGGGTGCTCCAAGGAACAGAGCTAAGATGTAGAGTTGGCTGAGCAGAGGATGTAAGATGGAGGGCATTGAGGACCACACGATTGCAGGCAGGGAAGATGGTGAGCATCGCGATGCAATTGTAAAACACTGGGTTAAACGGTTCCCTGTAGTATCTTTGGACACACACCATTTATACACAAGGCTCTATAATTAAAGGAAATGGTAAGAAAAATTCTCGAAGAATTTAAGAAAAAAACCTTTACGCTGGGGATATCTCAGATCTATTACATCTATTACTCTGAAATCTCCACCCAGTGGTCTATATGATCACTGGGGATCCTCCACTCTTTTTGGCCAGAACTTGAACACCTGCCGGTCCTGTGTGAGCTGTGGAAATAGTTCTGCTGAAAACTTCCAAGTTGTTCTTTGCTCAGTCTGGTACTCGGTAAAGACTCAAGGAAAACCGTTCTCAGGTTGCTGGACCTCTTCCTCCCAGCAGTTCCCTCACCTCTGGTGCTCTGCACACATGTTCCAGCTGCCTCAGCCCCCTCAACTCTGACCTCCAGCTCGTCAACTCATGGAACCTTCTTTGCTCTACTTGGGTCCCTCCTCCCTACTCCATGTATTTCCTTGCCTGTAATATCAGAGCCACGTGCTGCCTCTGGTCTGAGGTCTAAAATTTGTTGCTTCTGGTTGTTTATGATGGATGACTAATTCCAGATTCTGTTACTCCTTCATGGCCAGAAGCTTTACTTTTCTCTATTTTCCAAACTTTCAGAAATAAGTATAAATCAATTTCCCAAAAGACATATATAATAAAAATTTAATAGATTATGAAGGGAAATGGAATGCACGTGTGTGTATGTGGGTGTGTGCACCCACCCATGCGTGCACACCTATACACCCTGAGAAATGGTAATATTTCTAGGGCATAGGTCTGGCTGATGCTTGATGTCTGTGTTGTTGGTCCCACTTCTTCAGGCTTCAGACTCAGACCTCTGCCCAGAACTCCTGGAAATCCACACATCCGCCTCACGATCAGCTGTACTGCGTTACTTGCAAGTATCCATGCTTTGGAGGGAGAATTTGGCTAGAATCGAGGAAAGCTAGCAAGCAGAACCTTGTGGGATTCCTGAGGTTGTTTGCTTCTCACTCGCTCCACATCCTTCAATGTTGTCAATGCCCCTTCTGGATACTAGGTGGCGTTCCTGCACCAAGAATGACCAGCTCTTCCCTATGGCCTGTGTCATTTCTCATCAGCTCTCTGCAGTCGAGCCTTGCTTGGTCCCAGTTCTTTGGGGCAGCTCGGGATTGTGCTGCTACATGGCCCTAGGTAGCCCGTTCCCCATCTGAACGGTACCAGGTATATCGCTTTCAAAGACTAACTCTCTCTCCTCTCCTATCCCTACTCTCAGAATGACTCAGCTGGGCCTCCCAGGATACCTCCTAGTGCCAGTGATACCCTACTTTTTCCCTTAATAGCTAGTGGTCACTGGGGAAGGAGGTCTGGGTCCCTGGGTATTCCTCTTCGTGCTGAGACTTCCTTGAAGGCCTATTTGTACAGATTTTAAAACAGAGAAATGGATTCTCCATCAATTCCATGTGCTACAAATCTTCTCCGGGGGACAACCGTGAATTTTGAGAAGTTTCTCTGTGCAAGAGGTTAGCCCTAAATTGGGCCTCTCCTGTCTGGAAAGGAGATGTCTAGAAGAGGGTAAGGATAAGAAGGGACTCTGTAAATTCAGCACGAGCATGGAGATAGTAAACAGGATCTTGGGCAGCTAACTCCTGGCATATAGCAGGGGCTCAATAAATATTTGTTAAATCAAGGAAAAAATGAGGGAGTGGATGGATCCCAGAATAAGAAAACCAAGGGGCATCCATTGAGGCTGCCCACCTCCCGATCTCCTCTCCTTTTTTAAAAAATAAAAAAACAGCTTTATTGAGGTATAATTGATATACAAAGATCTGCTTATATTTAATATGTACAATTTGATGAGTTTGGACTACGCAACTCCCTGTGATACCATCACCACAGTCAAGGTACTAGACGTACCTAATGCCTCCACAGCTTCCTTGTGTCCTTTCTTTTTTGCTTTTTGTGGTAAGAACACAACATGAGATTTACCCTAGAAACCATTCATCTTGCAGACCTGAAACTTTCCTGTTGCAACAAATAAAGTCCCTAAGGGGGTAAGCGACTTGCTCAGGGTCACAGAGCTAGTTAGTAGCAGAGGCAGGACTTGAGTCCCAGAGTTCTGATTCTTGTCTAGTGTTCCCCCGACTCTAATATGCAGCAGCGAGGCCTCAGATATTCGTGTCCCTGGGAGGTTGGTAGCAGGCAGGCATAACTGGTTTCCTTGTGATGAATCACTACCAGCGCCAGCTGGGTACCAGTACTTTTCCTGGGCGCCAGCATCCTGAGCCATCCACCCTCACTGCTTGCTGAAGAATTGCTCTTTGCCACCCATGCTGTACACTGGGGGTGCTGTCGTTTAACCAGTGGGCTTATTTGCTCGGTTATTTTCCACTTGTGTCTTTGAGGTGCCTAGATGTAGATTGGGGCTGTTCAAGTGTGACTAAGCTTGGTGTCTAGCACCTGCTCCCTGCACCCCTCCCCCCAGCACATGCACTTGTAGTTTCTGACCAACAAAAAGAGACTCAAGCAGCACCCTGGATATTTTTCTCTTAAAAAATGTGAACATTTTAACCATTTGAGGAACCCTTGGTACACAGGAATGACTGTATTTTGGGGGACCAACACAATTTTGCCCGAGGAGTGGCATAGGCTCGGGGGTGGGGAGTAGAGAATTTTTAAACACGTCAAAGTCTTTACCCAGCGGGCCCCTCCGTCCTTTGGGGAGAGTGCTGGCGGCAGCGCACAGCTCAGCCAGTCGTGACTGTGTCATTATATTCTCTTCAGCACAGATGAGTCACTCCATGTAGAAGTAACCACAATTGCATTTGATGTGACTTTCAAATCAGCTCATTTCCAAGTCAGAAAGATCTCTCAGGATGTCTGCTTACCACCCCTACAGGGCAGTGATTGGTTGCAGGACCTTCACCTGTTAAGATGATTTAGCTTGTTTGAGGGACCATCTCTCCCCTCCCCCCACTCTGTAATTAAAGGGGAGGGGGGAGCATGGAGTTCTCCTTCTTAGTGAGCATCTGTAATCCGAACAGCCCTGGGGAACGCCTCAGATGTCATATCCTCACCACGAATGAAGGAAACATTTTCTTTTAGAACCTCTCATCGCTGCAACTTTGCTGTAAGGCTCCATCTGATAAGCGCCTACCAAAACAAAACACCCGTTTTCTTTTTTAATTCCTCCAAGTTGTGTGTGTCTGTGTATAATAAGCAAACTTGGCTTGATCTGTAAATGTGTTCGTGTGATTTAATCTTAAAGGACGCAGAGGTTGGAGTGTTCATGCCCTTAGCACAGCTTCACGGATTTTACCTGCTCACTTAGACTCGAGTATTTTGCTACCTTGTACTTTTGAGAAATGCGACGTCTTCATCACTTTTTTTTTTTTAAACTACATCATACTTCGAATCCCCACAATACCTGGGGAAGGGAGGTGAGCTACTGGGCCTTTGGTTAAGTGACAATTTCATTCTGCAAAATTTGGGTGGGAGCATTCCAGCTTCCAGATAGTTCCCACTTTCCCTGGTCCATTAAATGGAGCCAGCCCGCCTGCATATCTTGCTGCCCCAGATTCTGTGTCAATACATGTGTCCCAAGCCTCTGTGGGGCTCCAGACCCTGTGCTGGGCGCTAGAAACCCGGGGAAGAATCAAGCAAGGCCCCCGGCCCAGAGGACTTTTCTTGAGGTACGGCAGATGAAGGAGGCATGCAGAGGACAGTGATGTTAGGCGAACACCAAAAATGAAGTATTTTTTTAGAAGAGAGTTTATTAATTCTATGAATATTTTGTATTTTTCTACATTTATTTGCTTATTATTTTCTTCCTTCTAGTACACAGGAAGGGGAATAACAACAAACAGCCCCAAACAAACCCAACCACTACTCTCCCTCTACCTTCCTAACAAGCATCTTATCTCCGTTTTACAAAAGTTGTCTTTCCTACCTTATTAAGGGTCATCTGTTCAGGAGTTTTTTGTTTTGTTTTGTTTTTGCGGTACGCGGACCTCTCACTGCTGTGGCCTCTCCGGTTGTGGAGCACAGGCTCTGGACGCGCAGGCCCAGCGGCCATGGCTCACGGGCCCAGCCGCTCCGCGGCATGTGGGATCTTCCCGGACCGGGGCACGAACCCGTGTCCCCTGCATCGGCAGGCGGACTCTCAACCACTGCGCCACCAGGGAAGCCCTGCTCAGGGGTTTTAAAGATGACAAATGGCTAATTTGGTTGTTCATGCTCTATGCTGCTGGAACTGAGCGCTTGAATGATAATAATATAGGAAGGCAGGAAGTTACTCCCTACAGCATGAACCTTGTTCCTTTCCTGACGTGTTGACTGACCCCCAGCAAGCCACCCCATGTACATGTGACCCGCACTGCAAATTAAACAAGAGTTCGGACAGTGGGGTGCATCTGAAAATAGAATGAGCTCCATTAGCTTAATCCCAAGCACGACAGGCTGTGAATCACCTCTTGTCTGAAGGGAGTACAGGTATTTTCCATCCCAACAGGTATTGAGCCAGGGCAGGCTGCCAGCAGAGCCCTCTGGACTCATACATCCTTGGCACCAGCTGTGGCCAGATGCTCTCATTATGGCCTTTGAACCACCACTACACGGTTTGTGAAAAAACAATCATGAAAGAGGGAACTCTGAGACAGCTGTCACCTTCCTATTTACAAACAACCATGAAATATATTTCTAAATCAATAATGGCAGGTATTTAGCAAAAGAAAGGAAGAACACTGCCTACCAGGTCACAATATACACAACAATATTTAAAGTATTACTTATAAAAATCTTTTTTAGTGTTTTTAAAAATTTTTATTTTTATATTGGAGTATAGTTGATTTACAATGTTGTGTTACTTTCAGGTGTACAGCAAAGTGATTCAGTTATACGTATACATATATCCTTTTTCAGATTCTTTTCCCATTTAGGTTATTATAGAATATTGAGCAGAGTTCCCTGTGCTATACAGTAGGTCCTTGTTGGTTTTCTATTTTATATATAGTAGTGTGTATCTGTTAATCCCAAACTCCCAATCTATCCTTCCTCCCCCTTCCCCCTTTAGTAACCATAAGTTCATTTTCTAAGTCTGTGAGTCTGTTTCTGTTTTGTAAATAACATCAAAATCTTAAAATATAGGAACTTGGTGTTAGAGTGGATGTGGGGAGACAGTGTCAAACATACACTGTCGTATTGGTGGCAGGGAAAACTGGCACAGCTAACTCGACCCCCATGAATTTATCTTCTGGAAACGCAAGGGGGTATTCACAAAGATGTCCATTGAAGTGATGCGTGTACTAGTGAAAAGCTGGAAGCAGTGTAAATGTCCATCTAGATATAAATGGTGGTGCACTCGTATTTGAGCACACTATAAATATGGTAACAAAAGTGTGGTACCTAACATTGGCCCTGTCCCAGGCACTGTTCCAAGTGCTTTGTGTGCATCAACTGGTTTAGTCCTCGGAGCAATTTACGAGGTCGGTGCGCTTTACAGAGGAGCAAACTGGGAGGCGAGAGGCTCAGTCACTTTCCTGGAATCACTCAGCTAGCAAGTGGTAGGGCTAGGATTTGAACCCACACAGTATGGCTCCAGAGTCTGTCCTTGAAGGAGCCCCCTAAGGAGCACTGTCTTGGGGCAGCCTTCTCCTGGACGGCCAAAGCTAAATTATTAGGCAACAAGAAACAAGTTACTGACTAGTGTGTATAGCAGGATTTCAGTGGGTAAGAAAAGGGACAGTGTCCAGGCCTGTGCTTGGTCAGTGTCGGGAAGGATGCCCACAGAATGCTAACAGGGATCCCTTCTGGGAAAGGGCAACGTGACTGCACGATTGGTGAGAAGGCAGGTTTTAAAATTTCACCTTACACTCCTCTGGACCGTTCAAATTGTTCCCATAAGATTTTTCAAAAATTAGATTTAACGTTAAAGAATCTTAATTTTTTGGCAGAAAAAATCTTAATATAGCCTCTGAATTCAGAAATGGAGATCAGCTTTAGTCGGGGGGAAGCAGTGTGGGGTAGTAGAAAGAAGGAGCTTGGAGCGCTGCCACCGGATTAGATTTACACCAACAGGAATCTATTCTCCCACAGGTCTGGAAGGCAGAATTCTGAGATTAAGGTGTAAGCAGGGCCATGCTCCCTCTACTACTGTTGTGTTAGTTTCAGGTGTACAGCAAAGTGATTCAGTTATACGTATACATATATCCCCTCTTTTTTAGATTCTTTTCCCATATAGGTCACCACAGAGCACTGAGTAGAGTTCCCTGTGCTCTACAGTAGGTTCTCACTAGTTATCTATTTTATACATAGTAGTGTATATGTGTTGTTTAAGCCACCCAGTCTGGTATTTTATTGTGACAGCCCAAGCTGACTAATACAAATAGTGTAACCCTCCAAATTCATGTCCACCTGAAATCTCAAAATGTAATCTTATTTGGAAATAAGTTCTTTGCAGTTGTAATTAGTTATGTGAAAATGAGGTCATATTGCATTCGGTTGGGCCCTATATCCAATGCCTAATGTCCTTATAAAAAGGCCAAGTGCAGACACAGGGAGACACAGGGCTGGTGGCTACCAGATTAGAGACAGAGAAAATTCCCATCATCACGGAAAGTTCTACTGGACGGGGCTGAGTTATAAATCAGGTCTAAACCATCCAAGGGTGCTAAAGATATGACATCTCTCAATTGTTTCTAAACACGTATTAACAGAGATGAGTTAGACGTCCTTTTCTCCCGTTACAGCATTAGCTTAATGTTGCTTTTCCCAAACAGTCACATCACATAAGAAAATTCAGCTAGTGAAAAACGCCAGCATATTGGAGAACTTCAGATACTTTACCACAAAAATTAAAAACTAGAAAAACAAAAGAAACTTTTCCCTCACCATCAAAGTTTCATGGTGATTTGCTTTGGGAGCACATGTAAGACTAAATTATAAAAGCAAAGAGCCCATCATTCTTATAGAATACTGAAGACATACCATTCATTTACTGGGGAGTGATTTTTTTCCAAGATGACCTTCTAAATGTATCTTTGTGTCAAACAGGGTATCCCACTGTGATTCAAGGAGGGGACCAGATGCTCTGATTCTTTTGCTCTTTTTGACACAGCGCCCGGTAAGATTACTAAATATTTCTGTTTAAACCCAGAGTCCCACACAGGATGTTCTAGTTAAAAAAGAAACATTTGGTAACATATCATACACAGCTAAATGAAAGCTACTGAGCTCTAAAAGGCATTTGTTCCTCTAAGTGAGTTTCGTTTTTTAGAATGTACCATTAAATATTGTTGGCTAGAACTGGTGTGGTCCTATTCAGCTTTCGTAGACATTATTTACTATCATTTCCATTCCTGAAAAGGTCCTCAAATATATGGAATTATAAAACCTTAGAACTGTAAGTGCTGCTAGAAATCATAAATCGAAGTCCAGAGAGTGGAAGTCATTTGTTCAAACTGAATAGAGTCAGAAAAGAAGTCAGGTCCTCTGAGCCTGGGTTCAGTGCCCATTTACGTCATTTACAGGAGAAAAAGCTGGCAAACAAAGCCCAGAGAGGTAAGTAGAGGGTCAAGAGAGTATCCTGTCATGTAACGAAAGAGAACAGAGTGTTTCAGGAAGGAGGGGGTCGTCATCTGTATCAAATACAACTGTATCAAATCAAGGAAGAGAGATGTAACATATCCATTGAATTTAGCAGCATGGAGGCTGTTGTTGGGTGACCTTGCCAAAGGAAGTTTCAGCAGATTGGCAGAGGCAACGTTCAGGTTACAGTGGGCTGAAGAGTGAAGCGGATTCCCATTTAGAGATGATAGATTGAGCTCTTCTGTTTATCTTCAAGCCCTAGTGAAACTCCACTATAAAAAAATAAAAGGCAAAAAAGGGTAAACCAGCAGTAACAAAGTCTCATAGTCTCATAGCAGAGAGATTCCAACGACTCTCTGCAGGGCATCATGCAGAGGAGAGAGTGGTAACTGACCGAACCAGGTGCATGAAACTGCCTCTTGGCGATATTGTTAAAGAGGGGGAAGTCCAAGAGACCCTCAGGATTTGGGGATGCCAGAGGACAAGATATGGACAAAATGGAGAAGGGAATTATCTGAAAACCTGTACATAGAGTAGTTGGACCACTTGCACTCCAGAATACAGGCATGTATTTCTGGGGAGGAAAACTCTCCTTACAGAAAATGAGAGAGTTTGAGGCTTTCCAGTTCCAGGGATATGGCAGGCTAGGTTAATTGGGCCAATTCATCTGTTGAAAACAACCAGAGAACTTAGATAAAAGACACATCTTTTATATACATTACCAAATGTAAAATAGATAGCTAGTGGGAAGCAGCCACATAGCACAGGGAGATCAGCTTGGTGCTTTGTGACCACCTAGAGGGGTGGGATAGGGAGGGTGGGAGGGAGACGCAAGAGGGAGGAGATATGGGGATATATGTATACGGATAGCTGATTCACTCTGTTATAAAGCAAAAACTAACACACCATTGTAAAGCAATTATACTCCAATAAAGCTGTTAAAAAAATAAAATCTTAAAAGCATGAAAGAGATGACAACAGAGAAAAGAATTACCAGCCTGAAATCTAATGAAACATGATAACGCAGAAAGTTTAACGGAATACAACCTTTGTTCTGAGGGTATTTGCTGATCCCGGCATACTTGAACTTGGGGTTGGACAGCCTCATGGGGAAAGGGAGACAGAAGTCAAAGACCAAGAGTGGACCGGGGTGAGAAGTCTTACAGGAAACGTTCTGCACGATAAACTGAGACCCCAGAGCACTATAACTTCAAGGTAAGGATAAAACAGAATTAAACCTGTCCCTGTCCTAGGTGACTGCAAGGAAAGTTACCTTGGCATTGAGCAGAGCAGGGGGAAAACCCTGAGGAGTTGTAATCACAGCCCTGCTGTAGATTTGCAAACCAAATTTGCAACAGCTAAGCAGTTCACAAAACTCCAAACCTGAATTTAGTTTAAAGTACTCCCAGACTGATAATGACTTTAGTCTCTGGCAGAAATTAAGTCAAATCCTCCCTGGAAGAAGGCATTTTTATTCTGGGCTTCAAGGAATCCCCTCAAATAATTTTTCATGGACACAGTAAAAAAAAAAAAAAGTCACATAGGAATCAAAATACCATGAGTGAAAACTAGCAGAAGCAAGAGATGGGAGAGACCCAGATCCAGAAAGACTTCAAATAATCAAATTATTAGACAGGTATGAGAAAATAAATATATTCCTTGTATTTAAAGAAATGAAATAGAAGCTTAAACATTTCTTCTTGGTACACGTATTCAAAAGAAATAACCTAGGAGGTTTAAGAAACATAACAAATATAACTTCTAGAAATTAAAAATACATTAACAGATTAGACAGAGCTAAAGAAAGAATTAGGAAGTATCCGGAATGCAGAACGGGAAAACAAAAGGGGTAGAAAATATGTAAATGAGGCCAAGTGGTATTCATAATAGAGGGAGAAGGTCTACCATATGTTTACTTGGAATTCCAGAAGGAGAGGAGAGTGAGAGGGAATTGGGCAACTGGCAATATTTGAAGAGGAATTTTCCAGAAATATTAAAAGATAACAAGCTAGAGATTCAAGAAGGCTGGTGAAGTCCAAGAAAAATGAATTAAAAGAAATCTAACTTTTACACATTATGGTGGAACTGTAGTACTAAAAGATAGAATAGGAAAAAAATTTAAAGCAACGAAAGAAGAAAAAAAGAAGTTATTTCAGAGTGTCAGTTATTGATATATTGATAGCTGATTTCCTAACAGCAAATTAAAAACACACAAGGCAGTGAACTGTAATCCTTAATGTGTGTTCAGAGTAAACAACTGTCCATCCAACAAAAATGATATCTTAGGAATCCGGGGAAAAAGGCAAAAACTAAGAGAATTTATCATAGGTGATACACAAGAAAGGAAATTCTATAGAATGTACTTCAGACAGAAGGATAGAAATCTGAGAATGAAAATCTGACTTGTTAGAAAGAATGAAGAACAAGAAAGTATTAAATTTGTGGGTAAAACGAAATGAACATTTACTAACTGAAATGATAATGATGTCTTCTGAGGTTTGAGATAAAAGTTCAAATTAAAACAGTTGAGGGGCTTCCCTGGTGGCGCAGTGGTTGGGAGTCCGCCTGCCGATGCAGGGGACACGGGTTCGTGCCCCGGTCCGGGAAGATCCCACGTGCTGCGGAGCGGCTGGGCCCGTGAGCCATGGCCGCTGGGCCTGCGCGTCCGGAGCCTGTGCTCCGCAATGGGAGAGGCCACAACAGTGAGAGGCCCGCGTACCGCAAAACAAAAAACAAAACAGTTGAAAATAGTAATATATAAGTTGGGAGGGACTAAATGGAGCTAAAGTGTTCGCAGATCTTTACATCATCTGGGAAGAGGGTGAAGGTATTGATTAATTCCAAACTTCATAAATAAGTCATGCATGTTGTGAATCTAGGTTAGAATTGGAGATGATAACTTTCAAACTGGCAGAAGGGATAAAATGGAATGATTCGAAAAGGTACTCAATGAATCCAGTGATGTTAACTGCTGTACTATTTGGGGCATTCACTGATGTAAGTAACTAAACACTTCAGTTAAAAGACCATGAATATCAGTCTGGACAAAAATGATCCAACTAAATGCTACTTATAAGAAACTCATATAGAAAAGAAAGATACAGAAAGGTTGACATTTTAAGAGGGTAGAAAAAGAAATACCATGAAGTTGCTAACTAAAAGGAAGCTGGTCTGGCTATATTAACATCAGACAAATTCGATTTTAAGGCAAAAAGCATGATTAGGTATAGAGTTATTTTGTAATGATAAAAACTTCAATAACAATTAGAAATGTGTATGGAATTAGTAACACAAGGTCAAAATATATAAAGTAATAATTTCTAGAACTATTCAATGGAAATAGATAAATTCACAATCACAGTACGAGATTGTAATACTCCTCTTAGAAACTGATAAAGCAAAAAAGACAAAAAGTCAATAGTGATACAGAAGATTAAAATTATATGGTTTAATAACTTGGCCTAACACACATATGTAGAACACTGCATTCAGAAGTTGCAGAATACACACTATTTTTAAGCACACAGTTACAAACGTTGACCATATTTAGGGCCACGAAGCAAGTCTTGACAAATTTAAAAGCCTTAAATCATATACAGTATGTTTTTGATCACAGTGGAATTAACATCAACAGCAAAAGAATTTCTAGTATGCCTCTATATGTTTGGAAATTAAGAAACATAATTTTAAATAACCCATGAGTCACAAAAGGTATTTTAAGGAAAAAAAGATATCTAGATCTTAATAATAATGAAAATGTATATTAAAAATTGTGGAATGCAACTAAAGAACTGCTTAGAGTGAAATTCATAGCCTTAAATGGTTATACTAGAAAAAGAAAAAGGACTGGGCTTCCCTGGTGGCGCAGTGGTTGAGAGTCCGCCTGCTGATGCAGGGGACACGGGTTCGAGCCCCAGTCCGGGAGGATCCCACATGCCGCGGGATGGCTGGGCCCGTGAGCCATGGCCGCTGAGCTTGCGCGTCTGGAGCCTGTGCTCCGCAACGGGAGAGGCCACAACAGTGAGAGGCCCGCGTACCGCAAAAAAAAAAAGGACTAAAATCAATAATCTAGGCATCCATCTAAAAAATTAGTAAAGAACAGCAAATTAATCCCAAATAAAGTAGAAGGGATAAAATAATGAAGATATAAACCGAAGTTAATGAACTAAAGTCAAGCATGCAATGGAGAGGTCAAACAGGCCAAAAGTTGGTTCTTTGAAAGAAATCAGAAAATAAAACTTTTGGAGAAGTTGATGAAGAATAAAAGAAAGAATGAATTGATAACAAATATTAAGAAAGAAAAAAAAGTATATCCCTACAGTTGTGCAGACATTAAAAAGATAAAACGGATATATAAATAACTTTGTGCCAATATATTCGATAATGTAGATGAAATGGATAAATTCCCAGAAAACAATAACTCTCAAAATTGAATCTAGGAACACGGCCGACTGGGAAGGTCTAGGTTCTCATATTCCCATGGAAATACAAATACCTAGAAAGTTATTAAAATAACTTCATAGGAGCTCCGGAAATCAGTCAAAGGTCTATAGCAACCAAGCAAATGCCCAATCAAGAAAAAAAATGACATTTAAAATAGTAGGAAATATCACGGCATTTTTACTTGCCCTTTCCCTGAAGTTTAGGGGAGCAGCAATCCAGTTCCAGTGCCGTTACATGAAATGGAGAGAGCAGAGTGAACTGAATTTGCAACTCTCTAACCTGACTGCAAGCTCCTTGAGGGATTCGTTTCTATCTGTCATATCAATGAATTCAACCATTTAGAGAAGAATTAATACCAATCTTCCTGAAACTCTCCCCAAAACTGAAGATGATAGAACACTTAACAAACTCATTCTACAAGGCCAGCATTAACCTGATATCCAAACCAAAGACAATATTAAAAAAGAAAACTACAGGCCAATATCCCTTATGAATATTGATGCAGAAAACGTTTAAAAAATACTAGCAAACCAAATCTGACGGCATAGTAAAATGATTTTACACTATGACCAAGAGGGATTTATTCCTAGGATGCAAGAAACAGAAACTTGGACAATACTATAATCCTTAAAGAAGTTTAATCAGTAATTAATATCTCCCCTTCCAGCCTTGGTAACAAGAAAGAGCCCAACATACTCCCAGTTACATATGACTAACCAGGCGGCTTTCCAGGGCCTGCATGAGGCCTGGGATCTCGGGGCTTTATCACCAGCCAGGGAGAGGGAAACCATTTAACTAGCCAGTTCCCATCCAGAGCAAACCCTCCTTTTTACACTGACAAACCCAGCTAGTCCCCATTCCCCACCACAAGAGCCTGGGTCTATCCCGACTGGGGGTATCGAAGAGAGGGTGGAAGTTAAGGGAAGGAGAGGATGTACGTGATGGGAGAGAGGGTCTCCCCTCTCATAGCCTCTGTTTCCTCCTAATAATGCCATCCCTCTGGTTTGCGGTGAGGAAGACATGAGATGAGGCCCTGTGCCTGACACTTAGAGGCCATTGATAAAGAAGAACTGTTGTCATTATCACTGCGTGTGGAAGGAGGGCTGCTGCGTTCCAGTCCCTCTGTTGAAGGGCTGGGTAGATGCAGAAGTCTTCCTACTCCAAGACCACAGAACATGGTAGCTGGGGCTGCAGGCTGAAGGAAAAGGCTCGGTGATCACCTCAAAACTCTCTCCAAGCAAATTACTTGAGTTTTCCATTAAAGCCAGAAGGGGTGCCAAGAGGAGGGGAAGTCACAGAAAAGCTTTGTTTTTTTTTTTTTTTTTTGATATTTTGTGAAAACTGATGTGGCTCAGGGAGAACAGGAAACATAACGGGAAGAGGAGGCTGGCAAGTAAGACAATTTTGATTAGAAAGTGGAACTTAAATATGGAATATCTGTTTGAGAGGGGCCAGAAGCACGATAACTTCTAGCTTATTGTCAGGAGGTGTTCTGAAGATGCAGGACGGGAGGGGTACCCCTCAGATCAGAGTCTTGCAGGCCAGACAGAGAGGGGAGCCTCCCCAAATGTCTATGGTTTCTGTTCCAAATGAGAACTCAGTGGGACCAAGTGTCGCTGGAACACAGTAATCTGCTCGATCTAATTACCTGGGGTGTTAGGTCCTGCCAACTGATGGCAGCCTCAGCAAAGAGAAAACAGAAGCACCTGTGAGGTCTCAAGAATCTTTCTGACTTGGGCTAGCGACTCTACAAACGGATGGTCTTGTTAGGTTGTTTCGTTGCTGTTCGTCCTTCTGCTTGTTTAACATTCCAGACAGCCACGTCTCCTTATCTGGCCCTCTACACGCTCTCCTCTCCAGGAACACCTAGCCTGAGGAGGTGGCGTCTGCCCAGAACTCACAATTCCCCACCTTTCACTGGTGAACCTCCCTCTGCCTGGGATGGATACAGAAGTAACATTAGACGGTCCTGCCCTGACTCCGTGGTTAAGGCGACAAACGTATGCAAGTGAAAGTAACATTTTTCCTGACTGCTTGTTGGTTATAACATCATGTAAAAATAGCTAGATGGAAGTTCACCAAATTTGGAGGTAGCTTGGAGATGACCTGACTTAGAATAGGTTACATGGGGTATACAAAGTTCTTTGGGAGGACTCCTGAGAAGAACACCCCAAACCTATGTCTTCTGGGGCATCTAAAACTGAGGTTCTCAAAGATAACTTACTATACCTTTAAGACATCATCTACAGAAAACATGCAATGGTTTCAAATACAGTATTAGCTGAAATCAAAACATAGAAATGTCAATACCTCAAAGGACAGGGGTCAACTTGCAGTTAAGCTGCTACTCGCAGGGGCAGCTCAACAGTGCTGTGTATCTCAGGTGAACGGGAGGCAAGGATTTCTTTTCGGGTGGCTCAGGAACCTCCTGTGTAGACAGAGGATGCTGACTAAAGCAAGTGGGAAACATGCACAGGCCAGTATCTACTGGAGGCAAGGTGATAGCCACAGGGCAAACCGGGATCCTCTGGTCTTGAATCAAGAGACTCTGCTCCCAGAGTTGACCAGGCCCCTTTTGGGGGAAAAGTGTGAGAGGAAGGAAGGCAGGCTCTTTGCCAATCAATGCCAAGTCCTCATCTTTGACCAGTACTCCTCTGACGTTACCAGATCGTCTGCTGAAGCCACATTAGACCATTGATTGACACTTTAATATATGAAGACTGGCAAAATGAGAATTTGGTGCAAATTTGGTGCAGGGGCCGTGGCCCTCAGTCACAGGGTTGCCAGATAAAATACAGGACACCCAGTTAAATTTGAATTTCCAATAAACAATGAATAATTTGTAGTATAAGTATGTCCAAATATTGCATGGAACATACTTATACTAAGATTTTATTAGTATTTATTTGAAATTCAATTTCCACTGGGCATCCCATATTTTCAGCTGCTAACACAGGCAACTCTACTTGGGCAGGCCACCAGGCTGAGTCTCGCAGCAGGAAGGGGGCATGGTCAGGCCTCTGGTCTCTGGGAGAGCAAGGTAGCCCTGTTACCAGGGAGCTGAACAGGTCATTATCAAGCATTGGGCCAGGATTCTCATCACCAGAATTGAGGTACAAGGTGGGATTCAGTCTGAGGACCAAAGCAAGAGTTTATGAACTAGAACAAGTAGATCAAGTCCCAGCAGGATCTCAGTCTCAGGAGCAGCTCAGGCACTGAGTCACTGACTGCCAGGTCTAGACTTCCTTCAATTGCCAGGGGCTAGGTGTAAGACTGGATTGTAAGAGCAGGGTTTCTGTAAGAGGGGTCCCTGGGAACCTTGAATCGAGAATCACCTGGGACACTTGGGAAACATGCAGATTCCAGGATTCCACCCAGACCTGCCGAATCAGAATCTCTAGGGGCAGCCCTTGAAAGCTGCATTTTCCCTACGTGCTCCTGGTGGCTCTAACTCGCACTCAGTTTGAGAATCAGTACCGTAGAGCCGGGAACAATGCGTGCAGTGAGGCATTTTGGTGAAGCCACAGACTCTGGAGTCAGACCACCCAAGCTAGACTTCTAGCTCTATCATATTATCTGTGCAACCTGGGACAAGTGACGTAACCTTTCTGGGCCTTAGCTTCTTTATCTGTGAAAGAGGGATAGTCATTGCACCTGTCTCATATATATATATATATATATATATATATATATATATGAACAAAGCACTCAGAACAGTGGCTGGCTTCTAGGAAGGACACATACATGTTAGCCATCATTAGGGGCTGAGTGGACCCACTGGGGAGGAAAAGGACGGGGTTGGGCCCTGATCGGTACCCATGTCCTATGCCTTGTAATAGAGGGGGCTAAAGCAGAGCTTCCGGGACAAGCTGTTTATTGCACCAGAAGTCAGAAGGTTGATTAATAAGATGGACAGTCTTTAAACGCATGGGTGATCATGCTTGGCTTGAGTGAGAAGCTAGGACAATGGATATTGTTCATTAAGCTCTAATTATCAGGTAAATTGAATAAGGGGTAGGGAGTCCATGTGTTACTACAAGTAATTAATGTGCTGCTTCTTTCCCTGGTAACCCTTTGATTTGCACCACCTAACCTGGAGTCTTTATCAGGCACTGGGATTTTGGAAATACTGGCTAATTGTTTGGGTGAGTTCCCTGATTGCACTAAAGAAAGTGGATGTGCCCTGCTCCTTCTAACGACTCAACCACAGGGGAAGATAAAGTGGTCCTAGCCATGATGAATTAAGCCCAGAGGGTTTGGAGAGGACAATCATTCTCTTGTTCATTTAACAAATCTGGAGACAGTGTCTCCAAGTTGGTAACGTAAATGCGACCAGACATAGTCTGTTTAGGGAAAAAAAAAAAATCACCTGTCCCAAGCTGCTCTTGCGTTGGTTGATGTCATGACCTGGCTGGCTCCCCGTTCCAGTGGCTTGATTCCTGCCCAAATCCCTGCGCAGTTCCTTTGAGGCCACAGCCTTGCCCCTGGAGTCCTGGCCCCCATCCTCGACCTGGGACTAGACCTTCTTCAGCCTGGGCTGGTCCCACGCTCTGCTGAAACCCAGCTCCCCCAGCCCCCTGTGGACTTCAGGTCTGACCTGTCTCTAGACCAACCATCTTCCATGCTTTTATTCTGACTGATGTCAAGAAATCTGATTGTTCCTTCTCATGGAAAATATACAAATTGTATCAGTGAAGCGTCTCAGGGGGGCACTGAAAATGCGAGTCACTCTGTATGTCCCTTTCCATCTAACACACTGTCACATGTCATGGTGGCCTGGGATGCTGGTGAATGCCCATTGGGTGGCTTCTGGCAGGAATTAGAGCCTAGAGGCAAGAGCCAGCTAGGGAAAGAGTCTCTGATGTCTCAGAGAGCCTCTGTCTTCTATGGAAGTGTAACCAAATAGAGTTTAGAGCATTAGAAATGTTCAGAATAATAATAAGAAGAATAGCTAGTGGTTGCTGAATGCCCACTCCATTCTTGAGAGTGTTCTAAGTGCCTGCATGTATTATCTCATCTAACTCCCCCATTCACCCTATGACGAGTTTTGAGGCACCATTATTATCTGCATTTTATAGCTGAGGAAACTGAGACAAAGAAGTTAAGTCACATGCCCAGGGTCATACGGCTGACCAGTGGCAGAGCTGGGTCCAATCTTGTTTTCATTTTCAAGAATTGAGCCAAATGCAGTCTCCTTGCATCAGGCATCTGCTCAGTGCTGGGGTAGGAGCAGTTTGTGGGGGAGCAGGGACTGGGTGTGCAAAGCACCTTCCAGACTCCTGTGTACTGTCCCAAGAAGAGATAAGACATCCCCCAAAGTTCAAGAACAAATGAAGAATGTTCTGCTTGTACTCAAACTGAAAGACTTTTTCACTCTTACTGGGTTTGCACCAAATTCTCGTTTTGCCAGTTTTCATATATTAAAGTGTCAATCAATGGTCTAATGTGGCTTCAGCAGACGATCTGGTAATGTCAGAGGAGTACTGGTCAAAGAAGGTCGGAGTGACTGGGGCAGCCCTTAGCCGTCCTGCCCTCCCTGGGTGGGAGAGGAGGTGTGAACTGACACTTAGAGGCCCTCTGTCTCTCTTGGGCCAGTGGTTGCTTGGGGGCTGAAAGGGAACTCAAAATGTTCATAGCAGCATTACTCATAATAGCCAAAAATTGGAAACAACCCAAAGGTCCATTGATGCATGACTGGATAAACAAAATGTAGTCTCTTCATACAATGGAATACTATATGGCCATAAACAAGAATGAAGGACTAATACACGCTACAGTATGGATGACCTTGAAGATATTATGCTAAGGGAAAGCAGCCAGGCACAAAAGACCACATATTGTACAATCCTATTTATATGAGACACACATCAGGTTAGTGGTTCCTAGGAGCTGAGGGGCTGGAGGGAATGGGGAGAGACTGCTAGTGGATACAGGGTTTCTCTCTGGGTTGATGGGAATGTTCTGAAATTTGATAGTAATGATGGCTGTACAACTTAGGGAATGTACAAAAAAACCCACACTGAATTTTGCACTTGAAAAGGGTGAATATAGTATGTGAATGTATCTCAATAAAAATAATCAAACAAAAAATAGAACAACAACAAAAAGGAGAACACAGAATCCACCCAATCAAGTCTCAGGCCTTGGGGAAGTCCTTTGCCCTCTCTGCACCTCAGTTTCCCCACCTGTTAAATGGCATTGTTGTAAGAATATATCTCTGATGGGATTTTTGGAAACTCTAAAATGCTTATTTAAACTTACAATGCACTGATTACAAGTGAGGTATCATTATAGTACTTGAGGGTGAACATCATTATAGTACTGATGGGATTCTTTGAAATTATAAAATTATTATTTAAACTTACAATGCACTAATTACAAGTGAGGTATCATTATAGTACTTGAGGGTGAACAGAGAGTCTAGACGGATGATGAAAAGTAACCTTCTGCCATCGCCTCTATAATAAGAGATCTGAAGATGTAGCACTATCCTTGAGTGTGCAGAAAAAAATCACTCGCTTGCTCTCACTCACTTTGAAAGAGTAGCCAGCTGCCACCCTGATCTTCAGTTTTTCAAAAGATGAGTAATGCGGGGGGAGGCGAGATAAATTAGGAGTTTGGGATTAACATATACACACCGCTATATAAAAAATAGGTAAACAACAAGGACCTTCTGTATAGCACAGGGAACTCTACTCAATAACTTGTAATAACCTATAATGGAAAAGAATCTGAAAAAGAACACACACATACAAATATATATATCTGAGTCACTCTGCTGTACACCTGAAACTAAAACAATCTTGTAAATTAACTATACTTCAAAAAAAAAAAACCTTAAAGAAAAAGATGAGAAATGTGGAGGCTAAGATGAAAGGTTTCTGTATCAACAAGAAGAGGGGAAAAATCTTCTAATATCTACCTTCCGTACAGAGCACCAGTTGGCACCACCTCTGCCTGGGATGTCCCGAGCTTTCAGTCCTGGGAGTCCTTTGGGGCTCCCTGGTCTCCCTAATCTCATAATAAGTGACCTAGGGGAAAGGACCACGCTCACTGGGTTCCAAGACTGCAAACTCTCTATACATTCTCTGTCCACTATCCATTGCTTTTTCTCCTTCTCGACTTCCATATGGGTTTCCACGGTTTTCCTGGGATCCCCAGGGAACATCCTAGCTCTCCTCTATTTTGAATCTATATCTTAATAGCTTTCATATCCCCAATAAAGTGTTTCTCTCCATCGCCGGTTATTAGCACTTCGTAGCAGCCCTTTTAGAAAGACACTTAATTAAAAATCTTTTGGAAGCTTAAATAAACCATATGCACTGCACTCTACCCAATAAAAAGCTACTCCCTTTAACTTCCAAAATAATTGAACTTATTGCCCATGGATCTTGTCCTACTCTGGCAGAGCCTGACTGCTTTTCTTCCTCATATGTATCCACATAATGGATTCGATATCCATCTGTTTTTCTTAGGATAGGGACTATGTTCAGAATTTTTATTAAGATAATTCATAAAAATAAGAAAATTAATTTAACCAGATGCAGAATTCTCTGCCCCTCCATTATTAAAATAGTTGCTTTTCCCACTTGTCTAGTATTTGAAAAATACAAGCCCCATGAGGTCATGATCAAGCAGTGTTCAAACAGGGGCAGGGGCCAGGGGATTCAGGTCACCCTCTCTCCTGCTCGGCCCTCAGTCCCAAGGAAGTCCAGGCCATAGTCCATCCAGAATTTCCAGTGTCCTGGGCCTCCGCCAGCTCTCTTTACAAGACTTTGGGTGGGGGGAGGTGGCTTGGGTAGGGGACACTCCAGTGTCTTAAGTCATTAGAATGCTGATTTCCTTTTCTCATTCCAATTTTTGTTTATTTGAATTAAAAGCCGCTCTTTGCCACGAGTAAAAGGATCCAAACCCTCGGGGGACCAGCATCAGCAGCCAGATGTGAAGAACCACTTCACGGTGTGGGCGGCCTTTCGGCTTTGGTCTCTTTTCGGGGCTCACAGTTGCCTAGGGAGGAGAGCATAGCCTGTTTTGGGGCTGCGTTTACGGTAAATCCCGGCTAAGTCCGGCCCAGAGAACGCGCGGCCGGGGATCCAGGCGACGGGGGGCGATGAGATAATGAATGAGAAAAGGCTCCAGGCGGGAGATCGTTATTCATGCCGATTCTCTTCTCGGTAGCGTGCGCAGTATCGGGGTGAGGGGTTCATCTTCAAACAAGGAGACACATTACTAGTTTGGACTTTTCAGCGAGAGAAAGTGCATGCACTCTTGATTTTTCAGTCGTATCTGTCTTTCCGTTAAAGGTCCCTAAATGTTGAAGTCCCTCGCGGAACGCGCCCCAGCCCCCAACCCCCGTGTCCGCCTCCTTCCCCGCGGGTCAGGAGGGCGGCAGTGTCCAGACGGTGGCGCTCCGGGACAGTGCAACCCCCTATCCCCCCACTGCAGCAAGAAGGCTAGTCTGGGACAAGTTTCAAGGTGCTTGCTGAAATTTTCTGGGAGGTTTCTCAACAAGAGTCATAACTTTTAGTAGCCGGCACAAAATCCACCCCCGTAACCAAGGTCGTTGAGGGAACGAGTATCTGAATCTCGCCCCTGTAGCCCGAATCTTTCGGATTTCCCGTAGCCCGTGCGCTCCGAGAGCCTGGGCGCACCGCGGGGAACTGTGACGCCTGCGGAGGGAGATCCGCGGGGCAGGGGGCGGCCCGACCCAGTTGAGGTTGAAATGAGACCCCCCGCAAGGGAAAAGGACTGAGCTGAATTATTCCTGGGGCGGGGGCCTCTGGTCTGCTGGTGGCTTCCAGGCTGCGCAGCCCAGCACCTCCGCGCCTGTCCCGCCGCTCCGGCACAGCTCCCCGAGCTTACCCGAGTGCCCCGCGCCACTCCGTAAGGCGTGCTTAGCACCTAGAGAAGGGACGGGAGTCGGAGCCGCTCGTCCCGGGTTTCTTTGAGGAGTGGCAGTCCAAGAGAAGGGCTTTATCCCCCGTTTTACTTTTTCCCAGAGCAGCCTCGAAGCTCCCGCAGCCAGGGCGCCAGGCAGCAGGGAAGGGGACGCGCTCTCACTCTCGCTTGCCCCAGAGTTGGGGGCAAGCGGCCACCATCTACCTCTTCTCACTCACAGAGTACATACACGATCCCTGCTCCCAGAGCCTGACGTAGGGGCCATCTCCTCAAGGAAAACACAAGTCGGGGACCGGATTGAGTGCCACCCGCTGCTGCTGCTAAGGGAGCCAACCAGCTCCTGCCAGGCACCAGAGTGGGAATAAATTCCCTAGAGACTGCTGCCCAGATTGGGGATGGAAGCCCCCAGCAGCTGTCCCCTGCTTTCCGCGGAGTATAGAAGGCTTTGAAAAGGCAAAACACTGGGATGGGATGAACCCTCTCAAGGAGACTGCAGAGGCGAATGCCTAGGGTCCAAGGGGCCACTGGCCACTCCTCATGCTCTGCTGGGGGCTTCAGACAAGCTTGGGTTGGCACTGGACCCCCAAGAGGGACCCTATAGCCCCGCTCTGCAATCTCCAGCGCTTTGCCAGGTGTTTGCGTAAGAGAGGGAGGGAGAACTTGCTAGAAACGGATGCGCAGTGGCTGGTGGGGGAGGAGGTGGATTCTGAGCTGGTCACGACGCAGGGTACCTGGGGGATGTGGTGGGAGGCGGAGCGGCTAGAGGGGAAGCACATACAAGGCAGCCGGAAGCAAGACGACACCTCGATGTGGATTTGTCCACAAAGAGTTGGAGATCAAAGCGGGGGTGATCAGGGAGCTCTGATTGGTCGGGGGGAGGGATTTGGGGTGGGGCTAGGCGCCTCTTGAGGCTTTAAAAGCTCATCGGAGAGGGGCGGGAATGCTGTCATTTGCTCTCCGACTCTCGGAGGGGAGGCAGCGTTCCTGAAGCTCCTGGCGACAGAGCAGGTGTTCGCTGTCCAGACCCGGCTGGGAGGACCTAACGGTCTCCAGCAGCAACATGAGGCCTACCCCGGCAGTTCCCAGCCCATACGGCTGTGTTGGCTGTAAACTGCCGCAGCCAGACTACCCACCGGCTCTAATCATCTTTATGTTCTGCGCAATGGTCATCACCATAGTCGTAGACCTGATCGGCAACTCCATGGTCATTTTGGCTGTGTCAAAGAACAAGAAGCTCCGAAATTCTGGTAAGACCCCTTTCCTTCTCCCTACCCACCGTGCAGCCACTTGCAACCCCTACCTAGGGTGTTAGTTTGGGCTCCTGCAATAGGGAACCCGTGGATGGGTCCTGCTCCCCATTTCCCTGCGAGCCTGAGTGATGATGTTCTGCCGGGGGGGTTGCCCATAAACTCAGAGCTTCTCCAGGCTGCGGAGGTTCGGAGAAGCTCTGGGCAACCAAGTGCAAATCCCCGTCCCTGCGGTGCGCGGCACACCGCCGAGCCCGGCCCCGTCGGGAACCTGATGCAGAGGGAGCCGGCACCCGAGCGGAGAGTCCGGCGGCCGCCCGGGGACAGCACGCCGAGCCGGACGCCGCAGAGGTGGCCGCGCCGAGGCAGCGCGGGAGGAATTAACGCGGAGGGAGCAGCGGGGTTGCTACCCGCTCCGGTAAAGTTAAGTTCTCGGCGGCTGAGGCGGCGCTTGCCGGAGCGCAGCGCGGCGGCCGAGCCCAAGCCCGGCCGAGCCCCCGCTCGCCGCAGCCCTGTGACTCCAGGGTGGCTCCCGGGCAGCTCCCGGGCGGCGGAGCGCAGACCCCCGCGCCTGAGTGTGAAGCAGGGCGGTCTGAGCCCGCCAGAGCCGAGCTCCGTCCGCCCGTCCCAGGGCGCACGGCGGAGAGAGGCGAGCGGCCGGCTGGGCGCAGCAGGCGGTGGCAGCGACAGCGGCGGCGGCGGCGGCGGCGGAGACCCCGAAGTCCGTAAGCGGGGTACCGGGGGCCGCAGGGCGGGGCGGCGGAAAGGTTCGGGAGCTCGGCGTCCCGGGGGCATAGAAGACGGTAGAACCGGTGAGGATCGCGGGAGGGCTGCAGGAGAGCTCAGAGGGGATGGTGGGGGGCGCAAGGGAGACCGCAGAGCGCGCGGACGTGGGACGAGGTGGGGCGGCGAGCGAGACTCCCCTCGCGGCCTGCCAGTGCCAAGGGGAGGGGGCCGGCTGCGAGCGGGCCTGGGGGATGGTGCTGGAGGCTGCAGGGCGCTGCGCCCCTTGTCGGGGGCGGGGGCGGCAGACGCTGCGGAGCCTTGAGCCGCCTTTGCAGGTTGGGCGGGAGAGGGCTCGAGAGGGGAGGTGGGGGAGGGGCCAAGGGGCCCAAACTCCCAGCTCGGGCCCCGGATGGGAAGGGGCGGCGCCCAAGGCCTTCGCGGCCTGGATCCCGGCCGGCTGGGGCCGGAGGGCAGAGGGGAGCGAGGGGGCGGGGTCTGAGGGGGTCGGGCACCCACAGGACCCGGGCGGGCGGGGTGCCGGGGAGTGGAGGCCGCCACTCTCTGGGGGATTACTTTGCTTGGACGAGGAATCACAAACACCACAGAAGTTTCCAAATGCAGTGACGGGCACACAGTCATTAAAAGTTTTCTTTTAAACTCTTGATGGGTGTGTCTGATTTCTCCTCGGTCCCCCGGAGACGTGGGGCCGCACACTTGGATCTCACGTGCTCTCCAGCAGTGCGGTCCCAAGGGGCCCAACCCCGGAGCCCCCGGGGGGTGGGGCACCTGCAAAGTCCATTTTCTCTTTTTTCCTTTTCTCCTAAACCTTCCTTTCCTTCCATAATTCAAATGAAGGTTTTTAGCGTTGTTGTGGTTTTGTTTTTAAGCCTTTGCCCTCTCTCTTCTCCTCTTTTCTTCTCCGAATTCATTACTTTGAGGGAAAACCCTAGAAAGAACCTCTTGGGTAGAAAGCGCCGAGGCCTCGCCTTGGCAGTGCTGGCGGAAGGAAGCAGAACGAGCCGTTCCTTTGCCCTTTTAAAAGTGCTCATTTTCTCCCAGTCCGAGATGAAGTGCAATATTTTGCCAAACCAATGCTAATTAGCAATGAGGTGTTTCCAGAGAAAGGGCTCCGCATCTGCACTTGGCCTTGCAGGTTTTACAAACAGCGTTCCTACCGCCGCCCTACAAAACAGGAGTGCCGCCCCCCACCACCACCACCGGCACTTTCCTGTTTAGCCCGCAGGCTCCAGTAAAGCCCGGAACCGGGGGCCTGGAACCAGTGTGCAGGGTGGCGAACGTGCTGGTGCCCGGCTCTGCTCGGGGACCCGCGTGAAGCAAGCAATTCTGCTAATCCTTGCAGGGATTTTCCTGATTTTTTTCCCTCTTTGCTCACTTTCTCAGACTAAATTTTACAGGGCCTCTCCCCACCCTCAGTTTTTACTCTTAGGTTACCTCGGAAATGGTAAGTATTTACTGGGCTAAGTCTTAGATTATTGTCTGATCCCGCTGGGAAAGACCGCTTAAGAAAACGACATGCCCTTTCTCGGACAGTTCTCTTTAGACATGTTTGCGTTGTAAATGCGATGGTAAGTTAGAGAAGGCAGAGGGCTAATTTTTTTTTCGGGGTTGGGGGAGGTTGAGGCTTCCTGATAGTCCTCCAATCTCTCCACCCACCCCAGTCCGTACCCTCCAGCCTGTTTCCGACAGACAGCTCCATCCAGCTCCCCTCTACTCCCTCCCTCCCTCCCCCCACCCGTACTCCGCCAAAACTTCGCGTTTTGTTTTTGTTCAAAATGATGGCCACAGGTCTGTGTGTGTGGGAGTGTGAAGGGCTCCCCAACGGGCTTTCGTGTTTACTGCTTTCTGACTTCACTTTTCTCCCAAAGCAGAGATGATGTTGTTTGAAAGGAAAAAAAGGTTGTCAAAGGACAGGTCCCCCAAACCTGCTTGTGCATCAGAATCATCTGGGACATGCTTGTAACTAAAAATAAAAACACAACTGTATTTCTTGAAAAGAATTCTAGAAGTCTAAATTGTCACAACCCCAGCTGGCCTTTTCCTCCAGCTTATATTTGTAGATTTCCAAATGTAACCATTTATTCTTCTCTGTCTTCCGCCCCCGCCCCCACCCCCCCCCCCCCCCCCACCCCGCCCCGCTCCGCCCCGCCCCAATATGCTTTTCAGGCAACATCTTCGTGGTTAGCCTCTCTGTGGCTGATATGCTGGTGGCCATCTACCCCTATCCTCTGATGCTGCATGCCATGGCCATTGGTGGCTGGGATCTGAGCCAGTTACAGTGCCAGATGGTTGGATTCATCACAGGGCTGAGTGTGGTCGGTTCTATCTTCAATATTGTGGCAATTGCCATCAACCGTTACTGCTACATCTGTCACAGCCTCCAGTATGAGCGCATCTTCAGTGTGCGCAATACCTGCATTTACCTGGTTGTCACCTGGATCATGACTGTCCTGGCTGTCCTGCCCAACATGTACATTGGCACCATCGAGTATGATCCTCGCACCTACACCTGCATCTTCAACTATCTGAACAACTCTGCCTTTGCTGTGACCATCGTCTGCATCCACTTTGTCCTCCCTCTGCTCATAGTGGGTTTCTGCTACGTGAGGATCTGGACCAAAGTGCTGGCAGTCCGTGACCAGGCTGGGCAGAATCCTGACAACCAGCTCGCTGAGGTTCGCAATTTTCTAACCATGTTTGTGATCTTCCTCCTCTTTGCAGGGTGCTGGTGCCCTATCAACGTGCTCACTGTCTTGGTGGCTGTCAGTCCAAAGGAGATGGCAGGCAAGGTCCCCAACTGGCTTTATCTTGCAGCCTACTTCGTAGCCTACTTCAACAGCTGCCTCAATGCTGTGATCTATGGTCTCCTCAATGAGAATTTCCGAAGGGAATACTTTACCATCTTCCATGCTATGCGGCATCCTATCCAGTTCTTCTCTGGCCTCATCACTGATGTTCGGGAAATGTGGGAGGCCCGAGCCTTCGCCCGCGCCCGTGCCCGCGCCCGCGCCCGCACCCGTGACCAAGCCCGCGAACAAGCCAGTGAACAAGACCATGCCCGTGCCCGTGCTGCTGTGGAGGAAATGCCGATGAACGTCCGAAATGTTCCACTACCTGGTGATGCTGCAGCTGGCCGACCTGAGTGTGCCTCCAGCCACCCCAGGCCAGCCTCCGGCCACCCCAGGCCAGCCTCCGGCCACTCCAGGTCTGCCTCTGCCCACCGCACATCTGCCTCTGGTCACCATAAGTCTGTCTTTAGTCACTCCAAGCCTGCCTCTGGCCACCCTAAATCTGCCTCTGGCCACTCCAAGTCTGCCTCTGGTTACCCCAAATCTGCCACTGTCTACCCTAAGCCTGCCTCTGTCCACTTCAAGGCTGACTCTGTCCATTTCAAGCCTGCCTCTAGCCACCCCAAGCCTGTCACTGGCTACCACGTCCCTGCTGGCAGCCACTCCAAGGCTACCTTCAGCCCTGCCACCAGCTGCCCTAAACCCACCACTGGCCACACCAAGCCTGCTACCACCCACCCCGAGCCTGCCGACTATCCCGAGCCCATTGCCACCAGCCACCTGGAGCCTGCCATCGCCGGCCAGCCCGAGCCCACTGCTGCTGGCCACCTGGAGTGTGACATCACTGACCTCCCTGAGCCCGCCTCCAACCCTGCCACTGAGTCCCCCAAGCCTGTTGCCAGCCCACTGGAGCCTGCTGCTGCCGCTGCCCCTGTTGACCCCTTTGTGGTCACCATTGCCACCAATGATTACCAGGAGGTTGTGGTTATTGATGTTGAAGCTGATTCTGATGAAGTGGCTGTGTGATCTTAGGGGTGGCCAAGCAGTGGTCCACTTTTAAGGTTGGCTAGCATATGTAATACAAAGTGAGATATCTTAGTGCATCTACACACAGACACATGCAGACACTGACAGTGTAAGCTACACCTACCTTTCAGGCATACTCCTCCTTTCCATTATGTACTCTGCAAAAGTGTGTGTGTGTGTGTGCTTGCTCCTTTAGAGACCAAATTCCCCTCAAGTTTGACTTCTGTTGTTCTGAGCCTCCCTTTCCTCCTGTGGTTGACTGTGAGCCCACAGTGATCCTTGAACTTGTAGACTTTGGTTTTTCCCCACTCCTGTGTAACTGTTTCTCCCCACTCCTCATTTCCTTCTCCTTGTTCCTGCTTTCTTCTCCCATTCCTCGAGGGGGGGGGGGGGGGGTGGGGGAGGAGCGCATGCGCAATGGTAAAGGTGTGCTGTGGTAAAGCCTTCTGTAAAGTGAATGTGACCGCAGAGCTTTATGTGTTTAAGTATTTATTGTACATTTAACGGCAGTAAGAAAGGCAATTGCGATAAAGTACAAGTACTTGAAACAGTTTCCTTTCTAAATTCCAGCAACAAAATATGACCCCACCTGAAGAACACAATTTACTGAGCTCTTATTAAAATAAATATTTATGCCTATGAGATCAAATGGCAAAAGGAAAGATATTGCCGCACCAAATACATTGGTGCTGATTTTCGTAGTCAAACACGAATGCAAATGATATGTGTTGACCTTATTCGTAGTTACTTTACCTTTTATAGTATTTGCCAGGATTTTCTTTCACTTAGTTCCTTAAAAACAAATCTATCCATAAACTGGTTTCTCCCCACATCCAAACTTATGGTTGCTAGGATCAATTACAGTCATGCTTTTAATATTATACACAGCCTGATGTTTTTACGCAATCAGTTTTTACATTTTTCTTTTTCATTCAGAAGGGAATTTGAGGGAATAACAGGTAGCCAGAAGTGAATGGAGTACTGCCTGGACTTGTAAACAAGTGCTGCTTCAAAAGCGGTTCCCTCCTGCCCCATCCCTCTGAGCCTCCTAGCTGTGGTGGGGATGGTGGGGGGAGGCGGGGAGGAAGACTTGCCGACATCAGCCAAGCCTACTACCCTTGGCTGAGGTTCTGTGATCCACCGTGTTAAGGTGTAGATGTCTTGTATCATCGCACTTGACAGCCCAGGAAGTGATTTTTCTCTAGAATTCAAGAAAACATTGTTTAATAAAAATCTCGATTATTGATTCCAATTGACACTTAAAGTTTACTGTACAAAAGATTGTAAGGATAAGTGGAAATGTGTTGTACTGCCTTAAATCAGTTCTCTGTTTGTGGTAGCAATTAAATAAGTGTTTTTGTGTCTTTGGTGTGTGATCTGTGGATAAAATTTGCTTCCTCCACCAGATTCACTTGTGGGGAGGCTTGGGGGTGGGTGGAAAAGCATACCCCTTGGGGGATCAAGAGACTCAGATGCAAGTACCCTCCCTGCTGTACCCCAGGGCGAGTCACATGACCCCTCTCTCCACAGTTGCCTGGCTTAGCAAACTGTGGCCAGGTCGGGGCGGGCTGGAGGCAGAGGAGGGCTCCCTGGGTGTGGTGGGTTCTTCTCACTAGTACTGCCAAGGCTTCTGAAAACGGGTCCTCTTTTACCCCCATGGAAGGAGTGGAGCTGGGCCCCAATTAATGTCACAACTCCGGAGGCTACTGGGACCAAGTAACAGAGCCCACAATCCAGTGGGGGGGAGGCACAGGAGTGAGGGGCGGGCAGACAGGTGGGTTCCTCTCTAGCTGGAAGTTAGGTGGCAAGACCCCAGCAACCGGGCAAACGTCCTAGCCTCAGGAACATAGCCTCAAAAGAATCTCCAATGACGACGTAATGCCCCAAACAGACTACTCCGTAAAAATAAAAGATTCAAAATAATACATGGTAGGATATCAATTTGGTTAAGAAAGTATACACATTAAAACACGCACATATACATAGGCCCACGGAGTTAGGCATGTATGTGGTTGTTCTATCCAGGTTTAACTAGACTGTAAGTATAAGCTGAGGTCATCTTCACTTCTGATGCCCAAATTACAGTGGTCCCAACAGAGTGGCTGCTGTACCTCAGGCTGATTCCTTGTCAACATTTCTGCCTAGTTTCCCTGGACATGCAAAAAGGATGCTTACTCGTGTGCTCAAATTGCTTTACAGTTGCCACCCTCTCCCCATGTTTTCCACGTTCTCCCTGTCTGCCCTCACTCAAGGAGCTTTGCTTTGGGTAAGATTGCAAGTGTTCAAACCAAGGATGCTGTGTCTCAATGCTCCGAACTGGGTGCAGGGTTCTGAGAGGTGATGGGAGAGGTGAAGAAACTCTTGGCACTTTTCACAGCTTTGTTTCACACTCTGCTCTGAGGTGCCTGAAGCAACACTGCTTATGCCCAGAGTCTTACAAAGTCTTATGAAAGCAGCCACTTCATCCACTCTGCTCACCTGCAAGGTGCGTTCATCATTCCTGCCTCCCCACCTCTGCCCCCATAACCCACTCCCATGGGAACAAGCAACGGTTGAAGCGCAGTGCCTCCTGTTTATACATAGCCAAGAAATATTTTTCTCTGCCCCTCCTTCCCTTATCTGTCCCTGTCCACCCCCAAAGTCAAGAAGCCTCATAAGCACATCTCTGACTAGCCATGCCCACTATGAGTAACCAAGGCAAGACACTGAATCTTTGCGGTCAGTTTTAAGGTGCTTTGTAGTTGTCTCCATGACAATGCACAGTTTCTGGTTTTATACAAGTAGAATCAGAAGGGCCAATCTTACTGACTTCCCCAAAGAGAGAATCTGCCTCCAGGTGAGCCTAAGTCTCCATGATCAAGGGATAAAGAAATGGAAGCAAATTTTAAATGGCAGTTTCCCCCAGCTTCTATTCCTCTTTATTTTCTTTTTAAATGGAAATATAATGTATATACTGTAAAGTGAAAGTTTGACCATATTTTTACACAGGTATGCATCCGTGTAATGACCCCTTTGACTCTCCAGAAGGCTCCCTTTTGTATCCTTTCAGTCAATACTCCAACCAAAGGCAAACGCTGTCCTGACCTCTATCACCATACATTAGTTTTGCCTGTTCTAGAACTTCATATAAATGGAAGCATGCAGTATGTATTTGTCCCGTTTCTTTTTAAAAATAGTGATAAAATATACATAACATAAAACTTACCATTTCAACCATTTGTAAGTGTGCAATTCTGTGGCATTAAGTACATTCACAATGTTGTACAATCATCACCACTGTTCACTTCCAGAACTTCTTCATCATCCCAAAACATAAATTCTGTAGCCTTTAAATGAGAACTCCCTATTCCCCTCTCCCCCAGCCCCTGGTAACCTCTATTCTACTTTCTGTCTCTATGGATTTGCCTATTCTAGGTACCTGATATAAATGGAATCATATATTATTTGTCGTTTTGGGTCCGGCTTCTTTTACTGAACATAATGTTTTCAGGGTTCATTCATGCTGTAGCAGGTGTCAGTACTGCATCGTTTTTATGGCTGAATAATATTCGGTTGTATGGATACACCACATTGTGTTCGTCCATTCATCCACTGATGGACATTTGGGCTATTTCCACTTTTTGGCTGCTATGAACATTGATTTACAAGTGTTTGAGTCCCTGATTTCAATTCTTTTGGAAATATATCTAGGAGTGGAATTGTTAAATCATATGTTAGTCTGGCTTCTTTTGCTCAATTAGTTATGTTTTTGAGATTCAGTCATGTTTTTGTATCAGTAGTTTGGGGTGTGTTTTCATTTTTATGTAGTACTCTACAATATGAATATACCATAATTTACAGATTGATTCTATTATTGATGGACCTTTAGGTTGTTTATGACTTGGGACTACTATGAAAAATGCTTCTATAAAGATTTTTGTACATGCCTTTTAATTTAATTTTATATAAAGTTATAATTTTACATACAGTGAGGTACATAAATCTTCGGTGTAAAGTTGAACGAATTTTTACTTATGTACACACCTATGTAACCACCATACAAATCAAGATATAAAACATCTCCAGCACTTAGAAGGTTCCATTATGCCAGCTTAATTTTGTTGGTTCTCGCGCTTTATTTCAGTGGAAGCATACGGAATATACGCTCTTGTATCTGACTTCTTTCACTCATCATTTTGTCTGTGAGATTTATCCATATTACTTTGGGTAGGAGCAGTCCATCCTTCTTATTGCTGTGTAGAATTCCATTGTATTGAGTATAAGAACTTCTTATCAATTCTACCATAGGTGGACATTCGGTGTGTATTCTAGTTTGGAGCTATTATGAAGAAAGCTGTTAATGAACATTCTTGTACATGCCTTTTGGTACATATATGAACTCATTGCTCTTGGAAATACACCTAGGATTGGAATTCCTGAGTCGTGAGTATATGTGTATTTAGTTTTAGTAAGCACTGCCAAATATTTTTCCAAAGTGGTTGAAACAATTTATATTCTTACTAGCAATGCATTAGAGTTCAAGATGCTCTGCATTCTTGCCAACATTCAGCATTTTCAGCCCTTTTAATTTTAGATATTCTTCTGGATGTCTACTGCTATTTCATTGTATTTTCGGTTTTCAATTCTTTTTTTTTTTTTTTTTTTTGCGGTACGCGGGCCTCTCACTGCCGTGGCCTCTCCCGTTGCAGAGCACAGGCTCCGGACGCGCAGGCTCAGCGGCCATGGCTCACGGGCCTAGCCGCTCCGCGGCATGTGGGATCTTCCCGAACCGGGGCACGAACCCGTGTCCCCCGCATCGGCAGGCGGCCTCTCAACCACTGGGCCACCAGGGAAGCCCCAATTCTTTAATGAATAATGATGCTGACCATCTTCTCACATGGTCATCGACCATTTGGATATTCTAAAAAGTGAAAAGTTTGAACAAATATTTTGACTGTTTTAAATCTGAGGTTCCTGTCTTCTTATTGGAAGTAGAAGTTCTTTATATATTCTGGATACAAATATATGTATTTCACGAATATCTTCTCGGTCTGTGGTTTGCCTTCTCTCTCTCTTAATTGTATCTTTTGATGAGCAAAAATCCTTAATATTATGAAGGGCAATTTATTAGTTTTTTCTTTTATGACTAATAATTTCTGTTTAAGAAATTTCTGACTAATATAACGAATATATTCTCCTAGTTTTTCTTTTAGAAACTTTATTATTTTGCCTTTAACATTTAAGTCTATGTTTAGTCTGAAGTTAATTTTCTGTGTTTGGTGTGAGGTAGGGGGACAATTTTCTGTTTTTGGTGTGAGGTAGGGGGTCGATTCATTTTTTAATATAGTCAAGGTTCATATTTTCATTTAATCACCATTTATTGAAAAGGCCATCCTTTGCCCAACTGAACTGTAGTGGAGACTTTGTTGTAAATTGGTTAGTCATATAAAAATAAAAATTATCTATCATCTATCTCTCTATCTATCTATCATCAATCATCAAGCTGTTTCTGAGCAGTTTAGTCTATTCCATTGGTCTGTTTGTCTAGCCTTGCACCAATGCCACATTGTTTTTTATTTATTTATTTTTTGTTTTTTATTTTTAATTGGACTATAGTTTATATACAATGATATGCAAGCGTGTTAAGCATACAGATAAATGGAATTTTACTTATAGGCATATTTTTATATCACCATCTTCCAGATGAAGATATAGAACACTTCTAGTACACCAGAAAGCCCTTAAATGCCCCAACTCAGTCAATAACTCCCCAAAAGTTGACCACTAGTCTAACCTCTAATATCACAGATCAGTTTTGCCCATTTTTGAATTTCATTAAGGGGAATAGAATAACATGTATGCTTTTGAATCTGGCTAATTTTGGTAAACATGCCTTTGAGAAGCATGAGTGTTGTTGGATGTATCAGCAGTTCTTTTGAAAGACTGTCATAGGAAGATTTAATGATGTGGAATATCTTCAAGTCATATTAAGTTGAAAAAGCAGAGAATGGTATGTGATTTTGTTAACAAAACCAAAATGCATATGTGAAAAGACACACATGTTTTAACACTTTCTATAGTAAATACATAAACATTTTTATCGAGATATAATTCATTTACCATAAATTTCATCATTTTAAAGTATTCGATGTTGGGTTTTCTTAAAATTGAGGTATAGTTGATGTACAATATTATATGCTTCAAGTGTACAACATAATGAATCACAATTTTAAAGGTGATACTCCATTTATAGTTATTATAAAATATCGCTATATTCCTTGTGGTGTACAATATATCCTTGTAGCTTATTTATTTTATACATAATAATTTGTACCTCTTAATCCACTATCTCTATCTTTCCCCATCCCCTTCCCTCTCTCCATTGGTAACCACTAGTTTGTACTCTCTATGTGTGAGTCTGTTTCTTTTTTGTTATATTTGGTAGTTTTTTGTTTTTTGTCTTTAGATTACACATATAAGTGATATCGTACAGTATTTGTCTTTCTCTTCTGACTTATTTCACTAAGCATAATATGCTCCAAGTCCATCATGTTGCTGCAAATGGCAAATTTTCATTCTTTTTTATGGCTGAGTAGTATTCCATCATATATATATATATATATATATATATATATATATATATATATATGCCATATCTTCTTTACCCATTCATCTGTTGATGGACACATAGGTTGCTTCCTTATCTCTGCTATTGTAAATAATGCTGCTACGAACATTGGGGTGCATATGTATTTTTATTTAATGTTTTCATTTTCTTTGGCTATATACTCAGGAGTGGAATTGCTGGATCATATGGTGGTTCCATTTTTAGTTTTCTGAGGAACCTGCATACTGTTTTCCACAGGGCTGCACCATTTTACATTCCTACCAACAGTTTACAAGGGTTCTTTATCTCCACATCCTTGCCAACATTTATTATTAGCAGTCTTTTTGATGATGGACATTCTGACAGGGGCGAGGTGATATCGCATTGTGGTTTTGATTTGCATTTCTTTGATGATTAGTGATGTTGAGCATCTTTTCATGTGCCTCCTGGCCATCTGCATTTCCTCTTTGGAAAATGGCTACTCAGGTCATCTGCCCATTTTTCAGTTAGGCTGTTTGTTTTTTGATGTTGATTGTTTTTTGATGTTGAGTTGTATGAGCTGTTTATATATTTTGGATATTAACCCCTAATGGGTAATATCATTTGCAAATTTTTTTTCCTATTTAGTAGGTTCTCTTTTCATTTTTTTCGATGGTATCCTTTGCTATGCAAAAGCTTTTAAGTTAAATTAGGTCCCATTGTTTATTTTTGCTTTTGTTTCCTTTGCCTTAGGAAACAGATCCCCCAAAATATTGCTACTATTTAAGTCAAAGACTGTTTTGCCTATGTATTCTTCTAGAAGTATTACGGTTTCCAGGCTTACATATAGGTCTCTAATCCATTTTGAGTTTATTTTTGTATATGGTGTTAGAAAATGTTCTCATTTTGTTCTTTTACATGTAGCTGTCCAGTTTTCCCAGTGCCACTTATTGAGGGGACTGCCTTCTCCATTGTGTATTCTTACCTCTTTTGTCATAGATTAATTGACTATATGTGCGTGGGTATATTTCTGGGATCTCTGTTCTGCTCCATTGATCTATATGTCTGTTTTTGTGCCAGTACCACAGTGTTTTGATGACTATAGCTTTGTAGTATAGTCTAAAGTCAGGGAGCATAATTCCTCCAGCTTTGCTCTTTTTCAAGATTGTTTTGACTATTCAGAGTCCTTTGTGTTTCCATACAAATTTTAAAATTATTTGTTCTATTTCTTTGGAAAATGCCATTGGTATTTTGATAAGGATTGCATTGAACCTGTAGATTGCCTTGGGTAGTATGGTCATTGTAACAATATTAATTCTTCCAATCCATGAACATGGAATATCTTTCTACCTGTTTGTGTCATCTTCAATTTCTTTCATCAGTGTCTTACAGTTTTATGAACATAGGTCTTTAATATCCTTAGGTAGATTAATTCCTACGTATTTTATTCTTTTGATGTGATTGTAAATGGGATTGTTTCCTTAATTTCTCTTTCTGATAGTTCATTGTTAGTGTATAGAAATGCAACAGATTTCTGTACATTAATTTTGTCTCCTGCAACTTTACCAAATTCATTGATGAGCTTTAGTATTTTTCTGGTGGCATCTTTAGGCTTTTCTATGTAGAGCATCATCTCATCAGCAGACAGTGACAATTTTACTTCTTCCTTTTCAATTTGGATTCCTTTCATTTTTCTTCTCTGATTGCTGTGACTAGGACCTCCAATACTATGTTGAAAAAAAGTGGTGAGCATGAGTGTGCATCCTTGCCTTGTTCCTGATCTTAGAGGAAATGTTTTCAGCTTTTCACGGTTAACTATGATGTTAGCATAGTTATGTTATCGCATATCGCCTTTATTTTGTTGAGGTATGTTCCCTCTATACCCACTTTCTGGAGAGTTTTTGTCATAAATGAATGTTGAATTTTGTCAGAAGATTTTTCTACATCTATTGAGATGATCATATAGTTTTTATTCTCAGATTTGTTAATGTGGTATATAACATTGATTGATTTGTGAATATTGAAAAATCCTTGTATCCCTGAGATAAATTCCACTTGATCATGGTATATGATCCTTTAAATGTATTGTTGGATTTGGATGGCTAATATTTTGCTGAGGATTTTTGCATCTATGTTTATTAGTGATATTGGCCTATAATTTTCTTTTTTTGTGATATCTTTGTCTGGTTTTAGTATCAGGGTGATGCTGGCCTTGTGGAATGAGTTCAGAAGTGTCCCTTTCTTGGCAATTTTTGGAAGAGTTTGAGAAGGATAGGTGTTAACTCTTCTCTAAATGTTGTGTCTAGTTCACTTGTGAAGCCATCTGGTCCTGGATTTTATTTGTTGGGAGTTTTTTGATTACTGATTCCACTTCATTGATGGTAATTGGTCTGTTCATATTTTCCCTGTCTTCCTGGTTCAGTCTTGGGATATTGTATATTTCTAGGAATTTGTCTATTTCTTCTAGGTTGTCCATTTTATTGGCATATAGTTTGTTATAGGAGTCTCTTATTATCCTTTGTATTTCTGTGGTGTTGGTTTTACCTTCTTTTTCATTTCTGATTTTATTGATTTAAGCTCTCTCCCTTTTTTCCTTGGTGAGTTTGGCTAAAGGTTTATCAATTATGTTTATCTTTCCAAAGAACCAGCTTTTAGTTTCATTGATCTTTTTATTGTTCTTTTAGTCTCTATTTGATTTTTTTTCTGCTTTGATCTTTATGATTTCTTTCCTTCTACTAACTTTGGTTTTGTTTGTTCTTTCTTTCTCTACTTCCTTTAGGTGTAAGGTTAGGTTGTTTATTTGAGATTTTTCTTGTTTCTTGAGACAGCTTTTATTGGTATAAACTTCCCTCTTAGAACTGTTTTAGCTGTGTCCCATGGATTTTTGGGTCATTGTGTTTTGTTTTCATTTGTTTCCAGGTACTTTTTTCTTCTTAGATTTCTTTAGTGATCCACTGTTTGTTTAGTAGCATATTGCTTAGCCTCCATGTGTTTTTGCAGTTTATTTTTTCTTGTAGTTGATCTGTAGTCTCATAGCACTGTAGTCAGAAAAGATGCTTGATATGATTTCAATTTTCTTAAATTTACAGAGGCTTGTTTTATGACCTGGTGTATGATCTATCCTGGAGAACATTCCATGTGCACTGGAAATGAATATGTATCCTTCTGTTTTTGGTTGGAATATTCCCTCTCTCTGTCTCTCTGTCTCTCTGTCTCTCTCTCTCTCTCTGTCTCTCTCTGTCTCTCTCTCTCTCTCTCTCTCTATATATATATATATATATATATATAATCTACTAAGTCTATCTGGTCTAAAGTGTCATATAAGGCCACTGTTTCCTTATTGATTTTCTGTCTGGATGATCTGTCCATTGATGTAAGTGGGGTGTTAAAGTCTCCCACTATTATTGTGTTACTGTCAATTTCTTCTTATATGTCTGTTAACATTTGCCTTATATATTGAGGTGCTTCTATGTTTGGTGCATATCTACTTAACAATTATTACATCTTCTTCTTGGATTGATCCCTTGATCATTATGTAATGTCCTTCCTTGTCTCTTGTAACAGTCTTTATTAAAGTCTATTTTGTCTGATATAAGTACTGCTACCCTGGCTTTCTTTTGATTTCTGTTTGCATGGAATATCTTTTTCCATCTCTTCAGTTTCTGTGTGTGTCTTTAGATCAGAAGTGAGTATCTTGTAGGCAGCATATATACAGTTTTTTTTTTTTTTTGGTATCCATTCAGCCACTCTTAGTTTTTTGATTGGAGCATTTAGTCTATTTGCATTTAAAGTAATTGTTCTTTCTCTTCTTCTCCTGGGACCCCTATAATGGGAATACTAATGTGCTTAATGTTGTCCCAGAGGTCTCTTAAATAGTCCCCATTTCTTTTCATTCTTTGTTCTTTTTTTTGTTCAGTATCAGTGATTTCCACTACTCTGTCTTCCAGCTCACTCATCTGTTCTTCTGAATCATTTATTCTATTGCTGATTCCTTCCAGTGTATTTTTCATTTCAGTTATTGTATTTTCATCTCTCTTTGGTTGTTCTTTATATTTTCTAACTCTTTGTTTAAGACTTCTAACTTCCTGCTTTGTCCATCTATTCTTTTCTCGAGTTCTTTGATCATTTTTCACTATCATTACCCTGAACTCTTCCTCAGGTAGATTGCCTATCTCCATTTCACTTAGTTCTTCTTCTGGGGTTTTATCTTGTTCCTTCATTTGGAACATATTACTCTGTTGCCTCAGTTTGCCTAACTTGCTGGTTTTATTTCTATGTATCTGGTAGTTTGGTTACATTCCTCAACCTTGGAGATTTGGCCTTTTGTAGGAGACATCCTATATGTGTCTCAGCAACACAGTTCCCTCTGGTCACAAGAACTATATGCTCTAGGGATGCCCCCTATGTAGGCTGCATGGCTTCTTTTGTTGTGATGGGCTGACTTCTGTGGGTGGTCTGGTAGGCTTGCTTGGTCTCCCATCCAGTTGGCTGCCAGGCCTGCCTGGTATGGAGCCTGCTGGCAAGTGTTTGGTGGGGCCAGGTCACAAGGCATCTGACTTCAGAATCCTAGGGAGCCCTGGGGCTAGTGCTGGCTCACTGGTGGATGGAGTTAGGGCCCAGGCAGAGCTGGGTCCTGGGTCATGGTTCCTGGGTCTTGGGTCCTGGCTGCAGGATCCCGGGGTCTCAGAGCTGGTGTTGGGCCACTGGTGGGTGGGGCAGGTTCCCGAAACAGCTGGTTGCAGGGTCTGGGATGTTTCAAAGCTTGTGTTGGCCTGCTAGTGGGCAGGGCAATGGCCCAGATGGTCCCAGGGCTGGTATTGGCTTGTTGGTGGATGGGCTGGGTCCATAGGCTGAGGGGCTATGGTAGTCCTATGGCTAGTGTCTGCCTGCTAATGGGTAAGACTGTTCCTGAGGCTACAGCAGGCTCACTGGTGGGTCGGCCCAGGGATTCTTGGGCTGGTGCCTGCCCACTGGTGGGTGGAGCTGGGATCCCAGGGTCTCTGGCTGGAGGGTCCTGGGGGTATCAGGTCTAGTGCCGGTGCACTGTTGTGTGGGACCAGGTTCTGGGCCCTCTGGTGGGCAGGTCCATGTCTAGGGGTGGCTGTGGGCTCTGAGGTTCTGAAGGCAGCCTGCTTGTTGGTGGGTGAGGCTTTGTCCCTGCCTGGCTAGTTGCTTGACCTGAGGCATTCCGGTATGGGTGTCTACAGTCTGGTAGGCAGGGGCAGATGTGGGTCCTGAGGCTAATAAACTAGAAGGAGAATTCCAGAATGACACTTGCCAGCACCAGTGTCTATATCCCCAGGGTGAGCTGCAGTTGCCTCCTGTCTCTCTGGGAGATTCTCCAAGATCAGCAGGTAGGTCTGACCCAGGCTTCTTTCAAATTATTGCTTCTGCCCTGGGTCCCAGAGCATATGAGATTTTGTGTGCCCCTTTAAGCATGGAATTTTTATTTCCCCCCAGCTCTCTGGGACTCCCAAAAGTAAACCCCACTGGCCTTCAAAGCCAAATGCTCTGGGGGGCTCATCTTCCCAGCAAAGGACCCCCAGGCTGGGGAGCCTGAGGTGGGGCTCAGACCCCATGTTCCTTAGGGAGAACCTCTGCAGTTGTAATTATCCTCCCATTCGTGGGTTGCCCGCCTGGGTTTATGGGTCTTGACTATATCATGAGTTCGCCACACCTACCCAGCTAGTTGTTGTTTTTTAGCATAGTTTTCAAAGTGCATCCATGTTGTAGCATAGATCAAAATTTCATTCATTTTTAAGGCTGAATAATATTCTTTTGTACTTATATACCACATGTTGCTTATCCATTCATCTACCAGTGAAAGTTTGGATTGTTTCCACCTTTTGACTATTGCGAATAATACTGCTATGAAGATTGTTGTATATATATATGTTTGTGGATATGGGATACTAGAGAGAGAAGTGTAATATGAGTCTAAAACAAACAGAAGGAAAGAAACAATAAAGATCAGATCAGAAATCAATAACATCGAAAACAGGAAATTGATAGATTAAAATTAATGAAATGGAAAGCTAATTCTTTGAAGAGATCAATAAAATTGGTAAATCTCTAGCCAGGCTAGCTACAAAATAAAGAGAGAGAATACAAATTGCTAATATCAGAAATGAAAGATTGGTCGTCTCTAGTGATCCCAAAGATATTAAGAGGATAATAAAAGAATACTATGAACACTTCTATGCTCATAAATTTGATAACTAGATGAAATGGACCAATTCCTTGAAAGACACAACCTACTAAAACCCACACAAAGAATTTTGTGCAACCCCAAACCTGTTAAGTCTCCTTCAGTGGCCACTAGGTTTCTGGTTTTCAGAACTGCTTTAGTTGTGAAGCTATTGCCTTTTCAAAGCTACTGAGGAGCTAAGGGAGGGGAATGAAATGAGTGCTAGTTAAAGCACCACCAAACTCACTGTTCTTACCAAAATGCAGTAATTTTTCTTAAATAAATCCTCCTTGGGTTGTTGCAAGACTTAGGTTAATTTCCAGACTTCTGAAAAAGTTGATTTTGACAGTTTTTGCAGTGTTCTCCTTGCTTTTATGGAGAAGCACATTTTTGGAACCTTTTTTTTGCCCTGCTGCACCTTAATTTTCTTCTCTTGGGCAGTATGTCATAGAAATCACTCCGTATCAGTTCTTCATTCCTTTTTACAGTTGTATAGGACTCCATTGTGCCAATGTTGCATAATTTATTCAAACACTCTCCTATCTATGGGCGTTTCAGTTGTTTCCAATATTTTGCAATTACAAACTATGCTGCAATGAACATCCTTGTGCATATGTATTTTTGGATTGTTGGAAGTTCATCTTCAAATATAGATTCTTAGAATGGGGATTTCTGGGTTGAAAGGTTATGTTAGGTATGGCCAATTTCTCTGTGGAAGTGTTGCACTGATTTGTATTCTCAGCAGCAATGTACGTGAGTGACTGCTTCAGCACAGACTCTTCAACAGATTCTGTCATCACACTTTTTAATTTTTTGCTTGTCTGATAGGTATCTCAGTGTGGTTTTAATCAGCAGTTCTCTAATTATGTACTGAGTTTGAACATTTTTCATGTACTTAATGGGCATTTTTATATCCTATTTTTTTTGTTGAATTGTCTGTTTTTATATTTTCCTCACTTTTCGATTGAGTTTTTGGTCCCTTGCACTCAATTTTTTAAAAATTTCAAATTGCTCTTTATTTTTATAGAGTTGTTAATCACAAGTCATGTCTGAGATTTGACATATTTTCTTGTGCAAATATTTCAGATCAAATTAAATGCCTTTTTTCCGGTGGCTATGGTTCACTTTGATTAAATTCAAGCTGTTTGACCATGTCATTAATTGACTGTTCTTAATACTGGTGGAAGTTCTGGAGATCAGCGAGAGTTTCAGAAAAATTCAGCAGCCTGAGTAATTTCCATCACAGCCAAGCCAGACGGACTGAGATTCCACTGTTGAACGAAACTCCTGTGTGGGGTTGGGAGTGGAGATGGGAGTAGTTGTCAAGAAGCTTTATAAGAAAGTGTCAGAAATTAGGAAGCATGGGTCATCATTTGCCTTTAAGAGAGAGAGAGGGGGATATTAAGCAAAATAAATTTTGAGCAAGGAGAAGGGGTTATAACTATGAAAAGAATACTTTTAAAATGAAGGTTAACAGCCTTGGGCAGATAAGCAGGAAAAAAGAAAGGTCAAGCAAGAAACAATTATCATAGATTTGATACTTATTTATTGAGTATCTATTACGTATAAGACCCTCTTCTAGGGCGGGTAGGGTCTATGGGAAATACAAAGATAAACAAGGGCAAATCTCTTGTCCTAATTTAGAGGCATGAAACCAACAATGTTGCCTTTTGTTTAAACTATAGTTTACTAAGTTCTTACTATGTGATAGGTATCACTCAAAGCACTTTACCTCTCTTATCTCTAATTCTCATAAAAACGCTGCCAGGTTGATATTATTACTCTTTTTTTTTTTTCCTGAGGAAGAGTCTAGAGTCACAAAGCTAGAAAGTTGTGCAATTTGAATTCAGATCTGCTTAAAGAATGTCAATATGTATTGTGAATAGTACTTTATAGTCGATTCTGTTAGGACAAATCAAACCAGTTTAGCCTGAAGTAACAACGACTAACCTTATTTCATAATTTCCATGTGCGGAGGACAGCAGTGAAAAATTTACATGGATCATCATATGTAATCCTGAGACAGAATTTAAATGTTTGCATTCTCTACATTCTCTGTGACACTAACATCTGCCTCATTGCTTATGCTGAAATCTCAGGTTTCATCCAGGACTCCCAACTCACCCACATCTGTTTGGTTTATAAATCCAGTAAATTCTGCCTCTTCAATAGCTCTTTAATTCATCTTTCCTTCTTAATCCTCACAGTCACTTTCTTAGTTTGAGCCACCATTATCTCTTAGATTGATTACTTTAAGAGCTTCTGAACCCCTCTCCTTGCCTTTCTAATTCACTTGCACCAAGCCAATTTACTATTCTTCCTAAATTGCGGAGCTAAGTTTGTCTCTCCTCCAGTGCTCCTCCTAACCCTAACTTGATAGTAATCCTCCCTTGACCCACTCTACGTCAGTTATACTGAATTGCCTGCTCTTTCTTCCCTGGTACTGCCTCTATGTCCTTCAATTTTCAAGAGTCCTTCATATATTAAATTTATTAGTCCTTCGCCTGTGGTATACGTTGCAAAAGTTTACCCATTTGTTAGTTGTCTTTTGACTTTGTTTATGGTGCATTTGCCATGCAAATTTTGAATAGGTAATCAAATTTATGAAATTAGTTAATTAATTGCCTCTGGAATTTGAGTCATAGAAAGTCTTTTCCTACACCAAGATTAAAGAGGAATTCCCCCATGTTTTCTTCTAATACTTGTATGGTTTCATTTCATACATTTAACTCTCTAATCTATTTGGAGTCTATTTTTTTGACTATGGAGTGAGATATGGATGTAGTTTTACCTTTTTCCTCTTGAAATCATCTGGGTCCAGGTTTGTTTGTTTGTTTCTTTGGTGGAGTTGTCCCCTAATAACTTTGTGTTGTATATTCCTTCTATAGAAACAGATCTGTTTCATCATTCTAACTCTAACAGGGTCAATTTTGGTAACTTGGATTTCCTTAGGACTTCCTGTAGGTTTTCAAATTTGGTTTCAAATTTGTTTACCTAGAATCTCATATGAGTTTTAAAATTTCTTTTGTTTCAATGCTGATTTCACTCTTGTCATTTCTTATTTTGCATATTTGTTCTTCCTTTATCCATTTTTCTCTTGATAAAGTTAGATCATAATTTTTCTATATTGTTCATCTATACAAAACTATATTTTAATTTTTAGACCATTTTTCTATCTTCCTCTTCATTAATTTCTGCTTTTACTTTTATTATGTCCTTTTTTATGCTTTCTTTTGGTTTACTTTTAAAATTTTTTTCTAGCTTTATGAGCTAGGATCTTAACCCAGTTTTCTGTTGTTTCAGTTTCCTGAATAAATATGTTTAATGCAAAAAAATTTTTTCCCTGATCACTTCATTAAATATATTCCATAGATTCTGATATGTAGTGCTTTTATTGTCATTATTATTTTTTAATTCTGTAATTTCAGTTTGTAGTTCCCATTTCACACAGAAATTAATAGGAGATCCCTAAATTTTCAGGTAGAAAGACCTTTCTATTTTTGTTTTTATTAGCATATTCTCATTGTGATTGCATTTTAATCAGAGAATGTTGCTTGTAATATTCACATTTTATGGAAACTACTGATATTTTCTTTGTGAGCTAATAAATGATCAGTGTCTGTACCATAGACACTATTGTCATGGTGTAGACTTCAACATATATTCAAAATACCTGTCCTACGGATTATTGTTTCCTAATCAATATGTACATTCTGTCTCCATCCATACTGTTTTCCACTTGATTTGGATCATACTGAAAATGGTGCATTGAAGTCTCCTATTATTAGCGAATGTTTATCTATGACTTCTTGCATTCTTTGTAGTTCTTGCTTCAAAAAGGTGGTTGCTGTGTCATTTGGTGCATAAATATTAATGTGTTATCTGTTCATTGTGGACTGTGACTTTTGCAGTACAATTGTCCTTCTATGTCATGTTTAATACTTTGGGGCTTGAATTATACTTTGTGTGATATCAGGGTCACTATGCTTTCTTTTGCTTTCCGCTTGCTTGGTGAACTTTTGTCTATCCCCTTATTTTTAGTCTTTCTGAATGATTTTGTTGTAGGTGTGTATCTTGCATACAGCATATAGTTGTCATTTAATTAGTTTACTGAGGTATAATCTACTAAACAGAATTTGCCTGTTTTAAGTGTACTGGCCAATGATTTTTAGTAAATTCATAGAGTTTTGCAAACATCAACCACAATCCAATTTTAGAACATTTACATCACCCCCAAAAGATCCCATTTTGGGGGAAACTTCACATATCAATAAATGGAATTATACAATATGTGTTTCTTTTGCATCTGGCTTCTTTCACTTAGCATAAAATTTTTGAGGTTCATCTTTGAAGCATGTATCAGTGTTTCATTCCTTTTACTATTAAATAATATTTTCTTGTATGGATAGACCACATTTTGTTTATTCATTCAGGGGTTGATGGACATTTGGAGTTTCTATTTCTTGGTTACTATGAACAAGGCTCTTATAAACTTTTCTGTACAAGTTTTCATGTGGACATAGGTTTTTAATTCTCTTGAGGATATATCCTTAGGAGTGGAATTGCTAGGTGATATGCTAACTCTATGTTTAAATTTTTGAAAATATAAAGGTCCCAGTTTCTCCCTATTCTCACTAACAGTTGTAATCTTTCTTTCTTATTATAATCATCTTAACAGTTATATAATGATATTGTGTTTTTAATTTGGGTTTTCCTAAAGACCAATGAGATTAAACATCTTTTCATGTATTTATTTGCCTTTCCTATATCTTTGGTGAAGTGTCTATTCACATCTTTTGCCCATTTTGAAACTGGGTTATTGCTCTTTTTCTTTCTGACTTGGAAGAGTTCTTTAAATATTCTGTTAAAGTCCCTTGTAAGATACATAATTTGCACTTAATTCTCCCATTCTGTGGGTTGTCTTTTCACTTTGTTGATGTGTATTATCATGCATTTTAATTTTATGTATTTTTGATGCTTTGGCATCTTGGGGCCTTGCTGACTCTAGAGGGACTGCTCCTCCTGGGGCTAGCCAATTCCTGAAGATAGCAAATTATTTCCTGTGAGCACGCCTTTTATAGACAAGCCAATTACTCCAGAGCCCACACCCCCAACCAACTCTTCTACGTGACTCCTATACTCTAAGATACAATATTCTTCTGTTCTAATCACCCCAGGGCCAGGTACCAGATAACTAGGGACAGCTCCTATGCCCCAGAGGCTGCTGAAATTATTTAAGATAGCCAATACTAAGCCTGCTTACCACATGCTTTGCCCATTCCTTCCTGTGGAAATGACAACAAAGGCTCTTGACCATATGTTCTCCTGCTTGCCATGCCTCCTGACCAACCTCTCGCTTCCCCATGTGGCCCCTCCGCATGTCATGCCATGCCTCTTATTTCTAGAGACCTGTGAGTATACACTTCTTCCTTCATGACAGTCATCTCTGTGTCCGCATGTCTTACCACAACTGATTGAGACAAATCCTGGGTTCCCTTAAAACATGATAGTGTCCTTTAAAGCACAAAAATTTTCAATTTGGATGAAGTCTAATTTATCTATTTTTTTCTTTTGTCACTTTTGTTCTTGGTGTCATATCTAAGAAGGCTTTGCCTAAACCCTTTCACATTTGGTATCAATATTGAGTTTGCATGATATATTTTTTCCACCCTTTTACTTTTAATCTATGTATATCATTATATTTGAAGTGAGTTTTCTTTTCAGAGTGAATATAATTGGGTGATATTTTTTCATCCATTCTGAAAAATTTTGTCTTTTAATTGATGTGTTTAGATCATTTAAATTCAATGCAATTATTGATAGAATTGGATTTAAGTTTACCGTTTAATTATTTGTTCTCTTTGTTCCCTTCGTTTTTTATTGCAGTGTTTTGCCTTTGCTAATTTATTTGGTTTTTGGAACATTTTTAGTATTCATTTTATTTTATCTATTCTGGTTTTGACTATATATCTTTGTATACTTTTCTTAGTGGTTTATCTAAGATATATATATACATCCCTAGTATATAGAAATATACTATATTTTTATATATAGTATATATAGTGTATATATATATAAATATATATATTTCAACCATATAGTTTTCTTTCCCTTTTTCTTTTACTATTGTAATTGTCTCATGTATTATATTTATATACATTAAAAACCCCATCAGTAAATGTTATAATATTTTCTTTCAACCACTAGACATATTTTAAAGAACTCAAATGACAAAAAAATCTATTATATTTAACATTTCTGTTACTTTCCCTTCATTTCTGATACTCTATATTTCCTTCTGGTTTTATTTCTTTTCTGTCTAAGGAAATTCATTTAGCAATTCTTTTAGAGCAGATCTGCTGGCATCAAATTCTCTTAGTTTTTCTTCATCTGAGACTGCCTTTATTTAACCTTTACTCCTGAATAATATTTTCAATGGATATAGAATTCTGGATTAAGAGTTCTTTTCTTTTAGCATGTGAAAAAGTTGAGCCATGTTTCTCTGGCTTCTATGATTTCTGATGAGAAAATAATACCACATGATTCAAATTATTATTCCTCTCTAAGTAATGAGAAGTTTTTTTCTGGCTACTGTTAATATTTTTTTCATGTCTAGTTTTCAGCAGTTTGATAATGATTTGTCAGAGCATGATTTTCTTTGGGTTTATCGTGTTTAGGGTTCCTAAATTTTTTGAATATGTAGGTTTATATCTTGGCCGAAATTTGGGACGTTTTCAGTCTGTATGTCTTCAAGTATTTGTTATGCACCACACTTTCCTCTCCTTATGGGACTTCAGTGACATGAAAGTCATAACTTTTGGTCTTGTCCCATAGGTCCTTGAGCCTCTGTTCGTTTTTTTAAAAATCCTTTTATTCTGTCATTCATACTGAATAATTTCTATTGCTCTATCTTCATTGAGCCCATCCTGTGAGGGGTTTTTGTTTGTTTGTTTGTTTGTTTTGGTTATTTTATTTTAAGTTTTATACTTTCCATTTGGTTGTGCTTTATAGCTTCTATCTCTTTTCTGAGCCTTTTTGTATTTCCTTTTATTTCCAGAATGTTTGCCCTTACTTCTTGGGAGTTAATAATAGCTACTTTAAATGCTTTGTCAGATAACTCTCACATCTATTTCATGTTGATGTTGGCATCTGTTGTCTTTTCCTAGGAGAGTTGATATTTTCTGGTTCTTCATATTCTTTCTTTTCCATATTCTTCATTTCCAGTGATCATCATCTTTGTGTAAATCCAATTTTCTTCCACCATTCTCTTTTAATATTGTAAACAGCTTTATTGAGGTTTAATGGGGGCATATAATAAACTGCATGTATTTAAAGTGTACAAGTTGGTAAATTTTGATACATGTAGACACCTATGAAACCATCACTACAATCAAGATAATGAGCCTATCGGTCACCCACAAGTTTCCTCATGCCCTTTGTAAACTCTTCCTCCTACCCTCTAGCAAACACTGGGCTGCTTTCTGTCACTATAGTTTGCATTTTCTCATGTTTTAAGTAGAATCATAGAGTATATATTCTTTCTTTTTAAGATTCATCCATGTTGTTGCTGGCATCAATAATTCATTCCATTTTAATGCTGAGTAATATTTCATTGTTTGAATGTACCATTTTCCCATTCACCTGCCGATGGCCATTTGGGTAGTTTCCAGTTTTTGTCTATTACAAATAAACCTCCTCTGAGCACAAGTCTTTATAAGAATGTATGCTTTCTTTTTTTTTTTTAACATCTTTATTGGAGTATAATTGCTTTACAATGGTGTGTTAGTTTCTGCTGTCTAACAAAGTGAATCAGCTATACATATACATATATACCCATATCCCCTCCCTCTTGCATACCCTCCCACCCTCCTGCGTCCCCTCCCACCCTCCCTATCCCACTCCTCTAGGCAGTCACAAAGCACCAAGCTGATCTCCCTGTGCAATGCAGCTGCTTCCCACTAGCTATGTATTTTACATTTGGTAGTGTATATATATCAATGCTACTCTCTCACTTCGTCCCAGCTTACGCTTCCCCCTCCCTGTGTCCTCAAGTCCATTCTCTACGTCTGCGTCTTTATTCCTGTCCTCCCCCTAGGTTTGTCAGAACCATTTTTTCCCCTTTAGATTCCATATATATGCATTAGTATATGGTATTTGTTTTTCTCTTTCTGGCTTACTTCACTCTGTATGACAGACTCTAGGTCCATCCACCTCACTACAGATAACTCAATTTCGTTTCTTTTTATGGCTGAGTAATATTCCATTGTATATATGTGCCACATCTTCTTTATCCATTCATCTGTCGATGGACACTTAGGTTGCTTTCATGTCCTGGCTGTTATAAATAGTGCTGCAGTGAACATTGTGGTACATGACTCTTTTTGAATTATGGTTTTCTCAGGGATTATGCCCAGTAGTGGGATTGCTGGGTCATATGGTAGTTCTATTTTTAGTTGTTTAAGGAACCTCCATACTGTTCTCCATAGTGGCTGTATCAGTTTACATTCCCACCAATAGTGCAAGAGGGTTCCCTTTTCTCCACACCCTCTACAGCATTTGTTGTTTGTAGATTTTCTGATGATGCCCATTCTAACTGGTGTGAGGTGATACCTCATTGTAGTTTTGATTTGCATTTCTCTAATAATTAGTGACGTTGAGCAGCTTTTCTTGTGCATCTTGGCCATCTGTATGTCTTCTTTAGAGAAATGTCTATGTATGTCTTCTGCCCATTTTTTGATTGGGTTGTTTGGTTTTTTAATACTGAGCTGCATGAGCTGTTTATATATTTTGGAGATAAATCCTTTGTCCATCGATTAGTTTGTAAATATTTTCTCCAATTCTGAGGGTTGTCTTTTCATCTTGTTTATAGTTTCCTTTGCTGTGCAAAAGCTTTGAAGTTTCATTAGGTCCCATTTGTTTATTTTTGTTTTTATTTCCATTACTCTAGGAGGTGGGTCAAAAAAGATCTTGCTGTGGTTTATGTCATAGAGTGTTCTTCCTATGTTTTCCTCTAAGAGTTTTATAGTGTCCGGTCTTACATTCAGGTCTTGAATCCATTTTGAGCTTATTTTCATGTATGGTGTTAGGGAGTGTTCTAATTTCATTCTTTTACACATAGCTGTCCAGTTTTCCCAGCACCATTTATTGAAGAGACTGTCTTTTCTCCATTGTATATCCTTGTCTCCTTTGTCATAGATTAATTGACCATAGGTACATGGGTTTATCTCTGGGCTTTCTATCCTGTTCCATTGATCTATATTTCTGTTTTTGTGCCAGTACCATATTGTCTTGATTATTGTAGCTTTGTAGTATAGTCTGAAGTCAGGGAGTCTGATTCCTCTAGCTCTGTTTTTTTCCCTCAAGATTGCTTTGACTATTTGGGGCCTTTTGTGTCTCCATGCTAATTTTAAGATTTTTTGTTCTAGTTCTGTAAAAAATGCCATTGGTAATTTGATAGGGATTACATTGAATCTGTAGATTGCTTTGGGTGGTATAGTCATTTTCACAATGTTGATTCTTCTAATCCAAGAACATGTTATATCTCTCCATCTGTTTGTGTCATCATTGATTTCTTTCATCAGTGTCTTATAGTTTTCTGAGTACAGGTCTTTTACCTCCTTAGGTAGGTTTATTCCTAGGTATTTTATTCTTTTTGTTGCAATGGTGAATGGGATTGTTTCTTTAATTTCTCTTTCTGAACTTTGTTTGTTAGTGTATAGGAATGCAAGAGATTTCTGTACATTAATGTTGTATCTTGCAACTTTACCAAATTCATTGATTAGCTCTAGCGGTTTTCTGCTGGCATCTTTAGGATTATGTATGTATAGTATCATGTCACCTGCAAACAGTGACAGCTTTACTTCTTCTTTTCCAATTTGTATTCCTTTTATTTCTTTTTTTTCGCTGATTGCTAGGACTTTCAAAACTATGTTGAATAATAGTGGTGAGAGTGGACATCCTTCTTTTGTTCCTGATCTTAGAGGAAATGCTTTCAGTTTTTCACCATTGAGAATGATGTTTGCTGTGGACTCTCATATATGGCCTTTATTATGTTGAGGTAGGTTCCTCTATGCCCACTTTCTGGAGAGTTTTTATCATAAATGGGTGTTGAATTTTGTTAAAAGCTTTCTCTGCATCTATTGAGATGATCATATGGTTTTTATTCTTCAATTTGTTAATATGGTGTATCACATTGATTGTTTTGCGTATATTGAAGAATCCTTGCATCCCTGGGATAAATCCCACTTGATCATGGTGTATGATCCTTTTAATGTGTTGTTGGATTCTGTTGCCTAGTATTCTGTTGAGGATTTTTGCATCTATATTCATCAGTGATATTGGTCTGTAATTTTCTTTTTTTGTAGTATCTTTGTTTGGTTTTGGTATCAGGGTGATGGTGGCCTCGTAGAATGAGTTTGGGAGTATTCCTTCCCCTGCAATTTTTTGGAAGAGTTTGAGAAGGATAGATGTTAGCTCTTCTCTAAATGTTTGAGAAAATTCACCGTGAAGCCAGCTGGTCCTGGGCTTTTGTTTGTTGGAAGATTTTTAATCACAGTTTCAATTTCATTACTTGTGATTGGTCTGTTCATACTTTCTATTTCTTCCTGGTTCAGTCTTGGAAGGTTATACCATTCTAAGAGTTTGCCCATTTCTTCTAGGATGTCCATTTTATTAGCATAGAGTTGCTTGTAGTAGTCTCTTATGATGTTTTGTATTTCTGCACTGTCCGTTGTAACTTCTCCTTTGTCATTTCTAATTTTATTGATTTGAGTCCTCTCCCTCTTTTTCTTGATGAGTCTGGCTAAAGGTTTATCAATTCTGTTTTTCCTCTCAAAGAACCAGCTTTTAGTTTTATTGATCTTTGCTGTTGTTTTCTTTGTTTCTATTTCATTTATTTCTGCTCTGATCTTTATGATTTCTTTCCTTCTACTATCTTTGGGGTTTGTTTTTGTTGTTGTTGTTCTTCTTTCTCTAGTTCCTTTAGGTGTAAGTTTAGATTGTTTATTTGAGATTTTTCTTGTTTCTTGAGGTAGGATTGTATTTCTATAAACTTCCCTCTTAGAACTGCTTTTGCTGCATCCCATAGGTTTTGGATCGTCGTCTTTTCGCTGTCATTTGTCTCTAGGTATTTTTTTTATTTCCTCTTTGATTTCTTTAGTGATCTCTTGGTTATTTAGTAACGTATTGTTTAGCCTCCATGTGTATGTGTTTTTTACGTTTTTTTTCCCCTGTAATTGATTTCTAATCTCACAGCATTGTGGCCAGAAAAGATTCTTGATATGATTTCAGTTTTCTTAAATTTACTGAGACTTGATTTGTGACCCAAGATGTGATCTCTCCTGGAGAATGTTCCGTGTGCACTTGAGAAGAAAGTGTAATCTGCTGTTTTCAGATGGGATGTCCCATAAATACCAATTAAATCTATCTGGTCTATTGTGTCACTTAAAGCTTGTGTTTCCTTATTAATTTTCTGTCTGGATGATCTGTCCATTGGTGTAAATGAGGTGTTAACGTCGCCCACTGTTATTGTGTTACGGCTGATTTCTTCTTTTATAGCTGTTAGCATTTGCTTTATGTAGTGGGGTGCTCCTATGTTGGGTGCATGTATATTTATAATTGTTATACCTTCTTCTTGGATTGATCCCTTCATCAATATGTAGTGTCCTTCTTTGTTTCTTGTAACATTTTATTTATTTATTTATTTATTTATTTATTTATTTATTGGCTGTGTTGGGTCTTCGTTGCTGCATGCGGGCTTTTCTAGTTGTGGTGAGAGGGGGTTACTCTTCGTTGTGGTGCACGGGCTTCTCATTGTCGTGGCTTCTCTTGTTACAGAGCATGGGCTGTAGGCGCACAGGCTTCAGTAGTCGTGGCACGTGGGCTTAGTAGTTGTGGTTTGTGGGCTGTAGAGCTCAGGCTCAGTAGTTGTGGTGCATGGGCTTAGTTGCTCCGTGGCATATGGGATCTTCCTGGGCCAGTCCTCGAACCCGTGTCCCTTGCATTGGCAGGCAGGTCCTTAACCACTGTGTCACCAGGAAAGCCCAACATTATTTATTTTAAAGTCTATTTTATCTGATATGGGGATTGCTATTCCTGCTTTCTTCTGATTTCCGTTTGCATGGAATATCTTTTTCCATCCCCTCACTTTCAGTCTGTATGTGTCCCTAGGTCTGAAGTGCATCTCTTGTAGACAGCATATATATGGGTCTTGTTTTGTATCCATTCAATGAGCCTGTGTCTTTTGGTTGGAGCATTTAATCCATTCACTTTTAAGGTAATTATCGATATGCATGTTCTTATTACCGTTTTCTTAATTGTTTTGGGTTTGTTTTTATAGGTCCTTTTCTTTTGTGTTTCCCACTTAGAGAAGTTCCTTTAGCATTTGTTGTACAGCTTGTTTTGTGGTGCTGAATTCTCTTAACTTTTGCTTGTCTGTATTTGTTTTTTCTTTAATTCTTCTAGGTGTTTGCTCTTTAATTCTTCTAGGTCTTTGTTCTTTAATTCTTCTAGGTCTTTGTTAAACATTTCTTGCATCTTCTCGATCTTTGCCTCCATTCTTTTTCTGAGGTCCTGGATCATCTTCACTATCATTATTCTGAATTGTTTTTCTGGAAGCTTGCCTATCTCCACTTCATTTAATTGTTTTTCTGGGGTTTTATCTTGTTCCTTCATCTGGTACATAGTCCTCTGCCTTTTCATTTTGTCTATCTTTCTGTGAATGTGGTTTTCGTTTCACAGGCTGCAGGATTGTAGTTCTTCTTGCTTCTGCTGTCTGCCCTCTGGTGGATGAGGCTATCTAAGAGGCTTGTGCACATTTCCTGATGGGAGGGACTGGTGGTGGGTAGAGCTGAGTGTTACTCTGGTGGGTGGAGCTCAGTAAAACTTTAATCTGCTTGTCTGCTGATGGGTGGGACTGGGTTCCCTCCCTGTTGGTTGTTTGGCCTGAGGCAACCCAGCACTGGAGGCTACAGGCTCTTTGGTGGGGCTAATGGTGGACTCCAGGAGGGCTCATGCCAAGGAGTATTTCCCAGAACTTCTGCTGCTAGTGTCCTTGTCCCCGCAGTGAGCCACAGCCACCCCCCACCTCTGCAGGAGACCCTCCAACACTAGCAGGTAAATCTGGCTCAGTTTCCTATGGGGTCACTGCTCCTTCCCTATGGGTCCTGATGTGCACACTACTTTGTGTGTGCCCTCCAAGAGTAGAGTCTCTGTTTCCCCCAGTCCTGTCAAAGCCCTGCAATCCAATCCCGCTAGCCTTCAAAGTCTGATTCTCTAGGAATTCCTCCTCCCATTGCTGGACCCCCAGGTTGGGAAGCCTGACGTGGGGCTCAGAACCTTCACTCCAGTGGGTGGACTTCTGTGGTATAAGTGTTCTCCAGTTTGTGAGTCACCTACCCAGCTGTTATGGAATTTGATTTTATTGTGATTGTGCCCCTCTACTGTCTCATTGCAGCTTCTCCTTTGTCTTTGGATGTGGGGTATCTTTTTTGGTGAGTTCCAGTGTCTTCCTGTCAATGATTGTTTAGCAGTTAGCTGTGATTCCGGTGCTTTCAGTAGAGGGAGTGAGTGCATGTCCTTCTACTCCGCCATCTTGAACCAATCTCCTGTGTAAATCCAAATTTTATCTGGAAATAGAGGAGGAAGCCTGTGCCTTTTATGCAATGGTGGGTCTGCTTGCATTATCTTTTTAAAGTAGATTGTAAGTCATGATTTCTACTCTTCTCACTTCTAGTACATAAAAGACCCATGTAATCATTCCTGTTTTCTCTCTTACACTGATAGGGTGAGGTGCTGACCTCAGTGATTGGGACTGGTTTGAAGTTTTAATAAAACGTATCTTAATTCTGGTTCATCCCTCTTGTTGCTCATGGCCCTCCTGCGCTTTTAATTGAGAGCCATGTAGGTCTCTGTTTCCTCAGCCCTAAAAGACTTAGGGGTGGTAATGTCAAAAGGGTGAAGCAGTAATATAAACCTTCTCACAGATAACAATGGTAGAGATGAGGTGATTTAAAACAATTGCTTAAAGGCACTGAAAAACCTCGAAGAGCCTCCAGAATACAGATGACAATTTACTCTAAAACTTGCAGCTATAAAATTTTGATTTTGTTGCTTTCTGGCCTGAGAATGGTCCTTAAGCCCTATAGCTATGACTACTAAAGTCATACCTGAAAATGACAACTTTATCAGCTGAAGGTGTCAGAGTTCAGAGTTCAATGATGTAAAAACAACTTGAAATGTAAAGAGGAAATTCTGGAAGCACGATTGAAAATTTAAGATGACAATCCTGTTATCAAGAAAACTGCAGAAGAAATGTGACCCAAAATTTGAATATAAATTCTACCTAAACCCCTGAATATTAGCAAAAAGCAGCTTGACACCATAGAGAATTCTATTCTTAAGAGATAGAAGAAGATACGGATTGGGGTTACAACAATCTCCACAGAAACTTAGCGCTCTAGAGGAAACCAGTAGTTCTTTCAAGTGTCCCCAGAAACAAAGGATTCTTGTGGGCTGGGGAGGGGAAGTAGAAGGAATAGTGTTGGAGAGACTGCAGAATTGAGAATATAGGTTAAAGTGTGGGAGGATTCTCTCCATTTCTTGCCTCTTCCTTTTCAGACAGACCCAGATTGATGTAGTGATATACCAAAGACAAATAAGTCCTTCTGTTGGAAAAATGAGTATCATTATAGCCATTGGCCTATCACTGGGTGGTGTTTGATGGCAATGGTGTTTTCCAAACTTATTAAAATGGGGTAGCTCATATTTAGAAATTTTTAAATGAATGGCGAAGATTTTATTAACCTGAGAAGGAAAATGACATTCGAAGGAGAGGGCACAGCATGGCCAAAAGCTAAGAGGTGGGAAGATGTATGACAGGTTGTAGAATTCTGAGTTGTGCAGTTGGATGAGGCATGAAGAGGACAGAACTGTAGAAAGAGAGGCCTGCATTCTAGAGCTGATTCAGTCCCCTCCTCCCAACCCACAGTCTATTCAGAGCTACTGACAAAGGGGCAGCCTAGACAGGTATTTTATCACTTATATAATTCAGCTGTAAAATCCAATTCATTCTTTGGCTCACCATATAAAAGCAATTGTAAAAATCCCAACCAATAGTTTTGGAAAGCTTTTATGTTGGAATAGACTGAAATTGATCTACTTCATTTAATTATTATGTTTTTTAGGATTCGCCAACCTTCCCTCAGAATCAATTAGCTTAAAACTAAGAAGGCTTTCTCCCGCCTCTGAATTCTTACAGCATTTCTTTGACCAGACCTTTTATTTGGCATTTGGTATATAGACTCATAAAATTTTAGAGTTGGAAAAAAGTTTAAAAGTTATATAATTGAGCTTAATACTCAGTATAGGGGTTTCTTCTTTCAGATACTTCTCTAGCTTCTGATTGAACACTCCTAGTGATGGGGAACTCTCTACTGCTTAAGGCTGTTCTGCAGTTGGATATCTAGATATTTTCTTGGAGCATGCAGAGGACAGGTCTGAGCGGGAGACTAGGAAGGAGCCACTAGACAAATAGAAGGGAAATGAGGAGGCAGTGGTGTCCTGGAAACAGGGCAAAAGAGAGAGTTTAAAGAATGAAGGGATCATTGCTGCCAGGGTCAATAAGATGAGAATTGATATGTGTCCATTGAATTTGGCCTTAAGAACAGTTTCAGGGAGAAGAGTGAGGGTGGTACTAAGAATTGCAATGGACTGAGCCATGAATAGAGAGGTAAGGCGAAGGAGGCAGTGAGTAGGAGCTATCTGTTTGTGAAGAAATTTTATTAAGGAGGGAGGGAGATATGACAGTAGCTAGAACAAGGTATGGGGTTCAGAATAGGGTTCTTTGAAGTGGGGCATGTGGACTGGTGTGCCAGACAAGAAACCATAACTCTGACAGGTGGAGGTCCTGAGGAAGTGACTAGAAGTGAATGGGCCAGATCATTAGTGGGAGCATCTGTATGGGTAGGTGACTTCCTGGGAGCACTCCATTGTGCTGCTGTGGGAGTGAGAAAGGCACCAGTGGAATGAATCCACTTGTGGGCGCTTTGGGGATGGGACGAATCCAACTATGGACAGTGAGGCAAGGTAGTAAAGGATGCTGGCAAGAAATTACTCAGGAGACGGACCTTGCTCCACCGTTTCTCAGTTGTATGACTTTGAACAAGTCACTTCCCCTCTTTGGGCCTCAGGTTGCTTATCTCTGAAATGGAGATAACACCTACTGACAAGATTGTTGCAATTCCAAATATAATGGTATATGCAAGTGTCATCAAAAATTATAGAGCACAGCATGAGTATGTTGGTTATTGTTCAGATTTCCTTCTTTATTCTGAAAGCAATTCTGAAAGCAAAGGCTATGAGTAAGAACACTGGGTACTTTAGCTGGTGTTGGTTATAAACCAGACACAATCTCTAGTAGGGTCTCTCTTCTTATAACTCATACTTCCCCTATTTTCACAATAGAAGTGCACAGTGGGAACTGAGGTTAGACAAATAAAGACTAGCTAGGGAAGGCCTCAAAAACTGGCTAAGGACTCAGGAATTGATCCTGAGGACAACAGCAAGCACTGGACATTTTTGAGCCAAAAAGTGACATTAGGAATGTAATGTTTCAAGAAGGTTCATTTAAAATGGGTATACAAGGAGATATGGGGATATATGTATACATATAGCTGATTCACTTTTTTGTACAGCAGAAACTAACACAGCATAGTGAAGCAATTATACTCCAATAAAGATGTTAAAAATAAAATAAAGTAAAATAAAATGGGTATACAGGCTGGGTTGAAAAGAAAGGGAAACTGGAGGCAGGATGAGTAATTGGGAGGAAATTACAGTGATTAGTTTATAGGATGAAGACTTAGGGAATAGAAAGGAAGAAACAAATCAGAGAGAGATTTTGAAGGAAGCATCCTGTGAATGACTGGACATGTGGACTGAAAGAAAGTAAAAAGGGGGAGATAACTACGTTTCTAATTCAGGAGCTTAGGGGAACTGGGATATCACTAAGAGAAACAGAGCCAAGAAAGGGCTTAGCTTGGGATATGTGTGTGCGTGTGCGTGTGTGTGTCTGTGGATGGGTAGAGAATGGGCAGATATGGGTCCACTAATAATGAGTCATATTGGGCATGCTAACCACCATTGGGCTCCACCTCTGCATAAGCTACATCTGCCATCATCTACCTTACCAGAGCCTTCCATTACAGGCAAGCCAATCTACATCACCCACCTCACTCCACCATCTCAGAGGTCTTTCACTAATGAATATCATAATTTAGTCATTTCCCAGTTGATGGATAATTGAATAAATTTTAATTTTTCACCGTTATAAATAATGTAACTGGGTTTTAGAAAATATGATATCAATCAACTCACATAACCTTCTTGAGGGCCACGTCTATTGCAAAATATGTCCCCCACAACCCATTTTATTGCATGGACACTAGGCAAATTTACCTGATTTTGCTGCCTGGACTCTCCAAGAAGCAGAGATGAAATGGCATGACAATGTGGGTATCTTCACCTCAAGATTCTGGCTTTTTGAACCCACCCCCGCAATAGCAACTTGGACTGTTGTGGCTTCACTCAGTGCCCTCCTGGAGCTTTGATGTGTTCTGACAGTTGCAGTGCTAAGAGACCTTATCTTTTGATTTGTCAACATTCAACACTTTTCTTTTCTTTTAGGAATCAATTGGTTTTAGTTTAAATAATTTGGCTCCTTTGTTTTTAGTCTATTTATTCTCCCAAGAAAGAGAAAATAAAATAAAATCCTCCTCGTGCCCCTTCCTGCCCCTTAATTCTTCATCCTCTCCTTCCACCCTTCTGTTCCTAACTAGCTCTGTGACCCTGAGCAAGTCACTTACCCCCTTAGGGACTTTATTTGTTGCAACAGGAAAGTTTCAGGTCTGCAAGATGAATGGTTTCTAGGGTAAATCTCATGTTGTGTTCTTACCACAAAAAGCAAAAAAGAAAGGACACAAGGAAGCTGTGGAGGCATTAGGTACGTCTAATACCTTGACTGTGGTGATGGTATCACAGGGAGTTGCGTAGTCCAAACTCATCAAATTGTACATATTAAATATAAGCAGATCTTTGTATATCAATTATACCTCAATAAAGCTGTTTTTTTATTTTTTAAAAAAGGAGAGGAGATCGGGAGGTGGGCAGCCTCAATGGATGCCCCTTGGTTTTCTTATTCTGGGATCCATCCACTCCCTCATTTTTTCCTTGATTTAACAAATATTTATTGAGTCCCTGCTATATGCCAGGAGTTAGCTGCCCAAGATCCTGTTTACTATCTCCATGCTCGTGCTGAATTTAAGTGGGCAGTTAGTAGACTTGCTCATTTCTACTTGCTGAGACATAGAATCTCAGTGTTGTGAGGGTCTTGGAGAGACTTTAGTTCTACAACACCATTTTACAAATGAAGAAACCGAGGCTAAGAGACGTGTACTGACTTGCCTAGACTACACAGCTAATCCTTTATTTGAGGAACCAAGAAGAGATTTTATAGGCCCTTTCCTCATTCTCAGACACCCCGGTGTCTCCCAATTCTATGCTCCTTCACTCTGCTAGATTATACTTCTTGTATTCGAACCCTATTCTCCCATTTTACAGATGAGGAGACTGTATCCCAGAGAGTGAAGCAAGTCAGCCACCCAGCTAAGTAAGAGGCAGCCAGCAGCCAGAGCCAGATGCCCAGTTCATTAGGGGCATGGGAAGAACTCACAAGGAGTAAAGAGAGCAGAATAGCATGTCAGGGATTAAAGATGTATTAAAAAAGCACTGCTTCAGGAACAGCAAATGGCATCCACACCACTTATGGTCCATTCTTGCCAGCATTTTAACTTTGACCCGGAAAGAAAACAAAGCAACATGCGAGTTGAAGGCACACAAAGTCAACGTGAGAATTCCCTACTTACTCCTCTGTGCTGGCACCTTCACTAGGTTTTCTATGACATTCCACTGAAGTGAAAGAGAATATACTCCTCTGTAAAAATTAGAGACTGACTGTCCAACCGAATTTCTCTTAGGGGAAGATCTAAGTGGAATGTTTCCCAGAAGATATTATATTTTCAGGGAAAACCTTTATTCAGCTACCAAACATTTGATGGCAGGCTTGGCCTAAGAAATGAAGACAGCAATGGTAGAGGGAAAGGAACATTTGACTCCTGAGTCAAGAGAACCCAAGAATGTATTCCTGGCTTAGTTACTCTCTAACGAGCATCGGTTTCCTCATCTATAAAATGAGGCTTATGAAATCTTCCTTGTCCACCTCATAAGGTTATTGAGAGCATCAAAGGGAGATGGTAGATGTGAGAGTGCTTTGGAAACTCTAAAGCACTGGATGCTATGATGGGTTAGCTGGGGTCCCTGGCAGGAAGGTGCTTGATTCTGTTCCCATCCCAGAGCAGGTTAGTACACCTTGAGCTCCTTGACAGTGGGTTAGCATCTCATATTTATCCTTTATCCTGAGAACACCTAGAACAGTGTTTGGCACGTAGTTTGTGCTTACTATATCTCCATTGAATGAATGAATTATCTGGAAATTAATAGTCATTTGTCCAAGGATTTGCCTCCGTGAAGATGAAATCAGATGCATTAGAGTATATCTGTCTCTATTAAACAAATTGTGGATAAAACATCATAAGCTAATATATTTTTGGTAAAGGGTTAGAAGTAATTTATTTGTCTAATTTTGCCATTAAGATCTATCTGCACTCACCACACAAGCATGCTTGGATGCATGCTCACATGCTTTATTCCTGTTGCCATTAGCTAATTGACAAATTTCCCTGTTTTCCATTTCACCTTGGAGAAAGAACTTTTCACTGCAAATTAACCAATTTGCCAAATTGGAAAGAGGGATTCTGTCAGAATGACTTCTGGGCCACTCGCTGAAAGAATACAAATGCCAGAGATCTTTCTTTTAATTCAATTTAAGTAAAGTCAGAGAAAGTCAGAGGTAAAAGGAACCTTTGAGATTAGCCCAAACCCACCAATTTCCATGTGTGAAAACTGAGGCCCAGAGAGAGTAAGGGACTTGCTCAGGGTCACATCTGTAGATCCTAATGGTTTGAGAGCAGAGAGAATGATTGGGCAGAGCATGTCTTATTCCAGAGTCACAGAATTAGTCGTATGTTCTGATTTTGCAACTGTGTGAATTTGGCAAAGGACTTATTTCACTAAGCTTATTTTTTTCACCTGAAAATTGGGTACAGGTCATACAAACAGTAACTCCCACTTCATAGGGTATTGTGAGGACCAAATGGAATAATATAATCCCTATCCCAGTATCTGGGACAGAGTAGGTGCTCAGTGAATGTGAATTCCTTCTCCTTCTCTTCTCTTTGTTTTCCCTTTTGATCAGCCTGGTGGCTAGCACATAGTAGGGACTTTCATAATATTTGGTAATTTAATTGGCTGTCACCCTGATGCCATGCAATGCTTTAGGGACAGCACAACTGTCTGAACACTGGCATATCTGCTCCTTGGCACACTCCTCTGCCATCAGACCATTGCAGAGTGGAGGAAGCTGGAAGGAGCCGGGGTGAGATCAAAACTGCCAGAAAACATATATCCAGACAAAACTATAATTTGAAAAGATACATGCACTCTTATGTTCATAGCAGCACTATTTACAATAGCCAAGACATGGAAGCAACCTGAATGTCCATCCACAGATGAATGGATAAAGATGTTACACACACACACACACACACAAACACACACACACAATGGAGTACTACTCAGCCATAAAAAAGAATGAAAAAATGTCATTTGCAGCGGCATGGATGGACCAAGAGATTATCATACTGAGTGAAGTAAGTCAGACAGAGAAAGACAAACATATGATATCATTTATATGTGGAATCTAAAAACACGATACAAATGAACTTATTTATAAAACAGAAACAGACTCACAGACATAGAAAGCAAACTTATGGTTACCAAAGGGGATAAGTGGGGAGGGGAGGGATAAATTAGGAGATTGGGATTAACAGATACATACTACTATGTATAAAATAGATAACCAATAAGGACTTGCTGTATAGCACAGGGAACCATATTCAGTGTCTTGTAATAACCTATAACGCAATATATATAAAAAACTGAATCACTTTGCTATACACCAGAAGCTGACACAACATTGTAAATCAACTATACTTCAATTAGAAAAAAACTGCCAGAAGAACTACTTCCCACAAGGATAATTTCTCTTATCTTGGCAATTTCCCACCTTATCTCATAATGGCAAAAACCAGTGTATCTGAAGCCCGGCTCAAGTGCCATCTCCTGTGAGACTCCACAGCACTTCATACAGCTCCGTTTTACAAACACAGAAATGAAAGCTCAGAAAGGTTAAGTAACTTACCCAAAGTCATGGACCTAGTAAGCTGCACAGCTGAGGGGTGAGAGAATGCCGAGCACTTATTGAGCACTTACTCTGTAACATAGCTGCTGCTACCATCTCTCCCATTTTACAGATGCTGCAAATTGGCTTACAGATCTGCAGGTACACTGCTAGTAAGTGACAAGCTGAGATTCACAGTAAGATTTGCTGAGTGAACAATCATCCCACCAGGACAGGATTTCTTGACTTCAGCACTATTGATACTTTGGGCTGGAAACTTTTGTGTGTGTGATGGAGGGTTGCCCTGTGAATTGTGGGATGTTTAGTAGCATCCCTGGCCTCTACCCACTAGATGCCAGTAGCACACCTCCCAAGTTGTAACCACCAAACATGTCTCCAAACATTACCAGACGTCCCCCGGAGGACAAAATTGCCCTCTCCACCTTCATTTGAGAACCACTGCTCTGGACCCCTGGTCATCAGCCCTTACATGGAACTTCTGCTGGGTTCCAAGCTTTGACTGATGCATTTGGAACAAAAGAGATAATCTTTCTTTCCAGGAAGTTCTCTCAGGGATGTTCTCAAACGCAGGTGTGACTTAGAGTTTTTAGTTTTGTCTAAATCTTCTATGAACACCCGTTGAGATAACCTAGAAAAAGTCTAACAAGTTAGTAGAAACATATAATTCAGAAAAAAGTGAAATAAATCGAAGATGGAATTATAGATATTTTTACCTTACTTTCCATTTCTGTTTGTTCTTGACTCAAACCCAAGATGAGCTGTACTCTTTGGGTTTGTTATTCAAACTCCATTTACCGCGCGCTTCTGGACTTCTCATAATTGTGATCTGGCCAGGGTGTTCATTTAATCCTGAATCTGAGACAATGTATGTAGCTATTATAATGGCTGAAGATATCTTGGGATGGGATTGGTGGAGAAGGACATCACCTTGTTTGTTGAAAACCTTAGTCTCCCACCATCCAGAGTGTGCACCAAGCCTTCTTTGGCCTGAGCCCTCTTTTACTCCATTTAGGGCAAGACCATGATGAAGGGAAATTCTCCAGGGGAAGCAGATACGTATTTGGTCTTGAGGTCATAGAAAAATCTTTTCCTTCTCGGATCCTCAGTTTCCTTCCTGAACGACATGAGAGGCGTGCAACAACTGACTATGAATGTTACCAAGTCTCTTTGGCTAATAAACTTAGGACCATTGTTAGCCCCTAATAATAGTCACTTGCATTTGTAAAGCATTTTACAGATACAAAAGAGATATATGATTTCATAGATTCGAAGACACACTCTTTTTCATGTTTTAACATCTCCAAGATTGGGATGCATCCTAAATTGATGACATCTTAGGTTAGATGAAATATATTTTATTTTTCAAAAAATTGGGAAGGACTTCCCTGACGGTGCAGTGGTTAAGAATCTGCCTGCTAATTCAGTGGACATGGGTTCGAGCCCTGGTCCAGGAAGATCCCACATGCCGTGCACCACAATTACTGAGCCTGCGCTCTAGAGCCCGAGCTCTGCAACAAGAGAAGCCACTACAATGAGAAGCCTGCACACGGCAAAGAAGAGTAGCCCCCGCTCGCCACAACTAGAGGAAGCCCGCGCGTAGCAACGAAGACCCAACGCAGCCAAAAATAAGTAAGTAAATAAATAAACATGTAGAGCTTTTAAAAAAATTGGGAAAGTGATATAGAATTGTTAGTATTTTATTTTTCAAAATAGGGACCTCTGAAACAACTCCCATCTTAGCATCATTTCATTTAGAAATAGAAAGGTCTTTTATCAGAATGTAGGATAATCCTCCCCAAGAAAGGAAACTTTCAACTTTACATTGATGTAGTATCTAAAATAAATTAGAATTAAAAAATTTTAATGTCTATTTGGCATGACTTACCACATTAACACAATCCAGCATCATTTGGGAACAACTGATCGTTCTCCAAATATTTTCATATCCATTATCTATCTGGATCCTCAAACACACTATGAGGTGAAGGAAGTAGTTAATATCACCATTTTACAAGTAAGTTAGCTGAGGTCCAGGGTAAATAAACTGCGTTTTTCAAGATCATATTGCTAGAAACTCAGAACATGTAGTGTAAAGGCTCTTGTCGGGGAATTTCAGGTTAGATGCATGGTGGTAGTGGGAAAAGACTTAAAAACTGTGGGGCTGTATCCTAGGGGCAAATATTTCAAGTATAGTTAAGATTATCTTTCTAAAGTCACAAGACCATTGTAGGACTAAATATTACCTTTTGAGTTCACTGAAAACAGAGCTGCTCTTGTCATATCACACACGATTTTACTGGCTTACATAATCTACACAGAATACTTTATTACATTTGATTTTGATTATTTTCCATTAATTTAGTAATTTAGCCTGGTTGACTTGAGGTTTAGGATAAAAGGAGTTTGATTAATGAAACGGTGATGAACTTTGGGAATGCTGGTGATTATATTTTTATATAATGCTCCTCCCAGGCACAGGAGAAGAAGGAAAGACAATAGCCTCTGTTGCCTGGGCCGTGTTTCTGCTGGGGCAGGCCCTGGACCAAGCACTTCAAAAAAGCAATTGACCATTCATGTACAAGTTTTTGTGTGGATATGTGTTTTTATTTCTCTTATGTATATACCTTGGAGTAAAAATTGCTTGGTCATGTGATAACTCTATGTTTAAACTTTTGAGAAACTGTCTGATTGTTTTGACGGGTGGCTGCACCATTTTACATTTCCACATCCTCATCAAAACTTCTTTTTTTTTTTTTGCGGAGCACAGGCTCCGCACGCGCAGGCTCAGCGGCCATGGCTCACGGGCCCAGCCGCTCCGCGGCATGTGGGATCTTCCCGGACCGGGGCACAAACCCGCGTCCCCTGCATCGGCAGGCGGACTCTCAACCACTGCGCCACCAGGGAAGCCCAAAACTTCTTTTTGATCATAGCCATTCTAGTGGGTATAAAGTGGTATCTCATTGTGTTTGATTTGCATTTCCCTAATGACTTGATAATGCTGAACATTTTTTTCAAGTGCTTATTGAGCATCTCTGTATCTTATTTGGAGAAATAGCTATTCAAAAGTTTTGACCTTTTAAATATCCATTAAACAAATGTGGTACATCCATACAATGGAATATTATTCAGCCATAAAAAGGAATGAGATTCTAATACACACTGCAACATGGATGAGCTGAGAAAACATTATGCTGAGTGAAGGAGCCAGATGCAAAAGTCACATATTGTATGATTCTATTTATATGAAATGTCCAGAATAGGCAAATCCACAAGGACAAAAAGTAGTTTGGTGGTAACAAGGGACCGAGAGTAGTAGGGAATGTGGAGTGACTACTAATGAGTACAGTTTCTTTTTGGAATGATAAAAAATGTTCTGGAATTAGATAGTGGTGATGGATGCACAACCTAATGAATATGCTATAACTACTGAATCGTGCAATTTAAAATAGTGAGTTTTAGGGACTTCCCTGGTGGTCCAGTGGCAAAGAATCCACCTTCCAATGCAGGGGACGCAGGTTCAATCCCTGGTTGGGGAACTAAGATCCCCTGTGCCGCAGGGCAACTAAGCCCACGCGCCACAACTACTGAGCTGACATGTCCTGGAGAGAAGCCTGTGTGCCACAACGAAGAGCTGGCATGCTGCAACGAAAGACCCCGTATGCCTCAATGAAGATCCTGTGTGCCACAACTAAGACCTGATGCAGCCAAATGAATAAAAACAAAACAAAAACAAAAACAAAATCCTTCACAGATTCCTCAATGACTTGAGTGAGTTCTTTAAAAAAAAATGAATTTTATAGTATGTGAATTATATCTCAGTTTTAAAAAGCAAGTGATCACAAATGTTTTCATCTATTTCTGAGCTCTCCATTCTGTTCTATAGATCTATATTTCTATCTGTCCTTAAATACCATGCTGTCTTTTTTACTTATTTTTAATTTTTATTTTATATTGTAGCATAGTTGATTAACAATGTTGTGTTAATTTCAGGTATGCCATGCTGTCTTGATAATACTAGTTCTATATTGCCTCGAAATTAAGTAGTGTGAATCGTTCAACTTTGTTCTTGTTAAAGATTGATTTGTAATTTTAGTATCATATTGCAATTTCTGCAGGAAAGCCTGTTGGAGTTTTAACTGGGAATTTGTTAAATTTATCCAACAATTCATCTGAACTCACCTTGCTCTGAGAAGTACTCTTACTAGTGGTATGATGATCCTTCTCAAAGGATGGTAAATAAAGATTAATATGGACAAATGGATAAACTTAAGTTTAGAGAGATTAATTAACTTGCACAAGGTTACAGTTGATGTTGCAGGTGTGACTCAAACCTGGATCTGATTCACAAGCCTGTGTGCTTTCTCTGACGCCATACTGCTAATTTCAATTTCATTGAAAATTCAATGTGACCCAGCAGTGTACTGTGGCTGCTAAAAGATGATCCTGATGATAAGCTACACTAATTGCTTTGTCGTTTAGAAAGGGGGAGGTGGGAATTTTGCCCTGCTCTGACCTATCAGAACAGTTCTCAGGTATTGTGTCCAGTTCTGGGAAATATGCTCTTAGAGGGCTTGGGGACAAACTTCACCGTCATGTTCAGCAGAGAGCCAATACCAGTGTAGAAGCCTCCCAGAGCTCTGCCGAATGTGGAAGAGCTTCAGCTTAGCTTGGGAAGGGAGAAACCCGAGGAGAAATAATAAATAGCCTCAGAGATCTGAAAGGCTGTCCTGAGAAACTTCTAGTGGCAGAACTTGTGAAAATCTCTAGGGTTTGGCTCAGTAAGCTTAGGGACCTTTCCAACTCTCATAATCCATGAATTCGTGATCATTAGAAGTTGCTGTTTTTGCCTTATCAAAGTGCTTCCTATCATTCTAGTACTTGCGCAGGACCTTAGCATAGTAGTGACTCATTAAATGTTGGTTGAGTTGAATGGAATTCTTGCTATACAATGGAATCATTAGAAAATTGAACCTCAGTTATACTTAAGTTTAACTTGACAATAGAATTACCCAATTTTTCAATCCCTGAAACAAAAATCCTTTGTTAAGTGATACAATATTTATGTGAATTAGTACCAGTCTTTGGGAGGGCATTAAACATTCCCCATTAATAATTGCTTCTAAGTGATAGTGCATACTTGGCAGGGAATGGGAGCATTTATGGGTTTTCTCTCCCACTATTCACAGCCTGTTAATGAAAGCAGTGGCTCACTTGAGGTGAGGGAATAAAGGACAAGGGAGCACTTGGATTCCTCCCTCTGCTCTTCACATTGTGACTGGTGAACAAGGCTGACTTCATTCCACAGCTGGATTGATATGCAAATTTAGCCCGACTAATTGGCTTCCCCAGCTGTCTCCAGAGGGCGGATGTATTCTTTTATAAAGTGCTGTCTAGGGCGGCATTGAGAACATTAGAACTACTTAATTGAATATCAATGAATCTTTATAAACTAATAATGATGGGGAGCCTGGGAAGCTTGATGTAGGTTTGGTGTATTGAGGAGAGCCCTGACTTGAATTTGTGGGAAGTGAAAATTTCTCTGGGTTTTATAAAACTCAGTTTAGGCTTCTTTGAGCTGACGTCCTTGAAAGCCCCACTGGTGCCTTCTTGAACATACGATGTGGTGAGTGTCGGACATGAGCAAGTGTGTGAGTCCATGTCCACCCCACCCCATATATAGACACAGGCACACCCTCCCTTAATACAGGAAAACTTAATGATTGTTGTGCTTAATTCTTGCTCCTGCAAGAAGAGTCACTACTTTCCCCAAGTCAACTTTAGGCCCTGGGGCAGTGCAACCAAACTGAGTATACCTGGTCTCTCTCTGCACAGGTCAGTAGGGCATGTCTCCTCTGTCCCTGTAGAGCTGACATTTGGAGACTGATTTATGCCTTTAAATCTCACCAGGAAGTCCGCTGAACTAAAACAAACCAAAAGACCAAACCAAATAAAAACAACAAAAAATTATGTAAAAAATTGCTAAGATTACATAATATTTTAGGGAAACATGTTCTTTGGTTTATGGAATTTTATTTAGATTATTTTTATAAAGACTGTTGCTTGTGTTTTCTCCCATGGTTTACATGAGCTTCCTGCCATTTGTTTGTGATAAGATTATCTGTCCACACACCCCAATTTTGTTATTTTCTTGAGTTGGTCTATCGTCTCCATTGTACACAAACAAACTGTGTACATGTTTTTGTGTACACGAGACAGTCTTTTTCTCCATGTAATGCTCATTTAGGATCCCTCCTTTCTTGTTTTCTCCTATTCATTTATCTGACCTGTACTGTATTATTTGGCTAATTCTTTTTAGATTTAAATAAACCTGAAAATTGGGGAAAAAAAACAAAGAGAGAAAAATGTAAATATTGCCTTCATTCTACATTCTTTTGAGGGAGTAATATAAAGTAAAAAATGAGAGTGCCCACTTTAGTCCCTCCAGTCACATCAAAGGGGTAAGGCTCAGCCCTTATATTTGGTGCACAAATATCTTGACCTTGTCTATGCTTGTAAGTACATGGTTAAATGTAAATAGATATAAATATGTTCTTTTTTATTGAAGTACAGTTGATGTACAAAATTGTGTTAGTTTCAGGTGTATAGCAAAGTGATTCAATTATATATATATATATATATGTATGTATTTATTTTTAAAATTGTAATCATATTAGACATATGAGACTGCAATTTATTCTTTTACCTAACAAGATATCATGGGTGTCTTTACAGGACATATCAATCTACCCTTGCTTTTTTATGGCTACCTAGTGCTCCATTGTGTGGACATATTGTAATAAATTGAAGCATTCCCTATTGATACACAATTAGGTTGTCCACCTCCCTTTTTAACTACTAAAAACAAGGCTGAAATAAACATTTTCATACATATACCTTTATACATATATATATACGTGTGGTAATATTTTTGTAGAACAGCTTATAGGTTCTTGGAAATGGAATTTTAGTGTTGTGAAGCCTATAGATACAAAATTTTATTAGATATTACCTAGTTTCATAGATATATGAATGTATATACATATATATACACGTACACACACATATATACACATATGTATGTGTGTACATTCTGTTTAACAGTCCATGAATACCCAGTTCCTTTCACACCCACTAATACGTGATGTTACCAATCTTTTTAATGCTTATTGATCTGACTGGAAAAATAGTGTATTATTTTAATTTTATGTTCTTATTTAGTAAAGCTGAACATATTTTAATACATTTATTGGTTATTTGTATTATTTTTTAAAAATCTGTGAATGACTTCTGGTGTTCTTCAATCATTTTTTTGATTGAATTTTTGTAGAAATACTTTGTATAGAAGACCTATTAACCCTATGTCAGATGTACTGCAAATATTTTTCCTAGTCTACTGCTTGTCCTTTAACTTTGTATATATTCTACCATATAGTTTTAAATCTTCTATGTAGTCATATTGTCAATATTTCACTTTATGGCTTTTGGGTTTGAATATTTTGCTTAAATATTATTTCCTATTTTCTTGTAAAACTGCATAGTTTTTACATGTTGCTTTTTAATTCACCTGAGTATTTTTTGTATAATGTGTGAAATAAGGTTCTATATTTTATCCCAAATAGATAATGGTCCCTACACTCTATTTGTTGACTAATGTTTACTTTCCCCAATGATTTGTAAATATCAACCTTATCTTACATTACATTCATAGACAGATATGTATGTCTGTTTCTAGAATGCTTATTCTGTTTATTTGATCTACTTGATTCTCTCTGTGCTGGTATTCTGCTCTTTTAATAGATTTTGATGTTTATAATAGATTTGTTTTTTTAATTTTTAAAAATATTTTAAAATATTTTTTAATTTTTAAAATTATTTTTTTAAAATAGATTTTGATATTTAGTACATATGTTCTCCTTTATTCTTCTTTTTCAAAAAAATTCTTATTTATAATTACATTAAATCTCCCAGAAGAAATTCAGAATCAATTTGTAAAGTTCAAAAAATATCACCATTGATTCTTTGATTGGAGTCACATTTTTATATCAATTTTCAAAAAATCTGCATCTTGATGATATTGTCTTTCTCTCTAGGAATCAGGTGTGTCAAATCTATTCATTCAGGTCTTGTTGTGTGTCCTTTGATACAATTTGGATTCTTCTCTCTAAATCCTTCTAGATTTGCTGTTCATCAAGGCTCTGTTCTGGCATTTGGGCTAGACTGGATAAATTAGATTTTTATTAATGAGGGATAGGATATGCAGATCAGGGACAGCGAGAGGGAATGATTGTCTCAGAGTCACACAGCAAATTAATGACGGGGCTAGGGCTGTGGTAGACAGAGAGATGTGGAAAGAGGGAAAGAGGGAGAAAACAGGGACATTTTGAGCTGAAGGTAAACGATCTTTGCAAAGGGGGGAATTGTGATAAACCCACAAAGTGGGTGGAAGGAATGGTAAGGGCAAAGAGTGGGGGGACCATCACGTCCCTCTTCTGCTCACGGAACTTACTGTCAAGAGGGTACAGAATGTGCATAGGGTGCTTAATACACAATTATTAGCAGTAGGTCTGTTATTAAAAGCTCAGAAACTCTGGGTGGGAGCTCAAGTCATTTAGAGACTGTTATCTGTAACCAGACCCCCAGTCTCTTGGTGGTAGGCATGGTCTGGGAAATGAGGGTCATTCATAGATGGTTGGACTAAGTCACAAGTTATTTAGGTAATGCATCGTGGCAACATCTACTAGACAGACTACCCAGCTAAGAGCTGGGAAGCCTGAGTCATAGTCTTGCCCCAAACACCAACTCACCAAGGGAGTTTGGGCCAATCATGAAAGCTCTCTGGGCTTCACCTTTCCTTAATGCAACATTGAGATGCTACCTGATTGCTGCCCTATTTTCCTAAAAGGGCACTGGAAGGTTAGAGCAAGTGTCGCTTGTAAGTAAACAATGAATGCAAGGAAGAAGACAACACGGCCACCATGAAAAGGAGTGTCAAGTAGCTCTGAAGAAGTAGCAGTTCAGGCTGCCAGACCCAGAGGGAGAAGAAGAGGATAACAGACAGGGTAGGCGTAAATCATGGTAGGGAAGGAAACTTGACTACAACACCTGCTTTGGAGCCAGCCACAAGCAAGAACCCTTTACAAGAGGTGAGACAAGGAAAACCCCAAGAACTGGGGCAGGTTGGAGTGAGGGAGGTAAATGTGAAGAATTTCTTTTTTTTTTATTTTATAAATTTATTTATTTTATTTTTGGCTTCACTGGGTCTTCGTTGCTGCTCGTGGGCTTTCTCTAGTTGCTGCTCCTGGGGGCTACTCTTCGTTGCAGAGCACGGGCTCTAGGGGCGCAGGCTCAGTAGTTGTGGCACACAGGCTTAGTTGCTCCGTGGCATGTGGGATCTTCCCGGACCAGGGCTCGGACCCGTGTCCCCTGCATTGGCAGGCGGATTCTTAACCACTGCGCCACCAGTGAAGCCCAAGAATTTCAAGGATAGCATTGCTGTGTTTGCAGTGTCCTGACTAAATGCATTGAGAGGAAGGAAGGGCCAGGGGAAGTGAGAAGCAAGTCTCCGGTTTGCGCAGGGTGGGTGAGAAAAGCTGGAGACCTCTGCAGGGGAAGATTTGTCCAGAGGGAGGACTAGAGCAGCTGTTCAGTCAGAGACAATCTGGTGGGGACCCTACTTATTAATATGATTGCAACTGACCCACGAGACGGATTAACAGTAATTCACATCCTGGGGAGTGAGAGGTTTGATGGCAGCTTCAGATGAGCAGAGAAATTTGATTTGTGGTGGAGACTATATCAGGAGAAAAGGGGCCAGAGTGGCGGTGGGATGATTCTACCTGGCAGGCCATAGCCAGGAAATCTGTTCATTCTCTGCAGGAATGAAACACTGACCTGATTACCGAGCCATTGTAGACGTATTCACAGTCTCAGGACAAGAAGCAGACAGCTTTGGGACCTGGCCTGAGTGTGCAAGCATGACCCAAAGAGCTGGAGGGGCAAGTGGGGCCTCTCCGGCCTGAGTCAGGCAAGAGTTGGGTCTGGGGAAGGAACCCTGCTTCTCTGGGGTTTATTTCCCAAAACATACACGTGGAACACATCCTAAGAACTCAGTGGGATTTGGTCTCTCTTGTTTTAGAGGAGACTTCATAATTGCAAAGCCCAAATCAGAAAAAAAGCCATCACCATTTCAGTTTTGGTTGGGAAATTGTTTTCAGTGCAGGTGTTGGGGACACCCGAAGACAGGACATGGATATTGCACAAGAAGTCACTGGTGGAACAAGGGGCTTTGGAGACTCAGCTGTGCCATTGGCAGAAGGGCATTGGGTGTAAGCTTTGTCTAGGGAGAGAGGCAGGACCACAAGGCCAGCCTTGAATGGCAGAGAGAAAGGAGAAGAGGAAGAACAGAGTGGCCTAGGCATCTCTGAGAAGGAGACGACAAAAAAGAAGGAGGATGCTCTTCAAGTTTCAGTGGGAGAGAAACAAAACTCTACTGGATAAGGAGCTGTGATGGACAGATGGGTCCCAGGAAACGATAGCTGCCCCAGAGACAACAGACAAGGAGCCAGAAGCCTCACCCCTGCCTCCTCAAAAGAGGCTGCTTTGCAGGAATCCACTGAGCAGGAAAGGCCAGGATGGAGGGGGTGGCAGAGGTAGGGAGGAGGGCTTCCAGGGTCCATTGAAGGGAAAGAGCAAAGAGAATGAGCTCAGCAGACCTAGCCTAGATGGAATGAGAATACGAGAGGTCGCCCCCAGCCTGAGATAGGGGAAAGCAAAAGAACTGAAAGGGGGGAGGGAGTGCAGGGAGTTCAAAGGCAGCCTCGAAGGACTCATTAAAATGACACAACACAAATCACAACTTAGCGTAGGAACATGTACCACAAGTGGGCTAAGAATGCAGAAGGCCAGAGAGGTAGCTGCTGGGGCCCTGGGAGAAGAGAAAAGGGATGTCACTTCAGTATAAGGACAAGGCTGAATACAAAGAGGACAGTGTATTGTGGGGGGAGGCCAAGGCGGCCGGCGGCTCTTCACAAGGGGCAGCGGGGAGGAGACCCAGAAGGGGAGGCTGGGTTTCTCATGCAGTTTGCATTTTCTAGGACCTTCAAGATGAGGGTTTCAAGATGTATGATTGTGAAGGTGAATTCGGGAGGGAGAAAGCAGCATTGTGAAGATGAAAAGGAAACGGTGTATAAAGCAAGCTACACTTTTCTCCCCAAAAAGGTGAAACATAGGAGTGCAAGGAGATTTCCACTGTACCTACGCTGCAAAGATGGGCTGAAAGCAATTGGAGAGTGGTCCGTCATACCCAGTAGTCAAAATTAGTCTGGACAATGGTACGCAGCTTCGCTTTGGGAAGATGAAAAAGTTCGGGAGACAGATGGTGATGGTCGCACAGCAATGTGAATGCGCTTAATGCCACTGAACTGTACACTTAAAATGGTAAATTTGGGGTTTCCCTGGTGGCGCAGTGGTTGAGAGTCCGCCTGCCGATGCAGGGGACACGGGTTCGTGCCCCAGTCCGGGAAGATCCCACGTGCCGCGGAGCGGCTGGGCCCGTGAGCCATGGCCTCTGAGCCTGCGCGTCCGGAGCCTGTGCTCCACAACGGGAGAGGCCACAGCAGTGAGAGGCCTGCGTACCACAAAAAAAAAAAAAAAAAAAAAAAGGTAAATTTGATGTTACATGTATGTTATCACAATAAAAAATTTAGTCTGCAAAAATACAGAGACCTGTGTATACAAGTCACTCTATGAAGAGATACTGTTACTGACCAAGCTAGCTCCAGGAGAAGACAAAAGGCTGTCAGAATCTAGGACATCTGACCACCAACCAACCATAGCTTGGCAGGGTAGCCTGGTGGTAAAGTGTGGTCTCTGGAGCCACTTACTCCCTGTGTGACCTCAGACAAGAGGTTTTCTCATATGTTAAACTGGCATCACCATCATCGTCACCACCCCACAGCTGCTTTCCAATAATAAACTCTTAGTTTGGGACCAATTTATGTAAAGCACCATGCACAGTGCCTGGAACAAAATACATGCTCAGTAAAATTTTGTTTTCTTTCGGCTTTTTAGTTTATGAAGTATATCATATTCATTCTCTCGACAGTCACGACAAATCAAAGACAAGAATTTTGCCAGTCATGTTATGGAAAGAATAAAAATCAATTATATAATAAGAAGGGTGGTGACTGAAGGGAAGGAAGGCTCTCCCTTCTTTTGAAATTTAGAGCAAATTTTCTTAAAGTGAGGTCCTGGGACCACCTGCCCCAGAATGACCTGGGTCACTGGTTCAAAGTGAAGACTCCTGGCCCCTTCCAGGCTTATGGAAGCAGATTTCCTGAGGTGCAGTCCAAGAATATGAACTAAGAAGCACCTCAGGTGATTCTTCTGTACACTCACGTCTGAGAATAACTGCTTTAAGACATTTATTGGCTTTTGAAACTCTGCTTGCCTTGGGAGTGGTCAGCCGTATGTCAGGCTTAATCTTCTCAAAATGGGGACTGGGGCCGTCCAAGCACTGAAACCTATCTGCCCGATTTCCCAAGGTGCATCTCCCCCAAGATGCCTTAATTCTTCCTTCCCTACTGCTGAGAAATCCCGGTGCTTCATCTTGCACTTGGGACCAATTACTTGCCTAGACTTCCATCTCTTCTTGCTGTTCTCTTGGCAACTGGCCATGCATCCCCATCCATCTCAACAGCCATCACCTGCATCTGAGCTGTTAAATCCCCAAACAGCCGTCCTGCTGCCAACAGATGGATCAAATTCTCTTGCTACTCTGTGCTACTGTGTGACCCAGAAGATCATCTTTGCTTTAAAATATAAGGAGAGAGGGGGATAGATGAAGTATGTTTGGTAAAATATTGGTGGTTGTCAAAGTTGAGTGGTGAGTGTATGGAAGTTCATTATACTACTCTATATATCTACTTTTTCATATATTTGTAAGTTTTCATCATGAAAAAGAAGCCATGGGAATCAGAAAACACTGTAATTCAGGGCTTGGTTTATTGTCAAGACTTAAGAAAGAATTGGTGAAAATATTAATAATGTAAATGAAACTTAAAAGTGTGTTGTGTTTGTAACCACTACATTTGTAAATAGCATAAAAAATAAGGGAATATTCTTCCAGTATTTGAAAACTATAAAATCTGATTCAGCAAAAAGTCACCCACATCATTGATAAACAAGTGAATGTCTGCTATACATAATGCAGAAACTGAGAGATGTTTCAGTTTAATGAATACAATTTGGACAATGGTGAAGGATAGCTTATTTGTAATCATATATCAGAGTTAATGACACTAAATTTATTGGGAAAGAATTAGCAGATTGAGATGCAGTTATATTTGTCAAATCATGGTTGACTCTGATTACAGCCATAGGTTGGTTATGGATGCAAGAGCTTGGCAAAAGTCAGCAAAAGTATTCTGGGAAAATCAATTGGACATATGGAATTTACAAAAAAAAAGTATTGTATATTTTATTATTGTTTGTAAATAGTGTGGTACACAGCATTTGAATCATATATGTATGCACTAACACACCACTACTTTAAGGAAAAAGGTATTTCCTCTAGCAAACAAACTCAGAGTAAATGTTTAAAGACAGATTTATTTTTTAGGCACAGTTCTCAGCTTATCTCAATCTAAAGACTCAATTTCTAGATAACAAAGTGAAACTCTTTATCCTCATTCTGCTTAATTGTTGTACATTCCATAGAAACAAGCAAGGAACAGGGCATCAATGCCTCAGAGTTAAGGCAACTTTCCCCCTTGAGACTCTCCAAATGTCTTTAGAGACGACCAATGAAATATTATGGTCCCTTGGTTGAAAAGCAACCAAAGTAGAACCATTATGAAAGAAACATCCAAGGGAGGCCAGGCATAGAAGAGTGTGGAGACTAGGGTCTCAGAGCCAAGACATAGGATGCCACTAGTCCCATACTTTCACGTCCTCAAGTTCCCTGTGGGCTTAGTGCCTTAACAATTTCAATTTAAGGAGCTGGTAAGTGTACTATTCCTTTTCTGAGGACACATTCACTTCTGACCTATAACAAGAAAATGCTTTGCTTTTAATACCCAAAGTGGAAAATATTTTGTTTTTAATACCCAAATAGTTTTTGGTCCAAAAGCTATTCTGCTGCATTAGAGACTGTTAAGAAAATTTTGATTGCTCTGAAATACAGACATACATACATATTAATTTTCATATGAAAATATTCAAACATGCATAAAATAGAATAATATAATGAATCCCCACATGTTCATTCTTCAGCTTCAACACTTAACAAGATTTTGCATTTGTATCTCAGGTTATATTATTAATATAATAAAGGAGCTACTTATTTAAAGGGAATTTCTTACTGAAGTTTTCTGTAAATGAAAGGATTCTTCCCCTTCTTCCCCATTCCCTCTCTACCTGTCCAAATTCTACTCATCTTCAAAGTGCAGCCCCATTGACATCTCCTTCAGAAAGTCCTCCGTGAGAGCCTTTCCCCATTCCTCAACACCTGTAAACATCCCCCAGTCCTCTGAATTCCTATAACCCTACTTATACCTCTCATATGGCTCTTTGCATTTTCCAATGATATGTGTTCTTGTCTCAGCCCTTCTGTTAAACTCTCTTGTTTACTTCTGTATCTACCACTACCCAGCCTAAGACATTATTTCTTTCTAGGTATCCTATAGCCCATTGTGAGTATATTAGCTTCCTCAGGCTGCCATAACAAAGTACCACAAGCAGTACTAACTACAGAAATTTATTTTCTCAAAATTCTGGAGGCTAGAAGTCTGAAATCACGGTGTTGACAGGGTTGGTTCCTTCTGAGGGCTGTGACGGAGAATCTGTTCCAGGTCTTGTTTCTTACCTTCTGTAACCTTAGGCTTTCCTTGGCTTATAGATGACTCCTCTTCCTTTGTCTTCACACTGTCTTCCCTCTGTAGGTGTCTGTGTCTAAATTTCACCTTTTTAAAAGCACACCAGTCATATTGGTTAGGGCCCATCCTAATGACTTCATTTTAACTTGATTACCTTTGTAAAGACCATATTTCCAACTAAGGTTACTTTCTGAGGTATTGAGGGTTAGGACTTCAACATGTGTTCTTTCGGGACAAAACTCAACCTACAACAGTTGGCATCCATAATTGTTAGTCAGAGGTCTCCATGGATGTAAGAACTTCTTTTTTGGAGTGAATTATCATTCCTAAAGTAGTTGCTAGTGAGAATCCAAATCACCCTCCTTAGAACAGCACACCACTGTGTGCTCCCTTTTCATCATTAGAAAAGTGGGCAAAGCATAGCAACATGACAACACATTTATTTTTTCTCTCTTACTTTCTAATTTTGCAATCTGTTAAGCCAAGGCTTTCTAGAGAGACTGTATAAAGTGTAGCTCTGTTGTTTGTGTTACATGGCCTAGAAGAAAATAAGTTAATTTATCGGTGATCAAAGGATTTCACTTTATCCAACAGAAAAAAAATACCTTTCCCATTTCATCTTTGGGCAACCACTCAGTCATTCACTCACCTATTTAACCAATATTTATTGAGCACCCATTATGTGCCAGATTCTAGGTTGGCACTGCGAGTACAGTGGTGAACAGCCACAATTGCTACCCTCACAGGGCTGAGTTACAATTGAGGGGTATGTAATTTCTCAAGCCCAGTCTACCCATCAGAAGTTAGCTCCTTCTCTAGGGCTTCCTATTCCTGGTCTGGCCAGATTTCACAGCACAGCCGTCTGGCTATCAGCATTTGGTAGTTCCAACGACTTCCAGTTACTAATATTTCTTCTCTCCTAAAAATGGCTTTAGGAATACTCCTTTCTTTGTGGTACCAGCTATTTTCTCAGCCCCTCTTCCAAGGCATTGGAGAGTCATCATGCTTTTTGTTTCCTTTCAAACTAGACTTCAATTTTCCCTTGAGAGTTTTCTTTAGGCTGTTTCCAAACTGTCCACCTGCTCTCTAGACCAGTGGTTCTCCAACTTTAGTGGGCAATGAAAAAGTTTAGTGGCTGGTCCACCAATCCAAGCAAGGAATTGGAGTAGTATGGACTTAAATGTTGGTAGTAGAGAATTGGAGAAGTAGGTGGTTAAGAGGAGCGGTTCACCAACTTTAGTATGTGTAAGCGCATATTTCAAGATTTTACCCTGAGCAATTCTGATTCAGTAGGAAGCCAGTAGCCCTGGGACTGCACTTTGCGAAACACTGAGCTAGAGCACAGGGTGCTTGTGGGAAGGCAATGCGTATTAGGGCTACAGAGGGCAGGGCCAAGTCACTGAGAGCCTTCAATGCCAGGCTGAATAGTCTGGACCTTAGACTTTCTGCTCTAGGTGATTGATGGGAAGCTATGGGAGGCTGTGTGGCCCGGGAGAGAGGCACCATTAGAACTTGGGTCTGGTGGGAGCATCTACCTTGACAAAGAGGGGAGGAGAAACCAGCGTGGAGTCAGGGAGCCCAGCAAGGGCACTGGCGCAAGAGTCCCAGGGAAGGAGTGGTGATGAATGAGGGCCTGGACTAGGGACAGTCTCCATCCAAATGCATTCCTTCCGGACGCACATGGAAAGGAGAGAGTCATTTCCAAAAACCTGGGCCAAGAAGGAAGAAAAGACGTTGCTCTTTCCCCAATGGCATGTGGGATTTTGCTGATGACTTATTGGAATTCTTCCCAAAGCCGGAATTACCCAAATAACTCACTGAAGCCACTCGGAAGGGATCTGACACTGTAGTATCCCAGTTTCTAGGGATTAAAAGTGAACATCTTTGTGTGTGGGGGGGCATTATGTTGCTTACCACAGCCACTGATGGGAGAAAGCTGAAAGGGGGTCTTATTTTACTTCAGAGCTGAAGCGCAATGTCGGAATTAATAGCGCCTGGCTGTTGTGCAACAACACGATCTCTGCTTCATAGGAGGGACTTGTCTGCAGAGGCTAGCAATTTGTCACCTCCAAGATAGATTTTTCTTTTGTATCGTTCACCAGCCCAGTCAACCAAAGCCCATGTTTGAGTACTTACTCTTTAGAAGATATTATGGAGAGTAGAGAATGGAGCTTCCTGGTAGAGTGAAAGTACCCATCATTTAAAAACACTTTTTATTGTGGAAAATTCCCAACTTGTACAGAAGTAGAGAGAACAATGTAATGATTATGCATGTACCAATCACTCAGCCTCAACAATGATCAATGTCTGTGCCAAACTTGCTTAATCTCTATCCTCAACTCACTTTCTGACCACCCTCTTTTGGTCTTGGATTGTTTCGAAGCCAACCCCAAAGCATCATATCATTTCATCTGGAAATACTTCAGTTCATATTTTTAGCAGATGAGTCTCTGCCCTAGATTTTGTGAGGACTGACTTTGCCATCAACTACTTGTATAATGTTGGACAAGAAGTGCCCCCTTGGAGCGTCAGTTTCACTTTTCTATAAAATGAGCAGTTTGGGCTAGATGAGTCTGAAATTTCCACTAGTTTTTCTTCTGGGAGTCCAGGGTTATTATTTTTCCTATTTTTAGGTTTGTAGTATAATTTTCATTATTAAATATACCTCCTAGAGAGAATATATTTCTATATTTAGAAAAAGAGATTCCATACATGCATGTCCTGTGGCATATACCTAAAGTTACACAATCGAATGAGTCTTTTCCATCTGTTCTGAAGCCTCTGGTAGAGAAATAAATTTGAACACTTTAAGTCATAGAGAATAGTCTACTCTGCCTTTCTTCAGTCAAGTGAGAAATAATTCCTATGGTGGAGTAAAGAGTCAAACATCTTAAGTTAAAACTTTAAAGAAAAATATCTGTTATTTAAATTATTTGACTTCAAGAATCATTCTTGAGATGGAATGAAGCAAGGCAAAGACTTGCTGAAGTAAAGCCCTAATTATCTGGATGACATTTCACTTAATCCTTAATCCAGTAACCTCAACTTTCCAGAACATAGTCAAGAAAAAACAAATAAGAAAAAGAAAAATATTTTCCAACCTCCACCTTTCAAAATCAAATATGTATCAGTAATGAAAATGGACGTTACACAATTCACACACCAAGATGTATTTCCCTTCCCGAAGTGCCTCAGAGGCCGTGAGCAATGGCTTGGCACTCCGTTTTGTCTACAGACGCCAAAAGCAGACCCAGCATCCCAGACTGTAAGACCAATCCCAAATCCAGGGACAGTATACCGGGGGACCACTCAGAAGCCTACACAACAGGCTGCATGTCAAGGCCCAAAGCACCTGCTGAAGGTCTGGCAGAAGGCAAGTTAATTACACACACACACACACACACACACACACACACACACACACACACACAC